>NC_140449.1:2870250-2897750 GCF_963576455.1 Neolamprologus multifasciatus
TCAGGCATGCCTACACGAACATAAGGGGGCAAAATTGGACTAACCTTCCACCTCATTGATTTTGAAGGTGTCTTTGAACTCAGCCTTCTGTAAGCAGCTCTCCTCGAAATCTGTGCACTTGGTAACTAACTGGGTTAAATGTAGTGGCTCTGAAAATTAGGCCCCAAGCATCTGTTAGTTTCTAAGAGTAGTAACCTATAAGAAGCCTTTGAGTGATGTTGATGTGATGACTGCAGGTTTCCAACCTTATAAACAGGACATTTGTACAATGACTGAAACCAGCACCACTGAAGGAACAATGGGCTGGGAGGTCAGTTCCTTCATCATTAATATGCAAATTCTCATGACCATTGATCAACAGCCACTGATCAATGGCCATGAGTCCCACTCACAGAGAGTTGGGGAATGGCTGTTTATAAGGCGGAAACCTGCAGTCAGCTGAGACTGAAAGAGTCATCGAATGAAACGTTTCTCCCACTGAAAACATCCAGATGAACAGAGTCCAATACGTGAACTATCTAAACTACCTGCTGTGAGCTAAACGGGCACATCGAGGCCTGAAGTGGACTCTGTGTCACGCTGATAGTAATCGTCTACCAGGAAAGCAACATCGCACTTTGTTCTCGGTTTTCTTCCTGCGTCACACCTTCTGAGATGGCGTCTGGCCTCCCCCGTTGTGACATTGAATCAGCTGATCTCTAGCCCACCCCCCCCTGTCACCATACTTCACCATGGTTTAAAACAAAATTGAAACTTTAAAAGAACTTCATCACATTTTTGTTACATTTTTGTTACATTTTTGTTATACTTCATGCCTCATTCAGTTAATGCTGCTGTACTTCAGCAGTGTTTATCGTTACCTCACTCACATGAACTTTGGACTGGAGATCATTCACATGAGCCAAATAAATTGAACACAGAGTCATGACATTTAGTTTTGATTCCTACATGATCTCGTTTTAACTCACTACATTAGAACACTTTCCTCACTTCTTCTTTTTATAACGCTGTTTGACCACCTCACCTAGATCTCAGGTGGCTGAACCACCTCGACAGGCTCAGTCTGTCTGCAGGAACAGCGACACTTCACTTCACTTCACTCTGCAGGTCTTGATGCTCAATTCAGATTTTTTGATCAAATCTGATTTTTTTGTCTGCTCGTTCACACTACAAATAAAATGTGACAGCAAACACGCTCCAGTGTGAACGCTCAAAGCGGCCGCATTCGCAAAAGAAGACGTCACACACAACGCGCTCTGTTTAGACCCAGACCAACAGTATGTTTGACTGATGGTCTTAATATAAAGACTTCAGACTTTATGTTTCCCAAGTTTTGCTTTAAGTTATTTACATAATAATGTAAATAACCTGCAGTCAGGTTATTAGGTTATTTACATAATAATGTAAATAACCTAATAATGATCCTTATTGCTGTTTTAGAGGAGCGCTGCTTCAAAGGATAGTTGCAGATTTCTGTCAGAATCTGCAGATTATACAGAACAAATAAAATGTTCACGTTTCTCCAACGTTGTCTTCCCAACAGTTTCACTGGATGGACAGGAAGCGTTCACGATGTCTTCTCCGGCGCTGATAATTGGCGTCTGTCTTGTGTCGGTGACGTAAAAGATTTAATGTGACATGACCATCAAACAGCCGCTTTCTGAAACATCAGATATGTATCGGATTCAGCACCACATACGAAAGTGACCCAGATCAGATTTGAAAATATCGGATTTGTGCCGTTCACACTGTCACACCATGATCAGATAGATGGGTCACAGAGGGTCAGAAAAATCGGATTTGATGCGCTTTCGCCTGCAGTGTGAACGTAGCCTCTCCAACGAGTGAGCTCCTCCCTCTGTCTGGAAGGCACAGCCCAGCCACTCTTCAAAGGAGACTAGTTTCTGACACTTATATCTTATATCAGCCTCGTTCTTTTAGAGCTTGTGACCGACGATAGGAACTGTCTGTCAGTCTTGTGTTCCACTCAAGTTCCCCAACCTGTAGGGGAACAATTCAGGGGTTTCTTGGCCGGGCACATCTAGGAATAGCGACACGGTTCCCTCCTCCTGTGGGCTCACCATCCACAGGAGGGCCGTAGGGGTTTGGTGCTTACTTGATTGGGTGGCAGGCAGAGGACCTGGCCCTCCAGTCCACGGCCTCCAAAACTGGCTTGTGGTTTGTTAATCAATATATAACTTGTTTTAAAATGACACACACACACACACCAAGGCCATCTTTGCCCGAACAGGCCACTCTGTACGACGTCTCAGTGAGGTCCTTTTTATCAGAATCATGTCAGAGATGATATTTTCTTATTAGTTGTGATGGTCAAACTTATAACTGGTTATATTCTGATCAGTTTCCAAGCAGTTAAGCATCACAATCACATTTATATTATGATTCTGTGCTGAGCAAATACAACGTAACCATAACGATGGGCTGGAGACACGTTTCTTATCCTTCACATCCTGATCTGTCGAATCATCCTCAAACTGCGTCACTCATTCATCAGTAAGACTCTGATGAATATCTTTGGTCATTAGAGATGATTTACTGTATTAAAGAACATAAACTCTTGTTTTAGCACGATTATTTCAATCAAACACTGTTTGACCAAACAAAGTCACGTCCTCCATCAGCGTGAGGTTGTCACATCGACCTCTGATGTGTTTTCAGACAGTGATCATATCCTAGAGACCTGTTTCTGTGGAAAGAGTGGGTATCTCATCATTTTGGGAGCGTTGCCACTGCGTCCAAGTGTAGATGTGTAGACCAGTTTTAACGCCCTCCGTCTTCTTACCAGGACATACGGTTGTGTTCGCCGACCAGTCGGGGATGAATGCCTCTGGACACGTCATGCTGGGAACCATGGATGTTCACCATCAGTGGACTAAAGTAATGCAGCTGTGGCTCTCCTGCTGCCATGTGTAGTCTCTGTGCTGCCTTTTGTTTCCTGACCCCTGCTGTGTGCCTCCAGCTTTTCGAGCAGCTGCCCGGCTATCGCAGCCTGCAGCAACAGACACACTGGCTGAAGGAGAGGATCAGCCTCCTCCTGGGTGGAACCCAAGTGGTGCACATGGACAGACTGGGACCAGTTCAGCCCATAGCTGAGCACTACAGCTCCCTAAACACCTTCCACAAGCGTCTAATGTCCCACCACCTCCGTCTGCACCCCCGGAGTCTGCAGGGCCTCACCATGTTGCTGGAAAAGTACGAAACCCTTTTAACCACCGACCATCACGAGCACGTGCAGTTGACTTAATGGTTGTGTCTCTTCCAGTGACCGCTCCAGCCCCAGTCTTCATGAGATGGGACACTTCATTATTCCCATCAAATGTGATCTTCCTGCACTACAGGTCTTCCTTCAGAACCACGCCCCTGAAGCCCGACGGCGCATCCAGCGCAAAAACCAGTGAGTGTGATGTAGTCTGTCTGTTTGCAGCTGTTTTTCTTTGAGGGGGTCTTTTTATATTTTAGATCATATTTAGTATTTTTCCTCTCTTACAAGATGCTAGCATGTTTGCAAAAACAATTTCAAAAACGTTGAAACGTTCACCACACCTACAACTGCCCAAGTTTAACTAGACTGTGTTGATTAAAATTACTAGTTTTTATTTTTAGTATATTCAGTCACTGTGTTTACTGTTAGAGTTTGAGATCTTGTTGCTTAATCAATCAGAATCAGAATACTTTATTAACCCTTTAAAGCCGGTCGGAGCGGCACGCTCTGTTTTGCGTAACTATTTTTAAATCCCGGTAGCTCTGCAACCACGTGAGCTAGCGCAATAATTTTTTTTGCATATGAAACCGGAGGAGTTGTACTTACATCTTATGCCATCAGCTTGTCCTCGGTCACAGTTTCCTTCCACATATAACTTTGCAAAAACTGCATAAAAAGCACTTGCAGCAACAAAAACATCATATTCCAGAAACACGCTTTGCAGATCCGATCAGCTGTTCGTAACACTTCCTACGTCCATCAGCGCGAGCTTTCGCATGTCCGCCATGACCTGCCCGAAACAGGAAGTGACGTCATTTCCGCGGAAATGTAGTTTTTTACTATCAGGGCCTCATGAGCCTATACTGGTGTTTTTAAAAGTTATGTTTGACTTTATGACTTTCTGTGTCATTTCTGGGATGCTTAGGACTCATATTGCACTGCTGGAAATAGTTTATTTTGATGCATATGCTGCTTTTTTGCAAATTTGCATCATAATATTTATTTTCGTTTTTCCTGCAGTATATAAAAATTGGTGTATTTCAAAAATAAAACTATGAAGACAAAATAAATTTCCTGTGGTGGGAAACTATTTTGTGCAACTTTTTTGTATTTACAGTTTTGAGGGATAAGCCTCTTAAATTTCTCTAACTAGAAATATATGTTAAAAAACAAAAACGATTTTCAATTTTTTTGTAGTTTATTGCACTTTTTTGCAATTTATGTAATTACTATGCACTTAATGCAGACATATTATTAAAATCTGGGCTATAATGGTTGTATTGATGTATAGCAACTTGAAATGCTCCCAAAAATGGCTCCACAGCATGTAAAAATATAATATAAGCTCTGGCGGACTTGGTTCTATGGTAGGTCTTAAAGGGTTAATACCGACGGAAATTATGTGGGTACAGTTGCTCCAGTAAAGTAACAAAAACCAACTAGACTATTTATCAACACAATATGTTAAGATGAGAGGAACAGCACAATATATACACGTCACCAGGTAATAAATATCAAGAACATTAGAGCAGAAAAGAGTGTAAACACGGTGTAACTACTGCAGTGTTCAGTGTGTTAGATGGAGGAGTTGTACGGGGAGCCACGGGCAGGAATGACTTCCTGTGTCGTTCAGTGGTGCATCATGGGTAATCTCAGTCTCTCACTGAGCGCGCTCGCTTGACTAGCCAGTACGTCATGCAGTGGGTGGGAGGTGTTGTCCATGATTGTCTTTATCTTGGACAACATCCGCCTCTCCAACACCACCCTAAGAGAGTCCAGCTCCGCCCCCACAGCATTACTGGCCTTGTGATCAGTTTATCGAGTCTGTTGGCGTCAGAGACCCTCAGCCTGCTCCCCCAGCATGCAACAGCGTAGAGGATCACACTGACTACAACAGACTCGTAGAAAATCCTGATCATTGTCCAGCAGATGTTGAAGGACCTCAGTCGCCTCAGAACATAGAGTCGACTCTGGCCCTTCCTGTAAAGTGCTGTGGTGTTTTAATGCAGTCCAGTTTATTGTCTGTGTGCACTCTGAGGCATTTATAGTCCTCCACAGTGTCCACACTGACCCCTGGATTGAAACAGGGGTCAAGTGTTTCCTTCCTTGGTCTTTGCCACGTTGAGCTGCAGATGATTCTGCTCACGTGACAAAGGAGTTGACCACAGCCCGGCGCTCTGTCCCATCATCCCTGCTGATGCATCCAACCACCGCAGAGTCATCAGGAAACCTCTGAAGATGGAGGTCTCTGTGCAGTGGCTGAAGTCTGTGGTGTAGAGGGTGAAGAGGAAGAGGACAGTCCCCTGTGGTGCCTCTGTGGTGCTGATTACTTTGTCAGACACACACTGTGGGAGACGCACATATTGTGGTCTTCCTGTCAGGTACTCAACAATCCAGGACACCAGTAAATGAATATGTGACGGCAGTGATCAGTCACAGTGCTGAAGCAGCTCTAGCAGAGTTCAATCATGGTAACACTAATACAAACTAATACAACAACATGTTCCTACCGTCGGTCACAAGCTCTAAAAGAATGAGGCTGATATAAGATATAAGTGTCAGAAACTAGTCTCCTTTGAAGAGTGGCTGGGCTGTGGCTTCCAGACAGAGGGAGGAGCTCACTCGTTGGAGAGGCTACGTTCACACTGCAGGCGAAAGCGCATCAAATCCGACTTTTCTGACCCTCTGTGACCCATCTATCCAATCATGGTGTGACAGTGTGAACGGCACAAATCCAATATTTTCAAATCTGATCTGGGTCACTTTCGTATGTGGTTCTGAATCCGATACATATCTGATGTTTTAGAAAGCTGCTGTTTGGTGGTCATGTCACATTAAATCTTTTACGTCACCGACACAAGACAGACGCCAATTATCAGCGCCGGAGAAGACATCGCGAACGCTTCCTGCCCATCCGGTGAACCTGCTGGGAAGACAACGTTGGAGAAACGTGAACATTTTATTTGTTCTGTATAATCTGCAGATTCTGACAGAAATCTGCAACTATCCTTTGAAGCAGCGCTCCTCTAAAACAGCAATAAGGATCATTATTAGGTTATTTACATTATTATGTAAATAACAAAATAACTTAAAGCAAAACTTGGGAAACATGAAGTCCGAAGTCTTTATATTAAGGTCATCAGTCAAACAATACTGTTGCTCTGGGTCTAAACAGAGCGCGTTGTGTGTGACGTCTTCTTTTGTGCATGCGGCCGCTTTGAGCGTTCACACTAGAGCGCGTTTGCTGTCACATTTTATTTGTAGTGTGAACGAGCAGACAAAAAAAATCTGATTTGATCAAAAAATCAGAATTGAGCATCAAGACCTGCAGAGTGAACGCAGCCTGAGAGTTTTGATATCTGTGCTGATTAAGAATCCTGTTCTGTATGTTGACTTTGTCACTCTCCTGTTTGTGTGCAGACTGCAGGCGGAGGAGGAGGCTGTGGTGAAGCTGTGTCTGGAGACTCTGTCTCTGAGGAGCTTGTCTAAGGAGCCCAGCGTCAGCCCGGCCCAGATGATCCGATGCTGTGAGAGACTGTTGGAGCAGCGCTCCCCCCACATGCAGGGCCTCCAGATCTGTGTTTCTCACTTCTACTCTGTCATGCAAGATGGAGACCTGTGTGTCCCCTGGGACTGGAAGAGCTGACCTCCACATTTACACGTTTTTGTCCATGTGTGACAACTACTTGATGCTGTTCAGCAGAAAATAAGCACATGTACTGGACATCACACAGACGTTTTTCTGCAAATGCTTTCTCAAGGAAATGTTTAGAGAACTCTAAGAGCACAAGTGAAGGAAACCTGCACAGCCTGCAACGTTCACCGGGCTGCACTTCAAAGTGATGTGTGACAAACGTATGACTTGTAGTGTAGACGTGGCTTAAAGCACAGAAGTTGTAACTATTTATTGCAATGAGTATGAAAAGTGATTTTTCACTTTGTAGAAATGTAAAGTCAGTTTCACAGGAGTCCAATAAAAACCTCTGTATGTGCTGCTGCCCTGCTTTTAAGGTGCTGCTAATCCAACGCGTCAGTCATCAGCAAGTGTGACAGAAAAACCTCGTCTCTGTTTAAAAAACAAACGACAACAACAAAAACAACCACATTTGTTTTGTGAAATTGCATCTCGTCACACAGACACACAAACCTGCAGGACACCGGCCCTCCAGGCCTGTCTCCCCAGATGTGACGTAATTAGTAATCCCGGAGGATTCCCATGATGCACTGGGAGTTTCTTCTTACACCTCTCTGCATCTCATGCAGTACTGTGTACATGTTCGTGTACCGGGTTAATGTCCAAACACACATTTTTCAAAATTAAACGACTTTTTGTTGTAGGTTTTGTCATTACATCTGTCACCATGGATGATAATCTGAAGTTATTTTTCCTTCACTCACAGTTGACCTCACAAACTCATGCTGTCAACATGTTTACAGCCAGCGCCGTGGCGCCGTGGCGCCGTGGCACCCTGGTTATGTTCATAAACCTTTGGCGGCGCACGTTTCTGTCCAACCTCTTAACACTCCTGTAGGTTTGCTGCTAAAGCCGTGTACTCAGCTTCACGGGTAGATAATGCAACAGTAGGTTGTTTTTGGGTTTTCCATGTAATCAATGACCATTTACAGCCAGACTTAAACAATAACTAGTTGTACATCAGTCTGTGACATCAGCTGTCCAATCAGCATCACTGTAAAACCTGAGTTCCTCGTTATCACATTTCCTGTAACACGTCTGTCTCAGATGCCCCCTCAGATATCTTAGTTCATGTTTTACTGCAGTCCGTTGGTCTTCAGTTGGTGGAGTACTGTGAAAGTTTACTGACTGTGGCCACATCGATCAGACGGCCCACTGCCTCTCTGCGTACTTCAGTTGTTGCTCACAGGGTGTCGGCCTAGCATTGCAGTCCTGCATGTTGAACCTTTCAAGTATTTCTTCCACACATTGTTTCTGTGACATTTTTACACATTTATCTCTCAGTTTACCCAAATCCTTCATTTTGAATTTTGCTGCTTTTCTTCACACCAGTCAGTTCACGTTTGTCGCTGGCAGCCATGATCAGGTCATCTACCCACATTATGGAAACCTTCACCTTCTTATTTCCTGCCATCTTTGTGTAAACACAACGGTCAGCAGAAGTTTCTCTCACTCAGATATTCATGTTCCAATTTCTGCCTGATTGTTTTCACCATTTTTAATTTGTGTCAGATTTCACGTCATGACCGTCTGATTGTATCATGAATACCTCACAATCCATCGGTGCAGCTTTAACATCCATCTCATGTAAGACGATGTTTTCTTGTGCTGCCTTTTGCACCAACGCCCTGACACCAGTCACGTCATGTGTCATGTTTCTTCATAATCTACACCCATCGTCTGACTCTATCCTTTAGCAACATATCGTGCCGTGTATTTTTCTGATCCGTCATCATTGTTTATGACTGCGAGCACCCATCTACCCCCCACTGTGGTTAAAGTAAGTGTGTTGTTGTGTCCTCTTCCATTGCACTGACCCATTGCTCTGAGTTTGGGGCCTGTTAGTGAGGACTTGATCCTCCCTCTCAGTAACATGTTCACTGAACTATCCAGGCTTGTTCCTCACTCTCCTGTGACCGGCTGCTCATCTCAGACGTGGTTACTGGGATCTGATCCAGAGTATCTCACATCAGTCTTTTCTCTGGTCTTGCTGCACCTGATGGCTCAGTAACCAGAGGCCTGAAGGGACTAAACAATCTTATATTACAACATAAGCAAACTGCTTTTACATGTAACGAACATTTCTGTTTAATTACATTTTAAATAATAGTAATAACAGTAGTGTTTGTTTTGACATTTCTTGACAGTTTTCTTTTACGTCCGCACCTACACGGGTGATTTTGAACACGCAGCTGTTTCATCCACGTAAACGGCGTTTCGAATCACCGAAAACTGAGATTTTTAAAACTCCTTTTTTGCGTTTCCATGTGGACGAAGAATACAGAGTTCGTCACGCAACGTCAATACATTTTTCAAAAATGTCTCTCTGTGCAAAATGGGTTTAAACACAAAATCGCTGCAGGATCAGCCTGATGTTATTTGTATCCTGTAACTTTACTGTATAAAGAGCAAACATCTCCAACATGTCAGGAGTAGTTAGTCATTACAACAAGTGTTTGAACTAAAAATCAAGAATGTGGGATCCTGTTTGTGATTTAAACAGCCCAGCGCTGCTCCCGACGCAGGGAAAACCAATCTTGCAGGGAGACCTACCTCAGCACCTGTGCAGGTGAAGCCAAAGGGAAGATTTGCTTCACCATATTTTCCAGTCTTTGGCTTGGAAGGTATGGAGGAGCACACGAGCCATGCAGATGGAAATAAAGACTTCTGTGCTTAAATAATGAATTGTAGAATAAAATCTGCATTTTTGAATTCCACTTTATTTCAAAAAGCATTTTGTAATTCTTCTGTCATGAGACTTGAGACATGTCTGCTCTCTGCTGTTTCTGATGACTCCGGTTAATTCTATAAGACGTGCTGTGGAAGTAAACAAACAACAACGGTTTGGTCTGCATTTATTCAAAGATCAGACTTATACACTCAAGTCTGCAAGTTTATGAACAGTGAAATCTGTTTTGTGCCCAAATTATTCTACACATCATCAGAATGAAAGGTTATAGCCCTTTTTAAAATGATGCTTTAATGGCATTATTGTGTGTGGGGTGGTGGTCATGGCTATCCAGACTGACACTGATCGTCACCTCTCCGGTGGGGAGGGGGCCTGAGATCGTCTAAATTGGAGTCTGCAATGTTTGAAAACATGTCTTAAGAAAGCAAATAAGTTGGTGTAGCAAAGAATCTCATTGTTTGCTTGCAGGACACCAGGAGAGATGAGTCCTTCACAGGTCAGTGAAGATGGTCACCAGCAGGTTCAAGCTCATTGCATCTCCAACCCACATCCACTGCCACTGTACTGAAGGGACGTTAAAGACTTTCTTCTGCACCTACATTTGGATCACCTCGATCCATGACAGTCATTCAGCAGTAATGCCTGGACTGGAAACAAGCATGCTTAAAACATTACAACAATCCACACTGTTCCAAAAAATAGTAATGTCAAAGTATCTCACTGTATATTTTACAATTTTGTCTTTCTAGAAATTTACATAAGTAGACTGTGATTTTACATGTCAAAGGTAAAATAACATAACATCACTGTACATATAGTAAAACACAATTTACTTGTTTTTTAAACATATTTTTTGTACATATGCATATTTAGATTGTAAAAATTCATTCAGAAATGTATCATAACTCCACAAATGTTTGTCTGTTATGTGAGAGAATGATCTGTTAAATTCAAATGTAATACTATGGAAAAATATATAAAATGATGGAAAATTAATGAGAATAATCAATAATTAAACAGTATTTGAATTATAATTGTCTAGGTCTAGGTCTTCTAGGTCTGATTCAATAATTCAGAGGTAACAAGTGAAAATATAATTAATAGGAATAAAAACTAAAAGAAAAACATATAAAACATTGCACGCTGTGCTAATTATATATTTTAAAAAATAAATGTAGAGGTAGGAATTGCAATTAATATAAATCTCAAAGTATTCACAACATTACTGAACAGAAACAGGCCTCTGCACCTGGGGTGAGGGTGTGGCCATGACAACAATGTGACATGCCATTGGATGTTGGGACACATAATAACATGACGCTAAGCATCGGCCAATGAATGTGAACTAACAACAACCAGGTCGCGGGTTTGGCAGCACTGTAGGAAAATCCTAATATAAAAGTATTTTACTGCATTTCACAGTTTTGTTCTTCTAGAACATCATTAAAGTTACATAAATAGACTGATTTCACATTTCAAATGTAAATTAACGTTAAATCACTGTAATGTAATAAAACATAATTTTCATGATTATTAAATGTATCTGTCTGTACATATGCATATTTAGATGCTATGGAAAAGTATATAACATGATTCCTATAAGCTTGTGTTACATCACATAAGTATTATTATCATTGCCGTTTAGGGCGATCGCGGCTCAAGAGTTGGCAGTTCACCTTGTGATCAGAAGGTTGCCGGTTCGAGCCCCGGCTCAGACACTCTCCGTCGTTGTGTCCGTGGTCAAGACTCTTCACCTACTGGTGATGGCCAGAGGGACCGATGGTGCGATACAGCAGCCTCGCCTCTGTCAGTCTGTCCCAGGCATGCAATCCATTATTATTTAAACCAACTGTTAACTGTATATTTCTGTACATTTACGTATTATGATTCATATTGCCACATTCATTGGCCTTGTTTATAGGTAATTTCATTGTTTGATCACGTTAAAATGTTCCTAATTTAATGTCTAAAAGCACTTGGAAAAGGCAGAATCCCATGTAAAATTAGCACAACAAACTGTATTTTCATTACTGAAAATGACTGTATTTTCATGAGAAAGTTATTTTCTGCTATTTTACGGTCGTATTTTGGCGCCCCAGCTTACCGTTTTTTAAGATGTTTTTTAACAGTGCAGCCTCTGTGTTTGAATGCAAAACAATGTTGTTTAAACTAGAGACTGAACAATAAGTACATCTCACTTTGATTATATCAGTAATGTAACTACAAAACAAAGTTGTGGTGGGCCTAAACTTAGTTTCAGAATAATTAATTCTGAGACTTTGTTTCATTGTCACATTCAAACAATGATGGTGATTGTTGTTCAGCAGAACAGTGTCAGTATGTTGGCTGTTATACTTTGTTGTGTTTGAAAATAAAAGTTGGGCTCATTTTAACTACAAGAAGTGTTGTTAATTATTCTTTAAGGTTCACATTTGCATTCAGTGTTATATTAATATAAGTGTACTAGAAATGTTAAGGATGACGAAACGAAATGTGGTTTAAAAAACAAAAAAACAAACAAATTGCTTTTTAATTTAGTAGAACGTTAACGTTTGTCAGTGGGTAAATCTGCACAGTCGGAAACATCAAGTTATTCTTAGGACTGCAGACGTGCAATGAATAAGTTGTCCTAACAGTCGTCTTAAGTAAGCTTTACAATATAAAGTGCTACAATATTTGCACATGACTCTAAAACTCGTGCTATGAAGCTGTTTCTAAGATCACAACATGATTTAAAAACATGATGTAAAATAAACTTTGTTAGCTATGAAATAACTCTGAGATGTTAGGAGAATATGTCAAAAGAGATGGATGTGCTGTAACACGAGCTCTTCCTGTTTCATTGGATCAGTAACACAGAATAAATGTGTGACAGGAGGCCACTGCTGTTTCCCTGTGATACAACCCCTAACCCTAACCCTCAGGTCAGGGCTGCTAGCCTCTGTGCTCATCAGTGTCCTGGGACTCATTTTTAATCATTATCCACAAAACACACAAATACCAGATTAAATATTTTATTCATTAACATTACATGATCAGGCGTAAACACAGTGAACAAAGTTTGTATTTAGAAAAATTACACTGTAACAGATTTTCAAAGCATAACATACGAATAAAAAGTTTTATGAAAATCTCTCATATATGTGTAACATCACACGTGTCAAACAGTTTAAAACACTGAGGATGTGTTCACAAAAACAATTCTTTGGTCCAATTGTTGGCATGTTGGGATGAGAACGTGTTGACACTTCAGTTGTTCGTGGTGGTTTCAAGTCTAGTACTTTATTACTTTTTGAGAATGTAACAGAGTAACAGAGGCCAATGAGGACTCTTTTCACACCTGAGCAAAGGTACAGAAACGCTAACGCTAAAAAGACAAGCGTGATCAATCTGTAAAGGACAATTTTGTGAAAGACAAAGTTTATCATCATTACAATGCAGGCTGTACAGATTCCCTCAGATTTACTCTTTTTACAGCCTGAAACTGTGAAACTGCAGATCTAGTGAAACCGCAGAGACCGAAAAATAATAAATCAGGAAATACTCAAAGTATTTTTTCCCCTGAAAGTAGAAATTATGTATCTGCATGCGTGGAGTGAAACTGTGGAACAGCTGAAGCAGTTAAAAAAGTCTTCATGTGACATAAAGATGCTGAATTTCAGTAAATGTCTCGTTTATTTAGTTTCTGTCGATATTCAGAATTTTTCATCTGTTTTGTGAATGTAGGAACAAGCTAATGTACGAACTATATTCTAAGTAATTTGGAGTATGTTTGTTATTATTATTTACGTTTATAACAACAAGGATAAATAATTAGAGATGACTTAAAGAGAAGAGGTGGTGTTAAAGAAGCATGCACGTGTTCCCACTCTGGTTTGGGTTTGTAAACTCAGGAAAGCTGCGATATGTTAGTTTGCTTCATTTTTTTATTTTGTAGTTTATCGTTTTATTTGATTTTTTTCTTGTTTTTCACACAAGTATATTGATAAGATAAGATAAACCTTAATCGTCCAACACGTGGCAAATTTGTTTGGTTCTTTTTTACATGATCAACATAAACTGAATAAAACAAAACAAAACAAAACATAATGCATAAAGGTCATAATGGACCTTCCATGACCTTCCAAGCTATATAGTTTATGTCTTCCATATTTCCAACTATATCCATAATCACATACTGTGTATGCTACCATTGTATATAGTGTATTATCTTACTTTTTTTTCATTGATTGTACTTATTTGTATTGTTGTATTTCCTTCTGATATCTGTACCTGAGCTGAGGTGATGCAAAAATTTCCCCGTTGTGGGATCAATAAAGTCTTATCTTATCTTATCTTATAAAACAAAACGTGTCACTGAGGTGAAGGAGGAGGCGTGCAGAGCGCTTGTGGATGACGGTGAAAGCTCCACCTCTATCGTGGACGTTGATGTGGTGCCAGAACACGTACCTGTGCGTCCACGCTGACAACAAGCTGAGCTGTGAGACCAACAGAGGCTGCACACAAGAAGCTTTTTCTGAGATCCATGATGGAGAGTTTCTGCTGCAACTCTGAAGCTGGGGACACCTCAGCTTCAGAGACCTCAGTGCACGTGTCTTCAGAGGGCTGTTGTTGCAGTTTAGTGCAATACTTCATTCAGCAGCTCTTGTCAGGGTTGGTCTGCCTACAGCCTGCACCCTCTTCTATAGCAGGAATCCTTCACTGCACCCAAAAACCTCCTGTGGCCTCTTCTTCTCCTCTCACTTACAGATTACTCTCTGTTATAACAATACACTATATTTACAGCTGTTAGTGTTCAAATGGCACACGGCTGATTTTTGTGTTTAAATCAAGTTACTCTGAAAATGTAAAGTAAGACATTTTACCCAGCAGTGTCAGTTATGAAAGGTCTGAAAAGCATGAAGTCTGAAAGAGGTAGGCAGCATCGGTGGGTGTGTTTGGTTTTAAAGTGGTTATGCTCTTCATGTGCTCATTGGTTAAACCACTGGGGGGCAGCATTGTCATAAAGAGACAGCTGTGGAGGCTTTTTCCTGAGTCAGACTTGCACTGTCAGTAAAATCAGTGCTGAGTAGGAACAATCACAATGCAGTGTGTTCATTATTTACTTCCCTGAACATCTGAATTTTCCAGATAAAATGCTGTTTAGTTCATCTCTATTTCGTGCTCTACGTCCATGACGGCTCTCCTCTCTGGTGGAAGATTTTCCGCTTTCTCCACATACCTCTGCAGGGTGCTGTAATACTGCTCGCTCCTGGAAAACGTGTAGTATGCAGAGATCTCCTCCCAGGCTTTGTGGCTGGGAAACGGGAATGGACCGGGTGGCTTGTTCTCAAAGAAGCTCTGCAGGTTTCTCTCAGCCAGTTTGGTGGCGTACTCTATAGCAAGGGCATCAAACCGCTCCTTTTCTTTGTCCATGTAGCTTTTCCAAAACTTAAGCTGCAGGTAGCTGACTTGGGAGCGACAGTTTTTGTAGCAGGTACCCAGAAGGCCTACAAAAGCGCCGATAATGATAATGCACCAGCCCAGAATCTGCAGAAACAAACGATGCTGTCAGTTTCAGACTGTCGTCAGGGACAGCAGAGATTCAGAAGGTGGAAACCGACACCGTCAGACGGTGTAACAACTGAATGCATCACACTGAGAGACCTGGAAGCACAAACCTCAAGTACCAGAGTAATTCAGTCTCTTTTACAGATTTCTAAGAAGGCCCCAGTTTTTGTAGTGATGCAGTATTTAAATAGTTCTGTTCTTACTTCCTTTGAACATAAAGAGAACAGCCTGAAGCATTCGGCAGTCAGAGCACGCAAACATGAAAACGCTGGAAGTAAAATGTATTCGTTTGATTTCATTATTTAGACATGCAACATGAAGAACCACAGCAACAGCAACTCAGGACTGCACTTCCATAAAGTGAAGCAAAATGAAATAAATGAACAAATCGGTCAGTAAGTCTTTAGTTAGAGCAGGCGTAGGCACCTCCAGGCCTCGAGGGCCGGTGTCCTGCAGGTTTTAGATGTGTCAGCTGCTTTAGGCTACGTCCACACGTACCCGGGTATTTTTGAAAACACGGATTTTTCTATGCATTTGCACCTTTCGTCCACACGTAAACGGCGTTTTTGGTCACTGAAAACTGAGATTTTCTAAAACTCTGTTTTTGCATTTACATGTGGACGAGAAAAACGGAGAAAACGGAGAAAACGCAGCGTCAAAGGTGTGCGCCTTTTTTGACGTCACACTGTGCGCCACGTTATTGTTTCAGTGAAATGAATTTCTACAATATTGTTACTGTTAATTGTCTCTGCAGTGTTTAAATGCTTACATATACACACACAGTTACTGTCCCTCCACACACGACTCGGTTCTGCTTCGATGCCCCAGCTTTGTTTACTTTTTCCCACCGAGGCTTCTAGACTTCTGATTGGCCAACATTTCTGCATAGTTAGGAATATAGCGCCACCTGCTGCTTTGGTGTGTTCCTAGCAGCGTTTTCCTTCATTTCTGCCTTTACGTGTGGACGGGATTATTTTTTAAAACAAAAACGGAAAATCTCCGTTTTCAAAAATATCCGTGTACGTGTGGACGTAGCCTTAAACGGCTAAATGACCTCCTCAACATGTCCTGAAGTTCTCCAGAGGCTGGTAATGAACTCATCGTGTGATTCAGGTGTGCTGACCCTGGGTCAGGTCTAAAACCTGCACCGGCCTCGAGGCCTGGAGTGGCCCAGCCCTGAGTTAGAGGATCGTTTTTCATTGTTAACATAATGGTCTGACACAAACGATTGACAGTTTTCTCGACAGTTTTCAATGATTTCCTGCTGCTTAAACTAACTTAGAAACCCCACTACACTCATAACAACCATAACAGACAAACAGCAAAATACTAATCAATCGAACCCCGTATTTCAAATTTGTGTGAAAGTCTGTAATTACTCCTGGCTCAGCCTAGATCTAGACTTAAATCTTTTGCCCTGGTTGCACCGAATCTGTGGAACAACCTTCCCATCGCTATCCGTGCGTCAGACGCCGTTTTATCTTTTAAATCCCGTTTAAAAACTCATTTATTCAACATAGCTTCTCCATCTAGTTAGTGTCCCTGTTTTATATTTGGTTCAATTTCTTATTTATGTGCTTTATCTTTTAGCTACATCTGCTCTTAGTAACTTTGTTCTTATATTCCCTTTTATTGTTGTATAATTAACCTGATGACTTATGTGGTACTTTGTTATAGTCTTTTATTTATTGTCTTAATTTTCCTGTTTTTATTGTAAAGCACTTTGGTGAACCGCTGCTCTTTTAAATGTGCTATACAAATAAAGTTGTATTGTAATGTTGGATGCAGTCGCCCCCCCTCCACATCACTCATCTTACCTGAGACTGAGCCCTGAACATCAGCAGCAGCTCCATGCGCTCCTGGGTAGATAGTTTCGAGCGGTCGCAGGGCACCCGGGCCAGCTCCTCACGACACTTCAACGTCTTGTTCTTGCAGAAGAGATCGACCACCAGACTATCATCAAGACCACTAACAGCACACTCATAAAAGGTCCCATTGAGCAGAGCCACACAGAGCCACATTACAGGAGCCACACAGGCCCCGGTGAAAATACTCAGGGACACCCGAAGACAGCCGAAACAGTTCCCACGGGGGCAAAGCTTCATGGGGTTGAGGCAGCACCCGGTGTAGAGCCTCCAGAAGCGGGTACTGGAGAAAATACCAAAGATCAGCAGCACTGCAGCTGGTCCCAGCAGAAACGTCACGCCGTACGCAAAGTTCTGGTCGTGGTTGCAGGGACACTGAAAGGAGACCATGGAGAAAATCCGCTCCCCGCCTATGGTCAGCAGAGCCATGAAACTGTAGCCGATTGTGGTTTTCTGATTCACGAGGAAACGCAAGATACTCTGGAAGTTTTCCATGATGTCGGCCAATAAATCGAGTGAAACAGCAGAGAGATAAAAGTGTCAGTGTGGAGTCACTTCCTTTGTGCTGTTTTCCACAGACCAAAGTCATCTGCCAAGCCTGGATGTGCCCCTCCCTTTGGCATTCGATCTTCTCT
Source organism: Neolamprologus multifasciatus (assembly GCF_963576455.1). NCBI lineage: Eukaryota > Metazoa > Chordata > Actinopteri > Cichliformes > Cichlidae > Neolamprologus > Neolamprologus multifasciatus. The sequence continues at coordinate 2,887,907 of NC_140449.1, forward strand.
GCAGGCCCCTCCCTCAGTGAGGCTGCACTTCCTCCCAAACAATTCCTCTTTTATTACCATATCTATCCCATCTCCAGAGATAAAAAGAAAGGTGAACACGTTAAACTCGGCTTTCTTCTCTCTTACCATCCCTCTTTACTCCCCCCCTCCCCCACCCCAGTACCAGCACAGGTGAGTCAGTCATGGAGAGAAATCCTGTTAGTTCAGTTATTCTGGTTGTCTTTGAACTCTGATGCAATCCAGACGGTAACCTGAAACTATGTGAGGAGCAAAACATGACAGAACATGCAAAGTGGGAAGACACACAGTCAACAGCAACACAAGAGCACGTTGTTAGAGCGCACAGCAGCGCGTCTGCAGTAGAGAGACGGGCAGCACTTAGCGTGAGGGGGAAGTGCAAACATCTGTTCCTGTCCCTCAGGACTGAAGCTTGCAGTGCATCAAAGCTGCACTCAAATCTGTTCATGTGTGAAACACATCAACAGTTCCTGCAGCTCACGTTTGTGTTTCGAAAACGAGACTGATGTTCGTATGTCTACGTCTTTGTCAGTGATGTGAACATGAAACCCATCAAGGTGTGATCTGTCTGTGCGGACAGGAAACGTGGTGTCAGAGTGTGACTGTTGGTGGCCTGCAGGCGTTCAAACATTAGCCCAGAGCAGGTTTGTCATGAGGTTTCATTTACATCACTGATCTGTTTTAGTCGAGCTATGACGTGCCCTCTCATTCTTTTACTCTGTGAAGCTTGTTTATAAAGGTATAATTCATGAAAATGCAAATTAATTCATAACTCTGGATTTCTTTGCTTCTTGTTCCGTTTTTCACTGTTCAAATAAACCAACCACTCAAGTTACAGACTGATCGTTTCTTTACTCGTTATTTTTAATAATTATTTCCCCGACTGTAGTTTTTAAAATATTTAGGTTTTCATTCATTTTTGGGGGGTTACTGAAATAACAGAAACATCTTCAGATCCACCTACTTTGAGATTGCAGGCAGCACCCAGTGTGAGCAAAAACATACTTTATATTACTCACCCATCCAAATCATTGATTCAGGTGTTCTACTCACTTTTATACACAGATGTATAAAATCAAGCACAAACGTAGGCCACGCAGCATCACAGAGTGGGGTTCAGTGGATGGTGACACCCACAGTGTGCAGAGTCGGTCCCTACAGACCTCCAAACCTCGTGTGGCTTGATAGAAGAAGTTTCCATGGCCGAGCTGCATCACATCACCAATAATGCGATGTGCAGGACGCAGCGGTGTAAAGCACTTAACCGTAGAGCAGTGACAGATCAGACTAATCCAATCTGTCTGGGAGCTGCTGCGAGTCCTTGTCTGACTTCATTGTGCCACCAGTGTAAAGTTTGGTGCAGGGTGAAGTATGTGGGGTCTTTTTCAGGATTTGGGTGCAGGCCCTCAGTTGCAATGAAAGGGACTCCTAATGATTCAACATACCAAGAAACTTTGGACAATTTCACACAAAGTTCCCACAAAATTGGGAAAGTTTGGGAATATTCCCGTCCCGCCTGTTAAAGACATGAATGAGTGAGCCTGGAGTGGAAGACGTTGACTGGCCTGCACAGAGTTCTGGCCTCAACACTTTGAAATCCCTTTGGGATGAAACAGAACAGAGACTGCGAGCCACACAGTCTCATCCAACATCAGTGTTTTTGACCAGGATATGTCCTTCAACGCACATATTAAACAAATATGTAAGACTGCGTTCTTCTTCTATTTGTGCAACATCTCTAAAATTAGAAATATCCTGTCTCAGAGTGACGCTGAAAAACTAGTTCATGCATTTATTACTTCCAGGCTGGACGACTGCAATTCATTATTATCAGGATGTCCAAAAAACTCACTGAAAAGCCTTCAGTTAATCCAAAATGCTGCAGCAAGAGTCCTGACAGGGACTAGAAAGAAAGAGCATATTTCTCCTGTTTTGGCTTCCCTTCATTGGCTTCCTGTTAAATCCAGAATTCAAAATCCTGCTCCTCACATACAAGGTCTTAAATAATCAGGCCCCATCTTATCTTAATGACCTTGTAGTACCATATCACCCTATTAGAGCACTTCACTCTCGCTCTGCAGGCCTACTTGTTGTTCCTAGAGTATTTAAAAGTAGAATGGGAGGGAGAGCCTTCAGTTTTCAGGCCCCTCTTCTGTGGAACCAGCTTCCAGTTTGGATTCGGGAGACAGACACTATCTCTACTTTTAAGATTAGGCTTCAAACTTTCCTTTTTGCTAAAGCATATAGTTAGGGCTGGACCAGGTGACCCTGAATCCTCCCTTAGTTATGCTGCAATAGATGTAGGCTGCCGGGGGATTCCCATGATGCATTGAGTTTTTCCTTTCCAGTCACCTTTCTCACTCACTATGTATTAATAGACCTCTCTGTATTGAATCATATCTGTTATTAATCTCTGTCTCTCTTCCACAGCATGTCTTTTATCCTGTCTTCCTTCTCTCACCCCAACCGGTCGCAGCAGATGGCCCCGCCCCTCCCTGAGCCTGGTTCTGCCAGAGGTTTCTTCCTGTTAAAAGGGAGTTTTTCCTTCCCACTGTCGCCAAAGTGCTTGCTCATAGGGGGTCATATGATTGTTGGGATTTCTCTGTATCTATGAAGCGCCTTGAGGCGACTTTTGTTGTGATTTTGTGCTATATAAATAAAATTGAATTGAATTGAAATTGTTTGACCTCACAAATGCAGTTCAGGAAGATGGTGAAGAATTCCCATAGACACACTCCTACACCTCGTGGGAAGCCTTCCCAGAAGAGCTGAAGCTGTTATAGCTGCAGAGATAGGACGACATCATATTAAAGCCATGGATTCATATGCATGTGAAAGAAGAGCAAATATATCTGGTAATATAGGAAACTCCAGAAAACCATCATTCAGCTTCTTATTTATAAGTTTCCTAAAACATTCAACTTCAATCTTTTGTGTGTTTGGATAGAAAGAAAAAAGCCACATGCGACCTCATCGACCTCCAACTCTGAATACTTTCAGCTGCAGGAACTATTCAAACTTTAAAATCGAACTTGTATTCATCTGTATTCTTATCTTTTCAGATTCTTATTCAGTTTATTTTCATCTTTATTCAGAGAAGGTTGCACAGGATGTTAGTGAGTATAGTGGGGGCGTCAGAACATCCATCTTTCTCTTTCAGCTGCTGCTGAACTCGTCTTCTTTCAAACAACGTGTCAATAAATGTGATCTGTGTGAATCCGAGTAGAGGGAGTATCTTCTAATTGGTACATGGTATAAACAGCCCCTTCACCCTGACACTCTCAGTGCCTAATAAATAACTGAGCTCCATATATACTGGACCAGAGGTCAGTCTACAAAGGTGCATCATGAAACCCTCGGGTCACGATCCTTCTGCTAGCAGCTGCTAATCAATGCTGCGTGACTTCATAAACACGCTGAGTGCTCAGTCACTCAGTAAAAACATGAACTTCTGCAAATGAAGCCACTACCCTTTGTGCTTTGACAGCAACAGGAAATAAGTCACAGTTTCAGTTAGCTGGTGCACGTGTTCGATTCAGCTTTTACAGCACCGTCACCTCACAACACTTTATATTGTGAAGCAGAGCCTCTAAAAATAGAGAGGAACCCTCACAGACAGCCACCACGAGCCGCATACTAACCACAAGTTTCTCAGCAATCTGAGCGTGAATGTTTGGGACGTTCAGATAGAAAGTACGGACTTAGATAAAGCACTAAAAACATGCTCATAGACAGATTGTAAAACGCAGTTCGAGTGCACAGGAGGAGAGAACCGGTCCAAACACTGAACATTATTTTCTGAACGCTGCATGTCAACATGTGGGATTTTCTGTTGGACTCAACATGCAGGACTTGGGATGTTTACAGTGAGACACACAGTGAGTTGTGTGTCCAGGACTCCAACATTTACAAACACAAAGTTCAACGTGTTTTCTTCACAGAGGAAAACTCAGCTGACGTCCATCAACCGTCCTCGCTTCTCTGACTGTTCCACATGTAGGATTGACAACAAAGTTTAAGCTTTAAAATCACTTTATTACATTTGCTTCTGTGTTGAACAGATTTTATTGTTGATTCCATCACACATGAACATTCAGCCACAAATGAATTCATGTTTCACTCAGTTAACACTGTTTCACTTCAGCTACATTTTCACTCACTTTTTGTCTTCAAAACGTGTTTTTTCAGTCATAATATACTCAGCGTAATTTCTTTTATTAAATCATTATTAAAATACTGTCTCTGGATATTTGTTTAGTTGTTCAGACCCAGCACTCACACACAAACCCGTCACAGGAAAAGGTCAGATATTAATCACTCAAACTGCATTTCTCATCCATCACATTAATTAGACTTACTTTGATTATATCTGTGATTAAGAATAAAGCTGATTTATATCAGTAAAAGCACATATAGAGAAACTGTTCAAACACGTTGTGTCACTGTCGCTTTAAGAGGCTGGATGTTAAGACCTTTTACTCTCTCGCCGTTGTAATCAGAGGTAAACTTTTAATCACATTTCTCCACAAAATAATCAGTGAAAAGGAAACCTTTGCCTGCTCTCGTTCATACGACGTCTATAAAACAACGGTGCCAGAGCGCAGTTTTAATGTGACGGAGATCTGATGTCACGTTGTTAAGGAGAGACAAGCGTAACACATTAATTCAACTTCTGCATCAGATCTACATATATATCTACAATAATCAGGCCCCATCTTATCTTAATGACCTTGTAGTACCATATCACCCTATTAGAGCACTTCGCTCTCGCTCTGCAGGCCTACTTGTTGTTCCTAGAGTATTTAAAAGTAGAATGGGAGGCAGAGCCTTCAGTTTTCAGGCCCCTCTTCTGTGGAACCAGCTTCCAGTTTGGATTCAGGAGACAGACACTATCTCTACTTTTAAGATTAGGCTTCAAACTTTCCTTTTTGCTAAAGCATATAGTTAGGGCTGGACCAGGTGACCCTGAATCCTCCCTTAGTTATGCTGCAATAGACGTAGGCTGCCGGGGGATTCCCATGATGCATTGGGTTTTTCCTTTCCAGTCACCTTTCTCACTCACTATGTATTAACAGACCTCTCTGTGTTGAATCATATCTGTTATTAATCTCTGTCTCTCTTCCACAGCATGTCTTTATCCTGTCTTCCTTCTCTCACCCCAACCAATCACAGCAGATGGCCCCGCCCCTCCCTGAGCCTGGTTCTGCCGGAGGTTTCTTCCTGTTAAAAGGGAGTTTTTCCTTCCCACTGTCGCCAAAGTGCTGCTCATAGGGGGTCATATGATTGCTGGGTTTTTCTCTGTATCTATGAAGCGCCTTGAGGCGACTTTTGTTGTGATTTGGCGCTATATAAATAAAATTGAATTGAATTGAATTGAATCAATTTCTTGCAGAAGTCTAAATGTCGACTCCTGCGGGACTTAAAAGGTCTTAACAGCCGTCCTTTTATGTTCACAGAGATACAAAGTGTTAGAATAGAGTTCATCTGCTTTAAACTTCTTTAAACTTCTGCAGGTCAAAGCAAAGAGCTTATTAACAGAATATAGGAGGTACTGTGGGAACGCAGGTAAATGCAGACACACAAACGTCACACAGGATGAAAGACTCGGATCAGACAACAAACAGAACGTGGAGTTAAAAACTAAAGACTGACATGACAAAATACAAAAGAATAAAAAGTTGCTGCACACTATCCTTCACTGCAACTACAATATTAAACATACAAATGATTATTTCAAGCATATTTCATTTATTCTTCAAAATTACGAAGTTAACACCTTTTACAGTTTAATGTGGGTTAATGCGACTCACAGTGGCATTCTCCCATCATCTACAAAATTAAGAACAGCTGGGTTAGCTTCTAACGACTCGTTTGACTTGACTGAAGCCATCCTCATCATGCCGCTGTCAGTCTCCTGGCAGTTCTCCACATATCGGTGCAAAGTGCTGTAGTAGGTATCTTTGCTGGTGAACCTGTAGAGAGAGGAGATCTTCTGCCAGTCTCGGTTGGATGGTGTGAGGACATTTTCAGGTGGTGTCTTTTCAAAGAAGCTCTTCAGGTTTCTCTCAGCAAACGCTTTGGCGTGCTTAGCCGTGTAGGAGTCGAGTAGAGTGCTCTCCTCGTACACGTACGCCTTCCAGAACTGCAGCTGCAGGTAGCTAACGGGGGAGGAGCACCGAGCCACACAGGTGAGCAGCAGGTTCGTCAACATGATGAGAGCGATGAGCAGCCAACCGAGAATCTACGGACAGTATTTATAGTAAATAGTGAACAGGTAATAAAAGCAGTTTAACCGTTTAGTCACACACAAAAAAATAACAACGTTTCTGAAGCTCTTCAGGTGAACGGCTACAAATGGAAACACAACTCTGGCACATTTTGTCTTTAAATATCAGTATCACATTTCTATGTGTTGTGTTTATACTGTTACACCTTTAATTCACTGATAAGCACAAAAACACTCATTAAACTCAACATGATCCACTAAACTCACCATGCAAACCATTGTGATCCAGTAAAATGATGATCCAGACTAATCATGTAATAAAAGTCTCAACCTGCTGAAATGGTCAATCGACTGGTTCCACTGTAGCACATTTCTCCTCTAGCTGAACACAACATATACAACTTACTTACTGTCTGACATTCACACACATTCATACTTTAGTGGAAGCATCACAGAGCCGCTTGGTTTAGCATCTTGCCCGAGAATATTTGGCACGCAGATCGGAGCAGCCAGGGATCGGAACAAAAACCATCTGTTAAGTGGAAGAACTGGCTACAGCCATCCCATAATCATCCAAACATTGTTACACCATCCAGACTCAACCATGAAAACATCATCCAAACTGTTATCTCCATCCATTTGGGTGGAAGGTTGGGGCTCACGGAGGATTTTCACCCACCAGGTGCACTTTTGTGCAGCCCTACATCACCTGACTGCATGTTGCTGGAAGCAACAGCAGAGTTCACCCAGAACGGGAGAACTGTGAAAACAATTCAAAGATTAAAAAATAATAATAAAACAGCATGAAAACCACAGACAGCGGCTGCACTGTTCTTAACGTTCAGTTTCCGTTCGGCTCTTTGTTCTTCACTCTTCTCCACAGCTTCTGACTGACAACAGCACAAGCAGGAGCATCAGAAGGATTTACTTCAAAACTGCAACTCCTTCCTTGCTAACTACTGCACATGCTCCACTAGGGCGACCAACGTCCTCTTTTCCCCGGACACGCAGTTATTGTCCCTCCATTTAAGGCAGAGGCGTCACGCTGTGATTATTTTACTGTAGTTGTTTTTCCTGTAATAATATTCAACATTGCTGTCAAATCAAAAGATGTCTCTCTGTGCAAAATGGGTTCAAAAACATAAACAGCTGTGGGATCCTGTTTGTCCGTGATTTAAACAGCCCAGCGCTGCTCCTGACGCAGGGAAACCAATCCTGCAGGGAGACCTACCTCAGCACCTGTGCAGGTGAAGCCAAAGGGAAGATTTGCTTCACCATATTTTCTAGTCTTTGGCTTAGAATGAAGTTGGTTTGGAAACATATTCAGCTATGCTTCATCTCCTGCTTTGCATTTCTGTAGGCACAGCGTTTTGTCCCCCCCCCCCCCCCCCCCCCCCCCCCCCCCGCCATGGCTCTGCCCCCCCTGTCTGGTCTGATTTAGCAGATGTTAGCCAGTCCTCAGCTAACAACTGTTAGCAGGGTTAATTCACCTGAGAGAGAGCTGCTTTCCACTGTCACAGTATAACTCATTTCACAAGCTGGGATAGCAGTGTTTTTGTTAATACCACTAAATAACTGAAGCATTTGAAATTCTGTGTTACAGTTGAAATATAAGCAGAATTTGACTACAGGTCAAAGGTCACTCTTTTGAGGATGCCAATGCTCAGATTTTGGACAGAGAAGACAGATGGTTTGAAAGAGGAGTGAAAGAAGCATCTGTGTTAGCTTACTGCACGGCAGGTTTTAGATGTGTCCTTGATCCATCACAGCTGATTTAAATGGATAAATGACCTCCTCAACATGTCCTGAAGTTCTCCAGAGGCCTGATAATGGACTAATTATTTGATTCAGGTGTGTTGACCCAGGGTGAGATCTAAAACCTGCAGGACACCGGCCCTCGAGGCCTGGAGTTGGACACCCTTGACTATTAAACCCAAGTAAGCAAGTGTCACAGTCATGCAGACTTATGCTGTGTCCCAATTCAGGGTCTGCACGCTTGAAGTACGCATTTCAAGTGCGATTACGTCACCGCCACGCGACGACGGCTGTCCCAATTCGAAGTGTACTTCAAATGCATACTCCAAATGCGCCGTCGATTTCCCCAAATATCAAGCGTGGTCCGGTGCACGCTTCGTGGTCCCATATATCCCACAATTCATAGCGCGGCGGTGGGTGTGGATAATTTTGCCACAAAATACGGCAGAAGGGAGCGGCCAAGAGTGAACTGTCAAAAGTAAGTACTGAATATGACGTCACTTATTTATGTGCAAATGTTTAATAACGAAGAACATTAAAACATTGCTGTTGGCCACATGTTGGAAAAGTTGTGTGACATTAGTTACGTTTGTACTTTCAGCGTTAACTTAGTTTTAAAGCCTTATATATATATATATATATATATATATATATATACATATATATATATATATATGTATATATATATGTATATATATATATATATATATGTATATATATATATGTACATATATATATATATATATGTATATATATATATGTACATATATATATATGTATATATATATATGTACATATATATATACATATATATATGTACATATATATATACATATATATATGTACATATATATATACATATATATATGTACATATATATATACATATATATATGTACATATATATATACATATATATATGTACACATATACATATATATATATATGTATATGCATATATATATATTTATATGTATATCAATCATATATATATATATATATGTATATGTATATATATATATATATATATATATATATATATATATATATATATATATATATATATATATATATATATATATGATATGATTGATATACATATATATACATATATATATATATATTAGGGGTGCAACGATACTCGTATCGATATTGAACCGTTCGATACAGTGCTTTCGGTTCGGTACGCATATGTATGTCAACTTTCCTTCTGACGATGCTGTCTGTGTTGAGCGCTCAGTGGATCTGCGCTCGACAGTGCAGCCTAGGCGGAGTAGTCGAACACAGATTCACTGAGCGCAGGGCAAGCTAGCAAGACAGAAGCTAAGCTCGTTGCAACATGGCAGATTGAACTTCCCCCACCCTCATTCAGATCTGGCGTCTGGAACTATTTTGGTTTTCATGTGACGTATGACCCTGAAGGTAAGCGTGTCATGGACAAAAGTAAAACAGTACGTTGGATGTGCCAGCAATGCTGAATTGGTGGGAACTAGTGCGTTAGCGCAGTTAGCTCGTTAATGTGTTGACGTCTTCCAGCCCCACGCACGGGGCGATCCGCGGTAGCTCGTTAACGGAGATTTGCCGTGTTGTGGCGTTAACGTCATTTCAGATTAACGCTGACAGCACTAGTGGGAACACAACCAATATGACTGCACATTTACTCTGACATCATCCTAGTGCAAAGACAAGTGGAAGCAGACAAAAACAACAAGCAGCATGCTACAAACTTTACCCGAGTCATTTAGACAGCCGTTAGCACATGATTCTCCTTATGGGGACCTGATATGTTTAATATGCTGCTGAGAATATAGCCCAGAAGAAGCGTATAGTATAGCTTTTATTTTGG
>NC_140449.1:2902750-3292750 GCF_963576455.1 Neolamprologus multifasciatus
TCAGATGACGTTTGATGGTAAAGCAGATTAAAGCAGATTGTATAAACAGGAGTGTAACTCTGAGTGAACATGAACACAACTGGGAACCGCTGCAGAATGAAGTAACACAAATAATAACATTAAAAATATGATAATACCAATGAGAATCAAAGCATTTACACCACAGGCATCTCCAGCTGTTCTACTGAACAAATAACTTTCAGTTTGCTGATAGTTTTTAGATAACAAACCCAAACAGATCTAAAGAACTTTCACACGAGTGTGAAAAGCAGCAGAGCGTTTCACGTACCTGAGACTCAGCTCGGAGATTCAGCAGAACATCTTCTCTGACAGCCTGAGGTACACTGACGCTTTTCCCACACGGGAACCTGTGCAGCTCCTTCTCACACTGGATCTCAGAGTCTGGATCTCTGCACACGTGTTTGTTGTAGATGCTCACATTGGTACCCGTCATGGCGCACTCGTAGTAGTTTCCATTGAGTAAAGCTACAGCTATCCAAGTAGAAGGCGCAACAAACGCAAAGGTGCCGATCTGAAAGAGGACCACACCAGCGGCTGCCAGCTTCTTGCAGCACAACAGCTTGCCCGTATGCTGGCACAGACCCGTCAGCAGCTTCCACGTTTTCTTACTGAGGATGTAACCCAGCAGCAGCAGAGCCAGAGCCGGCACCAGCAGGAACACCAACCCATAGACGAAGTTCAGCTCGTTGCAGGGACACTTAAATACCACTGCAGAGAATATCTGCTCTCCTCCCGCTGTCAGCAGAGCTATCAGGCCAAAACCAAGGTTGGTCTGTTTGCCTGCAATGTTCAGAACAGTCTTAAACTTGTCCATCTTCAACTGCTGCGTAAATACTGACTGACTGCTGAGAAACAACTTCAGTTTCACTTCCAGCTTCAACGTCAGCTGTACCGCTGAGTCCTCTACCACTTCCTCTTTGAAAAATAGCACACAGTGACAGTGACTGCTCTTCCTGCATTATAGGGCCCCATGTTTACACCTGCATACAGCAGATTTCACCAACAAAGCAGGCTCTGTAAGATCAGGCACTGTTGTAACAGGGCATAAATGTCAGACGTTACTTTTGGTTAAAAGGAAATCCGGTCAGCATATGAGAGTCTACTAAACAGCAATTCCATTTCCTCCTTTGCAGAAAGTAATAAAGAATAAGTTGAATTATACTTTTTATTGAGGAAAGTACAAAGGGAATGTATCACATTTCAAAAATCTGATTTATTGATTAATTTACTTAATATATGTTCTTTTTGAATTTGCTATTTTAATCCAAATTGAGAGAGAGAGAGAGAGCCCTGCGGCCGCCTGTCCAAGGTTTACCCCGCCTCTCGCCCTGAGTCCCCTTTGACCCCTTTGACCCCTTTGGATGGAAGCCAAAGTTTTTCATTTTAATCCTGAATCCAAACTGGAAGCTGGTTCCACAGAAGAGTGGCCTCTTTTAAATACTCTAGGAACTACAAGTAGGCCTGCAGAGCGAGAGCGAAGTGCTCTATCATCTATCTATCTATCTATCCGTCTGTCCGTCCGTCCGTCCGTCCATCTATCCATCTATCTGTCTATCTGTCCGTCCGTCCGTCCGTCCGTCCATCTATCTATCTATCTATCTATCTGTCTATCTGTCTATCTGTCTGTCTGTCTGTCTGTCTGTCTGTCTGTCTGTCTGTCTGTCTGTCCGTCCGTCCATCTATCCGTCTATCCATCTATCTATCTACGTCCGTCCGGACCATCTATCTATCTATCTATCTATCTATCTATCCGTCTGTCCGTCCGTCCGTCCGTCCGTCTATCCATCTATCTATCTATCTATCTATCTATCTATCCGTCTATCCGTCTATCTATCCGTCTATCTGTCCGTCCGTCTGTCCATCTATCCATCTATCTATCTATCTGTCCGTCCGTCCGTCTATCCATCTATCTATCTACGTCCGTCCGTCCGGACCATCTATCTATCTATCTGTCCGTCTGTCCGTCTGTCCGTCCGTCCGTCCGTCTATCTATCTATCTATCTATCTATCTATCTATCTATCTATCTATCTATCTATCTATCTATCTATCTATCCATCTATCCGTCTATCTATCCGTCTATCTGTCCGTCCGTCCGTCCATCTATCCATCTATCTATCTATCTGTCCGTCCGTCCGTCTATCCATCTATCTATCTACGTCCGTCCGTCCGTCCGTCCGGACCATCTATCTATCTATCTATCTATCTATCTATCTATCTATCTATCTATCTATGGTTCTATCTCGACTTACTGGTTTGAATAGCATCTTGTTTATGCTGAAAGAAGACAATTGATCAATAACTTGGTGATATGAGACTGGACTTGGTGTATGGACTGGACTTGGTGGTATGGTGAACTTTATCAGGCTATATTTTGGCTTTTAAGGCAGACTCATTTGTTTGGGACGATTTGAGTGTTTTTTAACGCTTCAGTTCACACTCCACACCAGAGGGTGGCGGTATTTCACCGTTTTGCTGTTTGCCAACCGCCAACAAAGGAAGGAAGAAGAAGATTTTGCTGACACGCGGATATCGACAGGGGGCGGTACTGCCTTATCATGCGATGTTTGAAGCTATCGCCAAACAGCAAAGAAGAAACGGTGCCGTGATAATTGGATAGATGCTAGGCTAACCTCTGTGTTTGAAAAGTTTGCACATTTATTCGTTATACTGGTGTTGTTTCAGTTTATCGCAGTAACCCGGTCTGGTCTACTTTTAATTTTCTCTTAAGAAACCCTCAGAAATGGCAGAAAATACAGGTGAGTGTGAAAATTACCCAAGTAGCTTGCTGTGGTTGACAAGAGCTAGCTTTAACCCATTAAGCAGACCCATTTGTCTCTTATGAAAAGCCGCCCATGTATTTCACTGGGATTTACTCATGTTTTGGTCTTTCAGTCTTTATTTATTGGTGTGTTCTGGATCCTCGGGGTCCAAATGACTTCTCTCGGTTAGCTTAGACGGGTTGTGTGCTGCAGCAGGCGCTTTTCCCTCTCTGCCTTCGTTTGGGCTAAACTAAGATGAATCAACAGAATTTTAGTCCTCGCTCGTTTACAACGTGAGCTTTATGGTACATTTAATCCACCCAATAGTAAAACCTCGGTAGTAAAACCGTGAGCCCTCGAGCCCTTTCAAAAACAATTAGCCGCTAACAGCTAGCAGCTAATGCAGCACCAGATTAGAACGGAGTAGCCCTTTATTATCGACGTACACGTACGACGTTGTCCACGCCAACTGTGCAGGTATAACATATAAATAGTAAGACAGCAGGAATATATACAAAACAAGAGGACAGGTTGTAAAGGACTTGGTCTGAGTGATGAGCGTTACTCAGACCGTGGGTGGGATCGTGTCCGATACCGGTGTTGTGCCAAAAAATATGTCTGCAAAAAACTGATTTAAACTGTTATAAATAACTTGTTGGTCTGTAATATGTGAAACATGTTACGAATGATATCAAGTCGGTTATAAACAACATTCCTGTAACAAGGTACGAGCCACAATCAGTTTCTAGCAGTGACTTTTTATATTTAAAAAAATCTCGTTAAGATTAAAACTGTCTTTAGTAAGAGTAATCTGACCAAGCGGAAATTGCAACAAATATTACAATAGTTCTGTAAACATATTTTAAGTGGAGAAAAAGGACAGGATTGGTTATAATGCAAGTACAATAACAACAAAAAACAGGTGGGGGCGAGGTGTAAGGGCTCACCTGTGACAGGAGGAGCTGCACCTGGCCTTGTTTGGTGAATGCTCAGGTTGGTTTTATATGGATAAATCATACAATCAAAGAGGTACTATTTATTTAAGTTGGCTTGTTTGTACATTGTTATGCGTATTATACAACAAATAAAAATATGTACTATTTATGGGTATTCACAAATTGGTGTTTCAGCTTATACTTAATATTATTATTTATTTTTAAATCAGAGCAAAATGAGGCAAAGCACGACGGCTCACCGTCCCCGGGGATGACAGACCAGGAGAAGGAGATGGCAGCCAGCGCATATGAAGCATTTACGGTAAATAATCAAACATTTCAACTTAACCCACAGTGTCTTCTGACAATGAATGTGTATATAAAGAAAATACTGCAAGTGGTTCTAATTTCTTCTTCAGAGAAGTGAGAGATGTGAATATGAACACGTTCAGTACAGAGTACTTGGAGCAAAGCAGCTGTCACTTTTATGTTGTTTTGCTGTGTTTGTAGAAATGGTTTATATGAGCTTTTAGCTGAGATCTAGAGCTTTCTGTGGATACCACACAAGCTGGGACTCATGTTACAGCCGATTCAACAGGATCTGCCCCGTTTTGCCCCCCAGTACCGAGGGTGCTATTATGTAGGGATACAACGATACCAATTTTTTTCAAACCGATACGATACCGATACTTGGATCTGAGTACTTGCCGATACAGAGTACAAAAACTGATACTTCTACCACACACACAAATGCAATGAATTGGAAGACGGGTTTTATTTTATTCGCTGCTGATAAAAAATAAAATCTTAATAAAAATGACCACAAAAAATTTCAAGTGAAAAATAAGCACTTCTGTTAAATTATTGCAGAGTCTCCACATTGTAATTTTACAAAATATCACTGAACTATTGGCACTGTCTCGAGCTTTCAGAATAATAAATAAACACTTCTTTACCTCTTCAGAAAGTTTTGGCACCATTATCTCCCTGATGTGTGGGCGGTTGGGAATTTCATGTCGCAGCTCGAGTATGCTGAGAAGACGGTGCAATCCTATGTTTTCCACGACCGGCATTGGCTGGTCATCCAGAGCGATAAAATGAGTCAGAGCCTCTGTTATTTTAACTGCCCGTGGATTTTCTCTTGACATTTTTCATCGCTTTTCCAAAACCTGAGTTAAAGTTGGCTATTCGACACTGCTGACATTTTGTTTAGCCTAGCTACAGCAGCCTCCAGTCTCACTCGCCTAACCCTGTGCCTGTTTAGCGTGGGATGTCCCCCTAGTGGCCAATCTAAAAAAACTACAACAGAAATGACAAGCCACCCTCTGACTAATGAAATAAGTTAGTATCGGTTAACTTTTACGAGTATGAGTATACACACATTTTACAGTATCGGCCCAGATACCCGATACCAGTATCGGTATCGGTGCATCCCTACTATTATGTTAACTGTTGCACAGCATGTGGAGGGGTCTTCTAGGTATTCTAGATAGTCTTTTTGAGTGCATCAAATTGCTCGTTCCACAGCAGCATCTCTACCTGAAATGGTCTGAGCCCCTGAAATGTGACACCGTCCACATTCATGAGGCAATTCCAGTCTTAGCCAAGTTTTACAGGGCCGTGGAAATCCTGAATAAAATGAAAGTACTCGTAAACTCCTGCTCATCAGTTTACGCTGTATACTCAGGTTTGACCAGCTGCTCTTTTTCTTGTTATTTGTCGTCAGTTTCACTAATTGTGAGAAGAAATCCAAACATTGTGAAACGTTGTTTTTTCTTCTAGGCTGGGAGATGTGACGAGGCACTCAGACACCTTGAAGCCCTGCAAGAGCTCAACAAAGAGGACTACAAGATTGCAATGAATAAAGCTGTTGTTGAGTTTTACAAAAGCGGTCAGACGACCACCGGGCTGCTGAAGCAGACCCTGATGTCAATGAAGAACCAGGTAATTAACCCTTTAAAGCCGGTCAGAGCAGCACGCTCTGTTTTGCGTAACTACTTTTAAATCCCGGTAGCTCTGCAACCACGTGAGCTAGCGCAATAATTTTTTTTGCATATGAAACCGGAGGAGTTGTACTTACATCTTATGCCATCAGCTTGTCCTCGGTCACAGTTTCCTTCCACATATAACTTTGCAAAAACTGCATAAAAAGCACTTGCAGCAACAAAAACATAAGATTCCAGAAACACGCTTTGCTGATCCGATCAGCTGTTCATAACACTTCCTACGTCCATCAGCGCGAGCTTTCGCATGTCCGCCATGACCTGCCAGAATCCGGAAGTGACGTCATTTTGCAGAAATGTAGTTTTTTACCATCAGGGCCTCATGAGCCTATACTGGTGTTTTTAAAAGTTATGTTTGACTTTATGACTTTCTGTGTCGTTTCTGGGATGCTTAGGACTCATATTGCACTGCTGGAAATAGTTTATTTTGATGCATATGCTGCTTTTTTGCAAATTTGCATTATAATATTTATTTTCGTTTTTCCTGCAGTGTATAAAAATTGGTGTATTTCAAAAATAAAACTATGAAGACACTCAAAATAAATTTCCTGTGGTGGGAAACTATTTTGTGCAACTTTTTTGTATTTACAGTTTTGAGGGATAAGCCTCTTAAATTTCTCTAACTAGAAATATATGTTAAAAAACAAAAACGATTTTCAATTTTTTTGTAGTTTATTGCACTTTTTTGCAATTTATGTAATTACTATGCACTTAATGCAGACATATTATTAAAATCTGGGCTATAATGGTTGTATTGATGTATAGCAACTTGAAATGCTCCCAAAAATGGCTCCACAGCATGTAAACATATAATATAAGCTCTGGCTGACTTGGTTCTATGGTAGGTCTTAAAGGGTTAAACCGAGTTCTTTTCATTGTTTTAATCCTTGTTTGCAGTAAAAATTAAACTCAGAGCCTCGCGTACTTCTTGTGTTTCAGGTTCACACGTCAGCAGAAGATGTTGATGGTTTGGATGATGTTGAAAATAGTTTCCTGTACTACAATCAAGCTATCATCCACTATTACATGCGGCAGTTCTCTGATGCAATCTGCATCGGAGAAAAGCTCTACCAGTTCCTGGAACCGTTTGGTACGTTGTGCTAACTTCCAGGGATTTAATTGGCAGGATTGTTGCTCCAGGATGTGATGTCGTCAGCTTTTTCTTCTCTGTAAGGCCGGCTCAGTTGTGCGCTCTTTCTGAAACATCTTACTGACTGAATGGAGAGCCAGTCCCCTCTTATGTATGTTCAAGGTGATAAGTTCAAGTGCAGCATGCAACGTTTTTAGACTTTTCTTTATTACTGTCTGTATTGTGTATCACACTGATGGTGACAATACTTTGAATATATGAAATGACAAAAATAATCAGGCAGCACAGAGTAGGGTGTGTCTGAGACCTCACCTGTAGTTGTATCAGCAGTAATGATGTCACAGTTTTGCTCACACAATTTGACCAATAAGCTGTACAAGAAGATGGAGCTTTAAATGGCTGCAGAGCGAGTGACTGGCAGGGACTTTGAAACAAGTTTTGTAACAACAACAAATTTTTCATACCTACTGATCTCTAATATTATGGACAACTGTAACGCTGCACTGATAGCAGGACAAGAGAGGAGTCAGAGGCCGTATAAAGGCTACTGGTAACCTTCCCAGTACTTGTTCTTTGGTGACGTGTGATTGAAACTCTTCAATCAAACCACTCTTCTGCAGATGACTAGTTGCTGTTTTAGAACGATTCGAGCCGATGATGTTCAAAGACCTTGAAAAGCCTGGAGATCCAACTCAAGACCACGTTAAAAACAAAGTCTGGCCCCTCGGGACCAAAGTACGAAGGAGTTTGGCTCAGGACTTTTGCACAGTTTTGTACTGCTAATAATAATAATGGTTATTGTTTTTGTAGTAGTTGTTGTTGATGTGTTGTGTTATTTCCCCTAGAAGAAAAGTTTGCACAGTCTGTGTGCTTCCTGTTGGTGGATCTCTACCTGCTCACCTTCCAGCCAGAGAAGGCCCTCCACCTGCTGACGGTGCTGGACAAACTCTCTGTGCAAGGAAGCAACAAGAACGGCAAAGGAGAGGTAGACAAAAATACAGTGTGTGTTGGGAAAAACAGGAATGTGCACAACAAAAGCAAACCCATTAGTGTGCACAAGATGGTCTCCTCGAGCAGCACTGCAGACACCTGCTGCTGCTTATAGAATCTGTGCTGTGCAAACGGACACTTTCATATCAGCGTCTGTTGTAGAGAGACTTCACTCCAGTTTTTTTGAAATCTGAAACGAAATCTCTGGCTGTGCCACAAATCTTTCTCCAACATCCGTGTTATGCATCAAGAACGTGTCTTCACAGCTCAGACTGTCCATCAGGAGCTTTTCATGTGAAATGGTCTGAATTGTTGGACGCGCAGTGAAAAAAGTCACTTTTATCGCAGCAGTTATCGCTCGCCACCTTCCATATTTAAGTTAAGGCATCTAGAAACATATCAGCACTGAAGGCTTTGCAGCTGCAGCTTAAAAGGTAACTGAAGAGTCACAGTTGTGAGATTTCAGTTTGCAGTGGTCAGTGTTTGAAGAAGAACTTTCTTACTGAAAATGTTTCTATCAAATGCTGCAAATGACTCTTTCAACCACAAATAGAAGTAAGATCAGAGTCGATGAATAGCTGAGCTTTACCTCTTTAAATGATTAAACATTAGTCATGGAGCTGTTTCTTAGGTCACAAGTTTAAGTCTGTGAAATGAAGCTGACTAAGTTCTGTGCTTTATTTCAGAAAGATGGAGGAAACCAGAAGGCCGAGTTAGCAGCTATGATTGAAGCAGCCAAATCAAAGATTCACCAGGTGAGAGCTGAGTTCACCCACGTTTACATTCACTCTTTAACTGCTTCAGCCTTCGTCTGCATGTTTGAACTCGTCAGGTCGGCAACCTTTCTGATGATGAGTGCAACATTTCCTCAGAGGTCAGTGTGTCATATGACTGCATTAGCAATATATTTAATAACGCTCTATATTAACAGTTACTCACTATATAAAACCACTTTATAGATTATATTTGTTCACAGATGTTGGCAGCTGTCAGCGAATAGTTATCAGCTACTATAAAACAAAAAAAGACTTTTTCTCCATAACAGCAAATGAACTGAACAACAGAAAATACAAATGCTGTTTATGGTCTCCTCACAACAGTGATAAGAAAAATAAACTGAGCCAATATGTTTGTTAATACAGAGACACACATGTTCATGTGATCTCTGGTCTCCGAGTGTCCAGCATTCAGACCTGAGAGAAGATCTGTTCACACAGACATGTAGAGCCAAACACTGTCAATAAGGCCTCTGCAATGTTCTGAAGACAGTTAAACGTGTCAGGTAGTGACGTCCAGCAGGTGAACATGCAGCTGCATGAACACGCACAGCTGTGGATTCCAGCTGCAAACTTTGACCCCACAGAGTCGAGCTTTCAGTTCAATCAGCTGCATTTCGATGTCCTCTGTGTCAGTTAATGTGAGACAAATCCAGCTGCTCATTAAAGCTTCTGGATGATCAGAAAAGAAAACATTGGTCCAAACACCTGAAAGTCCTGAAAACACTTTGTGAATTCTGTCTCGAGTCTTCGGACGTATCCGTGTGTTTCCGTGGTGCTGATGCTGAGCCGACAGCTGCTGAAGCTCTTGAAGTGTTGGAACGTGGAAATTTCAAGATCGCTTGAAAAAACTGCCAGATAACGTCCCTCTCACCGCTAGGCGAAGTTATTTTTAGCCAATTACAAGTTGAATCTGGTAGTTGGGTTGTTAGCTAAGATACCGTCATTAAGAAGCGGCACAACTAATGTGTCTATGTGAGCTGATTTGTGATGTGCACCGCTGGCTCGGCCATTTATTTTTTAAAGCACCTTCTCAGATTAACTCACTGCGTGTCGTGTCCAGGGCTGGACTGGGACAAAAAATGGGCATTTTGACCAGAGACCGGCCCACCAGGTATTAAAGCCATAAAGCCTTTGAATGAAAACGCTGTGGTGACAGTGATGTACAGTCTTGTTGGTCTATGTATGATTTCTATACATTTTACACATTTTAAAGATAAAAACTTTGGTTGTAAGATTCAGATAATTATTTATTAAAAGTGAGACATTTTAAATGAGAATAAGAAAGAAAAGTATTTCTTCGTGCCCCCCTCTCCCTGTTAATGCCCTACCTGCCCCCCTGGCAACACTTTGCTAGACCCGCCCCTGCACAGTTACCAGCTGTCAGCTACTTAGAAAAGGATCCTGGTGTTATTTGTCTCTCAGAAACAGTTCATAACTTCAACTCATTCATGTCACCTAAAAGGTAAACCTGTTTCTCCATCAGCTGTTCAGCTCTGATGATTCAGTAAGGACATCTCCTGGTTTCATCTTCATGTTTCCCTCTCACCACATATCCAAACCATCATGACCAGCAGCTTTACAGCTGTGGCTCCAGCAAACATCAGCTGATACTAGAAAGTAATATTAAATAAATTCTAACAACAGCTGATCAAGCTTAAACGTGCTGCTGTTGTTTAGCACGACATCAGCTGGTTTCCTGTTTCTGGAGCAAAGTGGGCGATAAACAAACAAGAGAGAAAAGCTGATCATTGATCAGTTTCATGATTGAATGAGAGAAGAAGAGGCAGCTGCAGCGTGACGACAGAATAACTCCAGTTCCTTTTCAGCTCAACACGAAACTCGTAATATTTTCTCTGAATACGAGATGATTCCATTTTTTACAGGACGGTTGGAAACTCTACTAACCTTATGAATAAAATAAAGTTCACTATCAGTAACATCATAGCAACCGAACAGCTGTATATAAACTCCATCATGCTAGCTCACGCAGTACGAGCTTTTGTAACTGACTGTAAAAAGTCAGCACAATGAAAATAAAATCCACCTAAACTTGGTTTATATCTGACCAGATGGACTGCAGCTCATAACTTCTTACCTGAAGTTCAGTTCACACTGAGCTGTGGCCGCCTCGGGTCTCTGCTCCTCCTGCCTCCCCTTCCCCTCCTCCACCTGCTGCCTCTGTGGGAGCTGTTGCCGACCCCTGTTCTAACTGCTGTTGTCCTTTCTGCAGTACAAAGTGAGAGCGTACATTCAGATGAAATCCTCCAAGGCCTGTAAAAGGGAGATCAAGTCAGTGATGAACACAGCAGGGAATGTAAGTCTGCTTGTTAGTCCTAATGTAAAGGGGAGAGGATGCAGGATGCGATTGATAATGTAATTTAAAAGTTGTCTCATAAATATTTCTTTGCGCGCTGCAGTTCATTGGAAACTGACTTTGCTTCCACGCTCTCTTGTCCTCTGTCATCAGTCTGCACCCTCACTGTTCCTCAAGAGTAATTTTGAGTATTTGAGAGGAAACTACCGGAAAGCAGTGAAGTTGCTGAACAGCTCCAACGTTGCAGAACATGCTGGACCCATCAAGACAGGTAACGTCTGCTCGCACGATCATTTGGCTTTGTGTTATAATCCTGCTTTACTTTGTCGTCCTCAGGCTTTGTTGGATAATTGCATTTCCAGATGTTGACGTCATTAGTGGGCTAACTGGCTTTCATGCGTGTTGTTTTCATCTAGGTGAATGTGTTCGATGTATGTTCTGGAACAACCTGGGCTGCATTCATTTTGCAATGGGGAAACACAACCTCGGCATTTTCTATTTCAAGAAGGCTCTGCAAGAGAACGACCACACCTGTGCACAGCTGGGAGATGGTAGCAATGGCCAATGTAAGTTAAGTCAGTTTATGTGTCTGTTCTCTTCCACTTATCAGGATCCCAGAGGGCCTGGAGCCCATCACAGCTCAAACAGGGCACGAGGCAGGCTGGACAATAATAAGTTGACCTAACCCCATGACATGTGACGCCTGAGTACGGCGAGAGTAACCACACAGACAGAACATGCAAACTTCATAAAGAAGCCAGAAGGTGGAGTCAAACTCCTTACCAACAGTGCTAACCACTCCACCAGTATGCTGCCCCAGTTTACTTATATTCTACCACAGGTGCCTCGAGGCACTTTATAATGCATAGAACCAGCAGAGGAAACCACAGCAATCAAACGACTTCCTCTGAGGGAGCACTTGGTGACAGCGGGAAGTGAAAAGCTCCCTCTTAGCAGAGCCAGGCTCAGGACGGGGCAGCTATCTGTCATTACCAGCTGGGGCTGATGGCGCTAACTTAGGTAACCAAGTTACAGATATACACATTACTGTTTCCCACAGTTGTGTCCATACTCACAATAAAAAGCATTTAGGTTTGAAGAGAATTTGAAGATTTTCACATTTATAAACAAAGCTTTGGATACCAGTGATAACACCAACCTAAGCTAGCATAACAGCTACCGAGTGTTAGCAGTTTGTTTAGTATTACTATGACTATCCTGTTAGTGCTGTTTCTATCCTTTCACGTATACATCATAACTTTCAGATATGTGCACATAGTTGGTATCATGGAGTCAGTGAGACAGCTGTGAAGCCAGCATTAAACGAGGGCCTGTGATTTTGATTAGGTTTTATATTTTAGGAAGGGCGGGAAACAAGTTTCACGGCTACGTACTGTCAGCAACAAGATGAAGCTGAATCTGGCCAACCTTGTTTGTTGTTGGTTATTTATTTATTTATTCTTTTGGCTTTTGTTTTAACTTTTGTGAACAGTTAAATAAATAACAGATTTAGTCTGTGATACTTAAAAGCCTGAGACTGTCACTTTTCACCTGGTAGGAAAAGAACCGATAACAAAGCACAGCGTACCTCGTCCACCAGGTATTATGGAAAACACTGGTTCAGACTTTGATGGTAAAAGATCTGAGAAAGCCACTGAAGCTTGCAAAGAAAGCGACTGGACTTACATTTTTTTTCTGTTCTCTATTCTTGTTCTCTGCAAACGACAACATCACCAGCATATGTACTGGGACATTTCCACACATTAATAACCACGTTAACTTCCCAACCAGAAAATACATTTGATAGTTTCTTCTCTCCACTTTTCTTTGTGTTTTCTTCTTCTTCTGACATAATCCATGTAGCAGAATCAAATAAGACAAACAAATTATTATACCCTAAAAACTAGTTAGCCAACTGTATACAGTCTGTCGCACTAAACTGAGGGTTTCACAGAACAGATACTATTACTCTACCACATCTGGTCTCAGACAAAGTCCACCCAGATTTTCCAGAAAAACGTACATTTGCCCAACTCTAGTCTGCCAGTGAAGGTCAACATTCCCATCATAAACATTATGCTTCACTTCAGTCCAAACTTCCTGCTTAGGAGCTTCTGTCTTCAGCCAATCCCTAGTAATGGATTTTTTACTACTCACTAACATGATCCTAAACATCAACTTTTTCACGTTTGTTTCCATGTAAAGGAAGTTGAATGTAAAAACTACACTTTTAAAACCTTTTGTATACAATTCTTCACCTCCTGGAACAATTTAGAGACGTTCCTGAAAGACGTGATAACGATTGGCTCAAACTCCCAAACCTGAATCGAGAACCTCCCTGCAGCCTCTTTTTCTCATGTATGTGCTTCACTGCTCGCTTTCAAATTTTCCAGTGCTATGTACAGCTTTAAATATTTTGGGGGGCTTTTTCAGCTTTATTTGATAGATTCAGTGAAGAAACGACAGGAAAGTGGGGGCAGAGAGACATATGGGCCACGGGTCGGACTCGAACCCAGGCCGCCGGTCTCAGCCATATGGCATGTGGGTGCCAACGCGCTGGGTTAAACTGGCGCCGTGCTGTATACTTACAGCTTTCTTCTCCACCAACCCCAACAATGTTTTTAGCTGCAGTAGGTATAAAATCTGAGTCATCTACTCTTATTCCTCCATAAAAATCTCGTCTGTCCCATTCTGTGAAATCCTTACTGTTACTGGCAGAGCTGGAAATGGTTTCAGCAGTTTGTGAGGCTCATTCATTTGAATCATTTCTACACTTGTATCTAAACTTGAGAATGGGATTAAATTCATCTTACAATATCTGATTTTATTTTAATAATAAAGGACCGTTACTTCTAGATTTTAATTCTAACAAGTCTGACGGCAAATTTACTCCAAACTGTCAGTTTGAATCTGTGTATTTCCACCCTGAGCCCTGTGAGTGGTTGATGTAGTTATCATCTTCTCATTTTAAACCATCCAGTGTCTGTCACCCTGCTGATCTTTGTTGTTACGCCTCAGCTGTAAAAGCTGATGGGTTATTGCCGTCGCCCAGGAAGTTGGGTGGGGGGGGTGGACACCCATGTTCATGAGTGCAATGACTCAAGAACAGGATGATGTAGGATTTAAAATTCACAGAAGCAATTTTAGGGTTGTTCTTGTCTTGTGTTGGACTTGTTCAGCTTTGACACAATATAAATGTTTTATGTTGGTATATGTTGTGTTTTTACACACAGGTGTCAGTTATGTGCTCCTCACTAACAAAAAGTCCTTTTCTTTTGTTTTCAGCTAAAAAATTCACAGGTATCCCGATGTGCGCTTTACTAGCCAACAAGCGCTACGAGCTGTTGTATAACTGCGGTATTCAGCTGCTGCACATCGGCAGACCTCTGGCAGCATTCGAATGTCTGATGGAGGCGGTGCAGGTTTACCACTTCAACCCTCGGCTGTGGCTGCGGCTCGCAGAGTGCTGCATCTCTGCTAACAAAGGGGTATGTGTGTATGTATGTAGGCATGCTAATGGGATATTGTTGTCACCCTGCTCGGCCGGCAGTAATGGCACCCAAGTTTGTGAATGCAAAAAGTCTTGGACAAGCTTAAATCTCTGACCTTGACTTCAAGGTCAAAGGTCAAGTGTTCTCAAAATCTTGTGAATGTGATAACCCAAGAAGAAAGTCACCTAAGACTTTGAAATTCATGCCGTAGGTGCATCCTTTGAAAACCTTGGACGAGTTCATATCTTGAGAACAAAGTGACGTCAGATTTTCACATTGATACCGTACGTGTATCTAGTAGGAATCCAAGGGTACCACTGGCTACAGCTTAATAAGACTTCCTAACGTTTCAGTGGAGTTACTGGTCCGCAGCAAAGCCCCACCCCCCCCACGCCAACCCAATCAATGTTATCATCAAGTATGCTGATGACACCGTGGTTGGGTTCATCTCTGATGGAGATCAGACTGTTCTCACACATGCACATATGTCCTCCTGTAATGGTTTTCCTTTCTAACTTATTCTACCATGGACAAAATACTTCAGCCACACTACTTTAGTCAAATGTTTTTGCATCTTTGAATGGATTTATGGGGTAAAATCTAAAATGATATCATCTTTATTTTCCAATTTCCAGGGTTCAGAGCAGGAAAGCAAAGGTTTGCCTTGTAAAAAAGGAATCGTTCAGTCTGTTGTTGGCCAGGGCTACCATCGCAAGATCATCCTGGCGTCCCAGTCCATGCAGAACACCATGTACAGGTCAGTGCAACTACCCATAAATCCACACGGGAGCCGATAAATTACACACATAACTCCTCGATAACAGAGTTCTGCCAGTTTAAACGATCGGGGTCCACAGTATGAAACAGGAAGTGGTTAGCAAAAGCTGTTTTTGTTTTAAAGCATCTCAGCCGACATACGATGATTACGGAGTAACATACGTCACATCAGTCGCTACATCACTGACATTCTGCTTATTATGTTTCCACTATCATGTCATTATCATATTTTACAGGTTGTCCATGTGTACATTTAACATCCAATTTATATCTTACTGTAGTGTAATGTGAGGCAGACTGACCTCAGTGTTTGTCTTTGTGTAGTGAGGGCCAATCAGCAGCTATTCCAGTGGCCAGCATGGAGTTTGCAGCGATCTGCCTGAGGAATGCGCTGCTGCTGCTGCCTGAACACCAGCAGCAAGAACTCAAGACAGAGAACAGCTCCAAGAACTCGAGTCAGTCAGGAAGCACTGAGAGCGGCAGCGAGAACAGCGACGCCTGCAGGTCAGACACACCTGTACACCACACCTACCTGTTACAGAAAGACAGTGATGCCTTCTTAACTCGCTGGTTCCAAACTATGTTTCTGTTTTTCCATAAAGTTTCCTGTTTGTTCTGTATTCCCAACACATCTCTCCAGTGATTATGTTCAAAACTGTACAAAGTCACATAATCTGTGTGTAAATTTGTGTTTACTCACTCTTCTGCTGCATACTGAAGAGGACTCTACAACTTAGAGTCCTTAATATCCGTCATAATGTCAAGAAATGAAGACAGAAATACACACTCATTGGTACTTTCAGTGCATTATATAACTATGATGGGAAAACAAAGAATAGATCTTATTAATATTGTACATAATCTTTAAAATGCATTTTCTGGATTTCTTTTTTGCTATGCATAAAGTCATGTATCCGATATTAAGGATCATCAGGTTAGATTCCCAATGCAAAATGATATATAGAGATGGGAGATGTTTACATAAACTGAGGCTCTAAAACTACATTATGGTTCATATCTGTCTGGCAACAAGGGACACAGAACAAATTGCATGTTCTCCCAAGATCCACTCAGGCTGCAGCTTCAATGAAATGATGCCACAAAGACGAACCCACCCAGAGCCTCAGCTAACAGCACACTGTGGATGCCTGGTTACACCCAGACTGGCCTAACAGCAACAACATGAAGCATCCTTACAGTGACGCCTTCAGCTATTGGATATTACCTTCCTCTGCACGACAAGTTGGATCCACTCAGTCATCATAGAGTCATGAACACAAACTGCAAACACAGCTCGTCATGAACGAGAGCTTCATGAGCTGGGCGATATACGAGTTTTTCATATCACGATATGTTTTCTTCATTTCAGGCGATAACGATATATATCACGATATAAGCCAAATAACTATATTTGTAAGATTTAAATGTGCCGTTGCTCACAAGTAAAATGTGAAATAATCAGCAGCTTGTTTTGATTTAAATATTTATTTCCCATAATAAGTTCAACAGGGTAGATGTACTTAAGGAACATGAGACTTTTTCAGATAAATAAAGGCAAATATTGCAAACTACACAAAAGGCAGCCGCTAAAGCGTTTAAGTTTCAAAACAGAACAAACAAAACTACTAAACTGTCAATTCCACTTAGAAACAAAATATTAATTCTAAAAATAAATCTTAGTTTGTTTTACAGAAGAACAGAAAAAATTGACTAACTTTTGTCAATATCAAATAAACTGAGAACTAAAAGGAAATTCTCGATCTCTCCTTGTTGTATAGCTGAGCTTTTCAAACAGTTTAAGTTACTTTAGTCTGACAAAAGCCGAATGACGAATTAGCGCTTCCAGTCAGAGACTGAGCATGCACCAGTTTATTGTATTTCCAGACTTGCTTTCAGCACATTTACAGTGCGCTACTCTGTTTTTGTCAGACTTGAAATAGCAGAAATACCTTCACACTACAGAACTTCTGTGGCTCTTCCGTTCGACAATCTCTCCGGCGTTGGAACCATCATCTGTTTTCTCTTCGGTAACCTTCGCTCACGCTCTCGGTTGATTTTTCTCTAGTCGGCGCGCTCATTTCCTCCATTACCCGGGCGGCACGGCGGCTGGCTGCTTCCCAAACAAATACACATGTGCGGCTTGGCACTTGTGCTGTACGTAACAAGTCACGTGACGTGACGCTGCGGCTCTGATTGGTTCGGCTCTGCGCTACTTAATTTGGATTGGCTGTTCTTCTTTTTTTTTTTTTTTTAAAGAGGACAAGAGCGGTGAGGCCTATTGCAATAGTTAAATTTTCTATGGAGAAAAAGTTATTTCGCGATACATATCGTTATCGTTCTATCGCCCAGCTCTATATCAAAATATAAGCTGCTGGTCAGGAAGCGTACACACCAGCCAGAGCAGCCTGGCCACTGCCTGGGTTGACTGCAAGAAAGCCTGACACAGAGCAGACACAGCTGTAGATCCAGGAGTGAAGCTAAGCACTGGGAGTCAGTGAAACTGACCAATGGATCCATCTCACCAGGATCTACAGTGTAAAGATCTGGAATGTCCATTACAGGGAAGAGATCTGGACTGAAGGGTGGAGTTGCAAGGAGAAGTTCATCAGAATGTTTTCTGATGCAGGACTGAGAAACTGATGGCTGAACTGTGGTGGCCTCTGATTTGGTCACATTAAGCTGTCAGAGCTGATGTGTGCTCTGATGGAGGCTCTGATGGAGGCTCTGATGGAGGCTCTGATGTGTTTCTTTGCAGTGGGAAAGGTCAGGATGCTGATAAGTTTTTGTCTGCTGCTCCATCTTCTCCTCTCAGAAAACAGGAGGTGGAAAACCTCAGGTAACGATGCTTTTCGTATTCTCCGCTCATTTACACGTCCTGACGGTTCATGTCATTGGGACCAAAATGCCACTCGTTGATTCTCGCTGTGTGCGTAGGTGCTCCATCCTGGCCTGCAGCAGTTACGTAGCGTTGGCGCTGGGAGACAACCTGATAGCCCTAAACCACGCTGAGAAGCTGCTCCATCAAACTAAGCTGTCCGGATCGCTCAAGTAAGTACGAGGCGGGGAGAAGCTCACAGGATCCTTGTGAAGTGATTTTAAAAATCAAAGTCTGTAAAAAGGATATAAAGTCTGAGAAAGAAGGACACAGAAAAGAGTCCTGTCATTGTACGATCAGGGTCTTCATGTACTTGAGTGACTTACCTCTTCTCTGTTTGGACTTCTTCTGTTCAGGTTCCTCGGTCACCTCTATGCTGCTGAAGCCCTCATCTCATTGGACAGGATTTCCGATGCCATCGCTCACCTTAATCCAGAGAATGTCAGCGACGTGTCAGTGGGCATGTTGATGAACGAACAAGACCAGGGTGCGTGGGCTGAAATCATTCCTCGGCTAAACATTTGCTGCAGTCGTGTTTTCACTGAATCATTTGCTCTCTGTCAGCAGGGTCGGACAAAGGAGACGAGCCTGCTGAGTCCTGTGAGTCTGCTTTTAAGCAACGTGGTTGCTTTTATTCCAAAATCTTATATACAGCATAACATTCCAGCAGGAAAATAACATGCTTGTGTGTGTGTGTGTGTGTGTGCGTGTGTGTGTGTGTGTGTGTGTGTTGCAGCAGGGAAGCAGACTCCACTGTGTTATCCCAGCAGTGTGACATCAGCTCGAGCCATGATGCTCTTTAACCTGGGCAGTGCCTATTGTTTAAGGAGTGAGTACGACAAGGCCCGCAAGTGCCTGACTCAGGTAACCATGGCAACTTTATGCAACTCATGTTCAGGACCAGCCAATCAAAATCTAGTTACTCTGGCATTAGACATGTAACTTTATTGTTGCAGTGGTTCGAAGAAATGTTTTTATGGGGAGTGTAGTGGTAATTCCTTTTGTTTGACAAACCAAACATCCCACAATTAAAAGTCCACAAGCCACTGCTGCACTGAGATACTATTTCGTACGCAGGCAAAAGAAGTCCACTGTCCAAACTTGAAAGTTGCGTTTTTATGGTTTATTTATGCAGTTTGGCAATAACAAGATCCATTTTTTTTGTTACTTCCTGCTGCTTCTCCTGCTCTGATAAACAACCATAGGCCCACCCCAGTGCATGCTGGTCCTATACCAGTCTCTTTATTTATAGAAACAAAAATGTCCCTACAGCTCTTACTGACTAATTTAACAAAGTAACATCAAACAAACATTGAAACAAAATATTAACCGACAAATAAACTTGTAAATAAATCCCAAAATATAAGTAAACTAACAACAAACTTTAACTCATTTCAAAATAATAAAAAATAAGAACAAATAGCTCCAACAGGGAGAAAAGAGAAACGAATAAACGTTTAAGAATCTGGAACGATCACACGTCAGTGAAGATGTTGATCAAACTGGTTGCTGATTGTTTTTGCTGCATTTTATGGTCGACAAATGTATTAAAAACTGTTTCTGTTCAAAAGCATCTGATTAGCCCCATTTCTCTCTTTAATGCTGTAACCATTAGGGGTGGGGGGAAAAAAATGGATACTGTGTAGCATGGTGATATTTTGTTTCTAATAATGTATGGATACAGGGACAGCAGAAATCGATACTTTGTTACAAAAAGGTTTTTGTGCTCTGACTTCAGAGCATGTTGATCCTTTTTCTGAGCAAGAATCCTGACATTCCTTCACTGTCCAAATGTGTTTAACTTGTTTTTGGCAGCAATAAACATGACAGTTGACTTATTTTAATTTAAGACATGTTTATTTTAATTAAGTTTAAAACTTTTTTATTTAATGTAAAATTATATTTAGTTTTAATTTACTTTCAAATTCTTCAGTTGCTGAAGGGGCTGCATAGTTTTCATAAACTGCATAGTTCAGAATAGCTATAATTGTACCAGATGGTTGATTCAGTTAAGTTGGACTAGACTGTAATACAAACCGTTCAGTTTGTCAACAATCAAACTGAAATGAGAGAAAGACTGAGTGTGAGACTTTGATATTAGAGAAAATGAATATTGATAAAGTTTACCTTTATGTACAGAATCTGAATATCGCAAAATATTTTTAAAAATTGCAATAATATCGTATCGTGCGTTAAGTATTGTGATCATATCGTATCGTGGGATGTATGGTGATTCCCACCTCTAGTAATTATGTGTGTAACCCACTAACAGGCTGTAGGTGAACATTTTCATCAGGAAGCTTAAAGCATCCTGACAGTTCAGTAATCCTTTAATTTGTGCCGTCACCATCAGGCTGCGTCGATGATGAACAGCAAGGAGATCCCGCCTGAAGCCATCCTGCTGGGAGTGTACCTGGAGCTGCAGAATGGTCAGTGAGCTTCTGCGTCACCAGTTACACCTGTCGTAACATGTTTTTCGCCTGACGCCCTGTTTTGGTTGGTTTGTCACGCTCGTATCCCACATATCAAAGCGTCGTGTTGGCTTCGCAAACAGAGGAAACAGGCTGAGCTGCTGTGTTTGTGACGGCATTTTAAACCTGATCCTTGAATGTTGTGTTTGGTCCTCAGGAAACACTCAGCTGGCTCTGCAGATCATCAAACGCAACCAGCTGCTGCCTACCACGCAACAGAGGGTCTCCCCGGACTTCCGTAAGAAACCCATCCAGCCGCTCCAGTTGCCCTCATCCTTTACTCAGATCCAGAGGAAATGAGCCGCCTCATTCCAGACCACACATCCTGGCTGAACCTTGATATTTATGAAGCTGTATGAACTGAGGAGACGTTTGACACCATCTGCGCTGGTGTCAAATGGTCGAGAAGAGCGGCCTCTTTTATTTTCACTGTATGAGGAATTTGTGTGTGAAGAATGAAAATAAATTTTATTTACTGAATCACATGTGGCTCTGTTTCTGTTTGCCTGGGAGGACGTGGAAGAGGACAGCGAGTAGAATCATGGTCTATTCAGTGACTTCTGTCAGCTCTTTACTGCAGTCTGCAACAAAACATGTCATAAAAATAAATACTCAAGTAGAACTTTCAGGTATTTATACTTATGTGCAGTAACAAAGTATTTGTACTTCATTACATCTCTGCAAAACCCTCAGACAGAAACAACAAACAGAAAAACAAAGGAGATGAAAAATAACAAGAAACCATAAAACATGAACACGACCCATCATACTAATGGGCACGAACATTAACTCTAACAAGAACCAATAAGAACTGAGAACAACGCGGTCGGGCTGAGAGCTCCAACCTCCTCATGGCTCATGTCAGCAGTTATGCCCCACTGTCCCCCCAACTGTATTATAACTAATAAACAATTATGGCAATCATACATTTAATGACATGTCATAGACTTATAATAAAGGCTCTTTAATTAACAATAACATGATTATTAATTAGTTGTTTCAGATGTATGGAACATAATTCTGTGTTGTTGTCACTTTGAACAAAAAAGTTACTTTTTAGACAACAAATGTCAACTTTTTGTATTTGTTTAATCAACGAGTCGTCCAGAGACAGCTGGACGCAGCGCAGCCACTTTATATGTAACGACACAACGAGACCCGTGACTGAGGGTTTCACCTGCAGTGGGCCAACCTCGAACAAATGAGAAACAGCTGCCCTGCATACAGAGCAGCTGTTTCTGGGGAAGAAGAGCAAACAGAGAAATCAGACAGCTACTTCTAGTTGCTCCGTGGTGACGAGGGATCGCTCTGCACGCTGGATTTGGAAGATTTTCACACTGGATGCTCCCCCCGAGGACAGTCAGTTGTCTGGTTATGAAGCATAATCTACATGCTGACCAATCAAATGTTGAGTATCTGTTGATCTCAAAACTGGATTATAGATGGCAGTTGGTGTCATAAGCCCCGCCCTCTGTTCAAAGATGGTCATTCACAGTGAACACAGATGCTTCTTTCACTCCTCTTTCAAATCATCTGTCCAAGTTGTGAACATTGGCATCCTTGAAAGAGTGACCTTTGACCTTCAGATGCCGATGAACAGCCGAGTCTTGTCCCGTGGGGGTGACTCTTCTATGCACTTGTGAAGTGGCTGTAGAGGTCTGAGCCACACTGTACAGCACATTGTTAAGTTTGTCTTTGAGATGAACCCGTTTGTGTGGCGGTCCCAGCCTGTTCGGCGCCCTGGGCGGAGACTCCCTCTGCATGAATGAATGATGGGCTTGGATTCACAACATTATGAATGAAATGTGCTCTATTTGGAAGCAGCTGGCCCCTCCCCTTTCCACGGGTTGTGTGTGAGACATTAAATCATCAAAATATAAATTTTAAATTGTTATTGATCCCTTTACCCCGAGTCCTAAAGTGTATATTTATTTTCTTTCTCTTCTTATGTTTATTGTATGTTTACTTGCACTGCTGTAACTGGAGCCTCGTCTCGTCTCTCTATATACTGGACTGTATGTAGCGGCAGGGCCGTGCAGAGAGGTTTAAAGGGGCAGGTGCTCAAAGTTAAAAAGGGGCACATTGAACCAGGCTGAATAACAACAACACACATTCATCAAGAATCTAATATGGGAAGGGCAGGGCTGTGTTGATCTGAGACTGTAGACATTAAAAAGTCCATAGGAGAGATGGTAGCTGATTAAACAAGTGTCATGAGATAATAACAAAATGCAAAGATTGGTGACAGCACTTGGAACCATAAGGCAACAAAAAACTGTGAGAAATAATTTAGGCTCTGCCTGTGAATCACTCTTTGCTTCTCTTCTTCCTTCCATCCCATCATTTCATATATCACTCTCCACTTGCTGTCTATCTGAGAACAAGGCACAACTTGCTATTGCAATAAACTATAATCTAATTATCCACACCTAACAACTCTTTCACTTAATCTATAATAAAATGATGACAGAAAAATGTTATAGCACTGCCTTTAGTAGCCTCACACAGCTCCTACTGTTTCCTCCTCATGTCCTTACCAGCCATGTCTGGACATTGTTATATCATGAGTAATATTTTTTTTTAAATCCATCTAAATAAAACACACACATGCACACACAGTGACATTTTAGACCTTCTTCAGAATACTGTATATACTATGGGCATCACGGTGCTGATCCAGAATCCTTACATTACTGTTTATTACTAGAGCTGCAATAATAAAGCAATGAGGAGGGGGAAGTAATAAATATGAAATAATGTATTTATGATGATTCCATTTGTTTCACTATCCACTCTGTGCAGGGGCAAAGCTTATGACATTTTTAAACTGTAGAGATACAATAATTTTACTGCTGTAAAATCCAAATTTTGTCTTATTTAAAATATAAATCTAATATAATCTGCTTCTTAATGTATGTTCTTTAAAATACAGCGTGTGTTTTTTAAAATATTATAATTATAATAATGCATAATTATGTGGACATGCATATTAGATCGTTTTTTAGTGAAATATAATCCCTCCAGAAAGGCAGGAAAAGCCCGGAAACTTACTTTAAAACTAAATATGTTCTAAATACTTTAAAACTAAACATGTTCCCTAAAACGGTGACAGAGCTACAGACCCATGACAGCCTTACACAGGTAGCCAGCAGCTATGACCAGCACTACCTGTGCAGTTAATAAAAGGACAGGTAATGTTTGTCACGCTGTTGCACACACAGCACGCTCGTTTGTTTCAACATACCAACGTGTCCGTAATAAGCTAATACTCCTGTGTGCTACACACTACAGTGTACGCTGTACTTACTGGTTTTGTCGCATCAGTCTGGAGCCCTTTCTCAATTCTCAAGTACGCGAGTACGTACTCGCGTTCTCGGCGGGTACGGACTCGCCGAGAACGCACCAGCGTACTTGATGATGTCACAGGTCCGGAGTTTTTACTGCCGTCCTTAATTTAACTGTGAGTAATATGTTATGAAGCTTAACTTTAATCACAGCCAAACCGGTTTACTCAGGAACAAATAAAAAGCCGAAATAAGCCAAACATTAACATTTAGAAGTGATCTAAGTGACTTATATATCATGTTTAACCTCAGTAGTGAAATCTCTATTAATAAAAATAGTGTACATGTACATACGTGTACATACCTTAATAAAAACAAGCAGGTGAGATGTTAGAACGCTTTTATTTTTATTTTAGTGGACACTCAATACAATAGACAGCTACTGGGGTTTGTTTAACCTGAGTAGCGAAAAGACCGCGGGGGGGTTGAAAACGATGTGCCGGGAGTCCGCTGTTCTCGCCGGCTGTAATAATCCTCGACCTCGCTGTCTGCTATGGAGCTGGCGGGTCACAGACGTCTCGTCGGAGACGTCTGTGACCCGCCAGCTCGGAGCTCGTTTGGAAATATATGATATCTTGATAAACTGAGCAGATATTCGAAGTTTACACAGCTACATTCTCGCTTGAAAAGAACTTAAAAGTTTATTTTGTGACCCAGAAAGAGTAATATTTAAACGTTTTTCGCCCCGCTCGTCCGCCATTGCCGCGTTTGAGTTTTGGACGAAATGCATTCTGGGATATTTAGCTGTACCAAGTCCACACAAGTCACCACCGATGCATGCTCGATAAAACGGGCGGAGCGAGAACACATCCGGGACTTTTTCGCGTTCTCGGCTTGATGCGTACTTCGAATTGGAACAGTACTTGGTCTCCGACTGATGACGTATCACGAGTACACGAGAACGCAAGTACGCACAAGTACGCATATTGAGAAAGGCCCTGTGTCTCTGAGTTAACTTGTGTTTCTCCTACAGCTCCGGACCGCAAAAAATGCGCGTGCTCTTTGTGAGCTCGTTCCCGGCTCGTAACCAGCGCGTTCTGCCGTCAAGGGCGATCATTGGTTAAATGTGATCATGTGACTGATGCAAGCCAGATCCTTTTATTTAGCAAAACTGTGATTAATAGTTAAATATTATTGTTGAGGGGCACAGACAGGACTCCGCACGCACACATAAAAGAAATAATATATATTTTTTAAAAAGTTGCCTCAACAAAAGGGCACTTTGGGCACCCATCAGGAAAGGGGCGGGTGCTCAAGCCCCTCTAGCCCCCCCCCCCCCTCTGCACGTGCCTGCTTCTTGGAGATGCCAGCAAGAACTGCTCTGTGATGATTGAAAAGCTTCAACAAGATGACAGAGGACCTTTTTATTTCAGGATTGAAATTGAAGGTTACGACAGAGCTTCTTACAGAAATAACAAAGTCTCCATTTCAGTGATGGGTAAGTAAAGTCAACAAATTGGAGGGAACAAATAAAAGTAAACTTACACTTTGTATTTGTATTTCTCATAATCCTTTCTTTATTTCCAGTGTTGATATTTGAGGTTTAGAATTCTGCATTTCTGATCAGTTGTAGTTTTCCTGTCTCGGGTCTGACTGGATTCATTTCCACCAGTAACAGATAAGTGAACAGTGTGAAGTCAGGGTGCGGTGTTCTGGAAAATTGGGCAGTAATTTGATGAGCAATTTTTTTAATGATGGTAACTGTCTCATTCAAATCTAAAACTTAATAAAACATTTGTGCAAATCAGCAAATCAACCCATAAAAGCACTTTTATGTCAATATTTTTGAGCAGTCTTGGTTTCTATGGCTTGCGTCACAGGTTTTCTTTCAGAAATTCCAGAGTGACAAACTATAGCCTGGAAAGACTGGTTGTCAGTTAATACATATTCACTGGGTTTCAGATGTGTTTACTTGTCTTTCATTTGTGCTATTAATTTTGGTTGTTTAAAAAAAAATTATATATATATATATATATATATATATATATATATATATATATATATATATATATATATATATATATTCAGCCTTAAGTTAAACTGAAAACCAAAATTCTGGAAAAATGCAATTTAATAAGGAAACATGTACAAACATGGGAAAAAAAGCACCAGAAATAAAGCCCAGACTCTTTTCCTGTTATATTTTTAACCAACATTATTTATCTATTTATTTATATAGTTTTTTTTCTGTGGACAGCAACTCAAACAAAGTATGCAATACTTTTATTACTTTTCCCACATATTTCCTTGGAATGTTTGTAGGTGATGCTTCTGTATTGTGTGTGACCTCAGTAGTATCTTTGTGTGAATATCAAAATGTTTTTATATTTTGTTAACAAAGTTCTTAAACACGAAATGGGCAAGGTCATAATTGTAATCTTGATAAAACATAGCGGCAGTTACCCAGTGTGCTAACTAACATGTTGCATTTTTCATAATCTTGTTAACACAGATGATCCAAATCCCACTGATTTCTTTGTGCAAGAGGAGGTAAATGAGGATGAAAATGTGTCTGAATCTTGCTCTGTTTTTGTTTTTGGATACATTTCTAGTTAATTTTTGTAGTTTACTGGCTCCAGGAGGTCAGAGTTCAGATGTGTGATGTCATCAGTAAGCGCAGAAAAAAAATAGTGTCTGAGACGTGAGGGAGCGATGTTTTGCTGATGATGCGCTATCCTGCCTGTAACCTCCAAACTGAACTGAGGAGAATAAAGTTGCAAGAAAAAGGAGAATGGAGTCATGTCTCTCTGAGGGTGCAACAAACACAATCGCCCTTGTGTTTCACTCCTGCCCCACATATCCGCCTGATTTCCACTGGAGTCACTCTGGAGAGCAACACCTTCAAACACAGAAGCTTCAAAATGGCCAGTGGAAAGCAACATCTACTCAAACCACACTGATCACAACCGACCTTTACAATGCAGAGTTACATACCACGGAGGAAAGCATCCAGAAACATCCAAGACCCTTAAAGTAAAATGTAAGTGTGACGTTA
This sequence comes from Neolamprologus multifasciatus, assembly GCF_963576455.1. Lineage (NCBI taxonomy): Eukaryota > Metazoa > Chordata > Actinopteri > Cichliformes > Cichlidae > Neolamprologus > Neolamprologus multifasciatus. The sequence goes on from NC_140449.1 coordinate 2,929,596, forward strand.
TCAGTACATTTGATGATTCAAGAAAATCATTGTATCATAAAGAAAGAGTATAGAACTAAACCTGAACAGAAAAATTGTCAGTATTTTTGCACTGTGATATGTAACAGGATTTAGTTTCAGCACCAAATGTGAAGTTGTGTTACATATAAAATTAAATTGAATATAATCTATTTTTTTTTTTTTACAGCTTCTGCCACAGTCACAGGATTCACAGTAATCATGACTCATCTACATTGTCCCAACAGTCAACATGAAGTTGTTTGGTATTTAGACTGAGGTGATTTTGAGATTGATTTCTGTCCAATTTATCACCTACAAAAATGGTTTTACTGTCACGGACTGCTGGGGCAGACCGTGTGGAGTGAGTAGAGGACCCAAGAGCAGACAGAGGCGAGGACACAAAACTTGACTTAACAAAAAGTGAGCCTTTATTTAGGGCCAAAAACTCACGGAAAAAATAAAAACAACAAAATAACTGAGGGAAAACCTGAACATAGACTGGGAAACTATGACTCTGAGATTTAGACTATGACTAAACAACGACTTACTATGGCTAGGAAACTGTGACAAGGGGTAGGTGAGATAACACAGACGACGCGACACTGAACACAGCAAGACTGAGGACTAAATAAACACATGAGGTGAGCAGAGGAAGTGGAGACACATGAGGACACAGCTGCCACACATAACCTAATGACAGGACAGGGGAAGTGAAACTAAATGCAATGAACAAAGAACGGAGGGCTCTTTCAAAATAAAACAGGTAACATGATGAGACAGACCAAACAACATGGGTTTGACAACATTAACGGTAAAATACAACATACATGGGTAACAAACTGTAAGATTTTCATTAAGCTAAACAGGACACCAGAAGAGGCAAAAGTATTGATAGTGAGGAACATGGAGGATCTGGACAAGTATAACTGACACCAATGTATCAATTACACCAGGAAATGACATGGACACGTTGAAATTAATTCTTCAACAGAAAGTAATTGATCTAGATTGTGAATATAAGGAGCAAAATATAATAGATCCAGAAATAGATTCTGAAAGTAATTTTCTTTCTTTTTTTGTTAAAAATTGTAATTATTTCACACAGGAACAATATGAAAAAAAAATTAACCTAGACGGGAAGCTCTCATTAATTCACTTTAACAGCAGAAGTATGTACTCTAATTTTGATTTCATTAAGGACTACTTGCAACAATTTTCTCACCCCTTTAGTGTTATAGCCATCACTGAAACTTGGTTCAATGTTGATAAAGGAATAGATTTCTGTTTGAATGGATATGATTTAAAATACATGAATAGATTAAATAAGGCGGGCGGCGGGGTTGCTATATATGTTCATAACTCTATAAAATATAATGTTGTAACAACTATGCCTATGGCTATTGATGGAATTTTGGAATGTTTGACTATTGAGATCATGAATGAAAAAAAGAGAAATGTTATAATAAGTTGCATATATCGGACACCCAGTTCAAGTATTGACACTTTTTATGAATGGATAGAAAAAACGTTTGCTTCGGTGAACCAAAAATTACTATTCATCTGTGGTGATTTTAATATTGATTTGCTAAACCCAACAAGGTTAAAAGCCATTGATGACTTTACTGACACGATGTACAGCTTATCACTATATCCAACAATAACAAAGCCAAGCAGAATAACATCACATAGCGCCACTATTATTGACAACATTTTTACTAATGTCATGGATTTCCAAATTAATAGTGGCCTGCTTGTCTGTGACATAACTGACCACTTACCAGTTTTTACTTTGTGTGACTGTGATTTAAAAAAAAATAGATACCAAGATTACGATAGCAAAGCGAATAATAAATGAAGAAGCAATTCATGCCTTTAATTTCGATTTAGCACAACAAGATTGGAGTTCGGTGTATGAAGAGTCAGATGTGGACAAGGCTTATGATAATTTCCTAGATATTTTTACCATGTTGTACAATAAACATTGTCCTGTAAACGAACACATGACAAAGAAAAAAAAGATAAAAAGTCCTTGGTTCACAAAAGGAATTATTAATGCTTGTAAAAAGAAAAACAATCTGTATAAACAGTTCATCAAAGTAAAAACAAAAGAAGTGGAACAAAGATATAAAGCATATAGAAATAAATTGACTGATATTATAAGAACGAGCAAACAACTTTATTATAGAAGAAGATTATATGAAAATAAAAACAATATAAAAGGAACTAGGGGCGATTGTGGCTCAAGAGTTGGGAGTTCGCCTTGTAATCGGAAGGTTGCCGGTTCGAGCCCCGGCTTGGACAGTCTCGGTCGTTGTGTCCTTGGGCAAGACACTTCACCTGTTGCCTACTGGTGGTGGTCAGAGGGCCCAGTGGCGCCAGTGTCCGGCAGCCTCACCTCTGTCAGTGCGCCCAAGCTTACATTGTAGCTTACCATCACCAGTGTGTGAATGGGTGGATGACTGGATATGTAAAGCGCTTTGGGGTCCTTAGGGACTAGTAAAGCGCTATATAAATACAGGCCATTTACCAACTTGGGATGTGTTAAACAACTTAATTAAACAAGGATCTTCTGGAACATCATATCCTGAATGTTTCATTGATGCAAATGGTGAAAATCACAACATGAGTAATATTGTCGATGGGTTTAATAAATTCTTCATAAATGTTGGCCCTGAACTAGCAGCGGACATCCCGTGTCATGAAAATGAAAATATCAGTAATATAAAATCAAATCCCTTTTCACTGTTCCTCTCAGCTACAAATGAGCAAGAAGTAATAAATATCACATTAAAATGTAAAAGTAAGTCTTCAATGGATTATCATGACATAAATATGTCTGTAGTTAAACAGGTTATTCTGAATATTGCTAGTCCCTTAACATATGTCTGTAATTTATCATTTCAGTCCGGTTGTTTTCCAAAAAAAATGAAAATTGCGAAAGTAATACCACTATACAAAAGTAATGACAAACACAGTTTTACCAATTATAGGCCTATTTCTCTACTGCCTCAATTCTCAAAAATTCTAGAAAAACTTTTTAATTCAAGATTAGAAAAATTCCTTGAAAAACATCAAATAATTAATGTTGGTCAGTATGGTTTCAGAACGCAAAGAACCACTTCAATGGCGATAATTGAGGCAGTAGAAGAAATTACTGATACACTGGATAAAAATAAATATGCAGTTGGTATTTTTGTTGATCTCAAAAAGGCCTTCGACACAATCAATCACTCAATTTTATTGGATAAATTGGAAAGATATGGTATTCGAGGGAAAGCTGGTAACTGGTTAAAAAGTTACCAAACGGGTCGGGAACAATATATTAGCATAGGGCATTACCATTCAGAGAAACTTGGTATTACATGTGGTGTTCCCCAAGGGTCAGTGTTGGGACCAAAACTTTTCAATGTATACATAAATGATATTTTTGATGTTTCTCAAGTACTTAAACTCATACTGTTCGCAGATGACACCAACATATTTTTCAGTAGCGATGATTATACTGATCTTGTAATGACCGTAAACAGGGAGCTAAAATTATTTAAAAAATGGATGGATATAAATAAATTATCATTAAATATAAATAAAACTAAAGCAATGTTTTTTGGTAATTTAAAATATAATATAGAATTACCAATTATCATTGAAGGTGTACCAATTGATAATGTGAGTGAAAACAAATTTTTGGGAGTCGTAATTGATAACAAAATTTCATGGAAACCCCACGTCAGACACATAAAAACCAAAATTTCCAGAAGCCTCGCAGTTTTGAACAAAGTGAAACCATACCTTGATAAAGATGCACTTCGTACTCTGTACTGTACCCTGGTTCTTCCATATCTTACATATTGTGTGGAAGTGTGGGGAAACACATATAAAAATACAACTAATCCATTAGTCACAGTACAGAAACGAGCACTGCGTATTATTCACAAGGCTGGTTATCTAGATCATACTCACAAATTCTTTCTTCAGGCAAAGTTACTTAAATTCCAGGATCTGGTTAATTACAATACATCCATAATTTTGTATAAAGCTTTTACTAAACTTCTACCGGCAAATTTACAAACTAGATTTGAAATTCGAGAAAAGGTTTATAATGTGAGAGGCTTCGGAGAATTCAAATTACCCAGAACTCGAACAACCCGTAAAGGTTTTTGTGTGTCTGTATGTGGTGTGAAAATCTGGAACAGTCTGAGTTTACAATTGAAGCAATGCAAAAATATTCACAGATTTAAATTCCTCTACAAACAGTTGGTCTGGTCACAGTATCAATGATGGTTTTTAGTGTGCTCTGTAACGTCTGTTCTCTTACCATTGCTGGTATGGATTCCAAGAGAAAAAAAAAAAGAAGAGTGTGCGTATGTATGTATATATACGTGCATGTGTGTGTAGATAAATATGTATGTATGTATGTATGTATATGTATGTGTGTTTGTTACTTGTAATTATTACTGCCTGTTACCTGTGGTAATGCAATTTATAATTTATATATTCTGTATTCAGTTATGAAGGCTCTAATTGTTGTTTGCGAGCTGCCGTTGAGATGCTTGTATGTGCCCGGGGCTGTTGAAGGGTTTGTATGCAATGATGGGCGTAGCTGCGGGAAGTTTATTGTTTTTGTTGATGAGTCAGTATAGGGGTGGGATTTAATAAGTTTTCTTCGTCCCACTCCTTTTTCAGGCAATTTTTGTTTTTTGTTTTGTGCATTTTATGTTCAATATAGGTATTTGTTGTGCCTGAAAATGAACACATAAATGAATGAAATGAAATGAACATGGGCTTGACAACATGGGCTTGACAACATGGGACGTGGAACACAAAGGGCAAATGAGACTAAGATCCAGGGGAAGGGAAAATGAGGAGATCCAATAAACAAAACTAAGGCTGAACAACTTAGGGGTTCAAGAGAGGTAGATGAGCTTAACCCAAACAATAAATGACAAAACACAAAGACTCAAGTTCTAACTAATAATGCATAAACAAGAACTTAACATATCCCCATACCAAAAACAGAAATACACAATATATAATGAACTTAAAATGCTGGGTCACAGACCCAGCCATGACAGTTTTACATACAGGGATCAGAAAACTTGGGCTGAGTGTGTGACATACAGTCACTCTCTCCCACGGGTGCAGCCAGCTCAGCTGTACTGGGGCGACGGCGGCGTGAACGCTGTTTTCGCCAAGAAGGGGGAAGAGACAAGCCGGGCCACGAATCCTCCAGCGGACCAGGCCGAACGTCCTCCGACTCTTCATACTGGAGAGGCAGCTCCGGGCGGATACGTACGGTGGAGACAAGGAAGTCGTGAATGAGGGGGTGTAGCAAGCCGAATAGCCAGGGGAGTCCGGAAACCATCCGCTGTAAGCGAGTGGCTAACAACTCCTGGTATTCAGGAGCTGGTAACGCTACCCACTCTTGGCAATGATATTCCATCATGTAAATTAAATCTGCCCGGAGCTCGGCGGAGGGATTGTGAGCTGCTGGGTCCATGTCTTGGTCGCGTTCTTCTGTCATGTTTCGGTTGTGTGGCAGGCAGGAATTGGACCCAAACGCAAACTCACAGGGACAGCACTTGAACTCAAAAGCACAGAATCGCACACAGCATGAGGGAGAACACGACACAGAACTGAGGGAGACGCTGACCTAAATACACAGAGGGTTAACGAGGGAAGTGGGAGCACACGGGGAACACAGCTGACACAGATAATTGTAATGAGACAGGGCAGGAGTAACACAACATGACGCATACTGACGAGAGACTGTCAAAGTAAAACAGGAAGTACACAGAGGTTCAGACAGGAGGAGAGAGAGAGAGCACAGACATAACGGGCTGGGGAAAACATTGAATGCAACACAAGGGGAGACGAGGGGAGACGAGGGCTCACAGATACACAGAGGGGCACACAGGGGGTAAAAGTCACAAGGGGAAATCAAATAAGGAACAACTTAACAGAACAACCCAGGAACCACGGCCCAAATAAAGAACAAAATACAAGAATACATGAAAACTAAGAATGCTGGGCCAACATGGCCCAGGACCATGACACTCTCTCAGTCTGTTTCTAGAACCTAAAGAGAATTATGGATTTGATCAACTGGTCTCTGAATGTTATTGACACCCTTTAACGAGAAGTCTGGGCTCGGGAGAGACCGAGTGCCCTGGAGGGACTTTCCCTGCCGGATACACGATGGACGGGTGGCAGACATGGAGGATCGTGTGCCTGGCGGGACTGTCGATCGAGGACGCTGAAGATATCTACCTATTCTGAACCATGATAACAGGGTTCTTGCTGATCGGAGCTGGCTTGGCCCTGGCTTATTGGAGAATTAAGAAAGCGGAACCAGCTGTTCAAACCCCCCCCTAGGCTGCCCGCTGGGATTGAAACGATGGGACGAGGCGTGACTTCTCAGAAAGGGCTCATTGAGAGCAGCATGGTTAAGACCTTGGAGACGCTTACGGCTGCAGTGAATACTCAGAATAACACCTCTGAACGTATATTGGGTTACATCAAGGAGAGGCCTGCTCAGAACAAAACCTTTGAGCGAAAGTTGGATTACATCGTGGAACAGCTGACTGCAGTCGTGAGTTCTCAGAATCGGCTCTCTGAGCAAAAGAATGACAAGACCAGCAAGTTTGATAACATCATGGGGAAGCTCGCGGTTCTCCAACGGGAGATTGAGAGACCAGTGTCGGAGTGTTAAAGAACAGCTTTGAAATTCTCCTGAGTTGTTGCAAAAGACAAATTACCATCATAATCCGGCTACCCCCTCGGCGCCAGCTGTGGGCTCAAAGCTGGAGCCTGATAACGACTGTGTTGAGTCTGTTCCTTCCCGTTCCATGCAAGGCCACCTGGGTTTGCTGGAAGACTGTTTACTTAGCCTGGCAGGGCGAAGGACACTGTCTCAGCTGAACTCTGGACACGCACACACATACATATACTGATACTGATAAGCACTCACCGACGCATCACCCTCCCTACCCCGGATCCAACGCCACCTCCAACGCTTACCTCCCCTCTGAGGATGACATCGGGTCAGTTGGAGGCGCAGTCGAAGATTGCAGCGATCCCAGATCAGATGTACACACTGGAACTCTTTCCCATGTTGCTGTCTGTGTTTATTGTACTATGGTGTGTTGATATCTGTGCATTCCTGTATTATCCTTCTGTGTTACACATTTCCATGTTTTTTTCCTCGCTACCTAGCCTGACCTGTCTCCCCAATGTGATGTTTGTGTATTGTATGTACGGTTGGAGATCTGTCATCTTGGTTGTGGGCAAAAGACCTGCAACTGACAAATAAAGGCTATCTCATCTCATCATATCTGCCAATCGCAGCCTGTGGGGATTGTGATTGTTTTCTACAGCAGCTGTCTCTTAAAGGTTTAATCCTCAGTCCACATAGCATGCACTAAAAACAGCAAACATTAACCAGTAAAACCAAACAAAAAATGTAATTAACATCATCTTTAGTGTCTTTTTGTTGCAAAGATTTTGCACATCAGCTAAAATTCACATGTTCATATGAATTTGTTCAAATCAATTTGTTCTGCTTTTTTAATTATGTTTACCACTCAGTCTCTCACATCATGTTTTATTTGAGCTCATCTAAAATTAGTAAAGCATTAACACTAAGAGTGAAGTGGGTTGCTGCACTGTTGTCAGGGTCACTTTAGGGCTGTGAAGTGCTGTCAAGTGTATCTCGCTGTTCATGATTCTTCTTTGTTTTTGCTACTTTCTACATTGTAGATACATACTGAAGACATCAAAATTATTTTGATCAGCTTCATGATGTAGTCACCTGAAATGGTTTTCACCTCACAGGTGTGCCTTGTCTGGGTTCATCTTGCCTTCTTAATGGGTTTGGGACCGTCAGTTGTATTGTGCAGAAGTTAGGTTGGTACACAGCTGACAGTCCATTTCAACAACTGTTAGAATTCATATTATGGCAAGAACTAATTAGCTAAGTAAAGAGAAATGACAGTCCATTATTACTTTAAGAACTGAAGGTCAATCAGTCTGGAAAATTGCTAAAACTTTGAAAGTGTCCACAAGAGCAGTCGCAAAAACCATCAAGTGCTACAATGAAACTGGCTCACATGAAGAAAGGAAGGAAGACCAAGAGTCACCTCTGCTGCTGAGGATAAATTCATCCAAGTCACCAGCCTCAGAAATTGCAAATTAACAACATCTCAGATTAGAGCCCAGATAAATGCCACACAGAGTTCCAGTAGCAGACACATGTCTATATCAACTGATGAGACTGGGTGAATCAGGTCTTTATGGTCAAATAGCTGCTGAGAAGCCACTACTAAGGAAAAGCAACAAGGAGAAGACAATTTTCGAGCCAAGAAACACAAAGAATGCACATTAGACCAGTGGAAATCTGTGCTTTAGTCTGATTAGGCCAAATTTGAGATCTTTGGTTGCATCCGCTGAGTCTTTGTGCGACACAGAAAAAGTGAACGATGGTCTCTACATGCGTGGTTCCCACCATGAAGCATTGAAGAGGAGGTGTGATCGTGTGGGGATGCTTTGCTGGTGATACTGCTGGGGATTTTTTTTTAAATTGATGGCACACTGAACCAGCATGGCTACCACAGCATCCTGCAGCAACATGACATCTCATACAGTTTGCATTTGGTTGGACCATTATTTCTTTTTAAACAGGACAATGGCACCACATACACCTCCAGGCTGTGTAAGGGCTGTTTGACCAAGGAGAGTGATGGAGTGGTGAGCCAGATGGCCTGGCCTCCAGAGTCACTTGACCTAAACCCAATCAAGATGATTTGGGATGAAATGGACCGGAGAGTGGAGGTAAAAGACTGTTGGAAAACCATTTCAGATGACTACCTCATGAACCTCACAAGGAGAATGCCCAGAGTGTGCAAAGCAGTAATCAAAGCAAAGGGTTGCTATTTTAAAGAGTCTAAAATAAAACATGTTTTGAGTTGAGCTGGTTGCAAAATATGATTTTTGTCATTTTTCAAGTGGTCTTGAACTTTTGATTGGGACTGTACCCTACAGAAACACTTCAGAGAATTAGACATAAGCAATTAAAAAAGGTTTACAACCAAAGAATTGAGACTACATTGCATATCTAGACAGGTATCCAGCTGTCGTTATAATGACTCTATTAGAGTAAATACACTTTAACACTGCTGATTTAACACTGGGGAATTTACTGTGTAGACAATACCTTAAACTATCGGAAAAGGCCTTAAAGCTGGTGTGTTTAGGAGACTCAAAAAGGAATCAAAAGTAGAAGGCATGTTGATCAAGCTGTCATGTCAACAAAAACAACAACTGAGAATGTACTTCTAAAAAAAAGATAAGAAAAAACTGTCCCAACCATATGTATATGAGGGTAAAAAAGTTTTGTGCATGATAAAGTGTATGTATTGGGTATTAAAAGCAGACTGGAGACTCACAAGTCACACTTCTGAAGGAAATGAAAGTAACAACAAATGTGAGTGTGTAACAGTGACAAGAAAAGATGACATTACGGTGGTCTTTGTCTTTGTTCGTAATGTGCATTTGCTTTAAAGGTATGGATAATTTATCTGTAATCTTTATTTCTCACAAGATGTAAACTTAAACAGGTTTTCTTTTCATATGGCTTTGCTTTTTTGTCCAGTATTTTGTGAGTATTAAATGATCTTTTCTGTATTTTCCCATGCATCTAATCTCTCTTTCTTTCACTGGTTGTCTTATTCCTGTACTTTGATGAAGCAAACTTCATCAAATTTTACTGTGGATTTTATTACAGTTTCTCCAATGGAAGCTTCATCTTGGACTGTAAAGGTGCCATCCTCAGTAAAAGGTCACCTTGGATTATGTGTGGTGATCCCCTGTTCTTATGACTTCCCTAGTCCAAAAAATGAGGTCAGCGAGTTCACAGGGATTTGGTACAGTGACAATGATCAAGTCATCTGTCATTCCGATGCATCTCAAATTTTGGATCCGTTTCTGAATCGGACAAAACTACTGGGAGATCTCAGCAAGAAGGATTGTTCTCTGATGATTGAAAATCTTCAACAAAGTGACGGATGGCCTTTTTATTTCCGGATTGAAATTAAAGGCCACAGCCGGTATTCCTACATCAATGATAAAGTCTCTATTTCATTGAGTAAGTACAATTAGTCAGTGTGAGTAAGTACTACTAACAATAACACCACATTTTCTAGTTCTTGTAACTATCTCTTTGTTTCCAGTGTTTTTACCGTGATGTTTTATTATATTGATAAGTGCTGAATAAATATTTTAGTGTGAATGTGCAATGCTCTAGAACATTTTGCTTTATTTTTCTTTCTCAGCCTTTTCTCAATTTACTGAATTATTCCTTCAAAGCTAAGATTTAATAAAGCATTTTTTTAATTGCTAATTGATTTAATGGCAAGAGCACTTTTTTATCAGTATTATTTAACCCTGTTTATTGCTATGACTTACTTTAAGTTTAATGTAAAACCTTGCATAGCAAAGTTTTTGTCAAACTGGGTGATTTGGATTTAGATGTTAAGTGTCTCTGTATGGAAGAGAATGGGCAAAAATGAAAACAAAAAACTCATCAGCAGCTATACTGTTTAAGTGGACTTGTATTTCCATTACAGTACACTTACCATCATGATGGAGTTCGGGTTTATGATCATAATCTTTTTTGTTAACACAGGTCAACCTAATTTATCGGTGCAAGAGGAGATAAAGGAGGGTGAGAATGTGTCTGCATCCTGCTCCGTGTTTCACTCCTGCCCCAAATATCCACCTTCTTTCATCTGGAGTCACTCTGGAGAGCAGCACGATCAAACACAGCAGCTTCATGAAGGCCAGTGGAATTCAACATCTACTCTGACCTTTCACCCAAACCGCTCTGATCACAACAAGCCTTTAAAATGCAACATAACATACCATCGAGGTCTGCACCAGGAAACAACTAAGATACTTCAAGTAAGATGTAAGTATACTGTACATTAACAGTGTATCAACCACTGTAAATAGTTTCATTTTTTTAAGCATTCAAAATCGGCGATACAGTATTTTACAATATAAACAAGCAAACAAATAAAATAGGTGCAGTAACCAACATAGCCGACAGGTCTAGCCCAGATCTGGTGTCAAGCTGGCACTGCTGGCTGACTTCTGGTATGGTAAGTGGTATGTTGTCCAGATATGGGTGAGGCCTGGCGTAGATGACACCGTTTATGTGGCACGATTGTGGTTTGGTGTATGTGGCCCAGGCTCATAGAAAAGAAGTCTGGTCCGGATCTGGCATCAAGCTGGCGCTTCTGACTGACTGGTGTCATGGCAGGGTGTCTGTCAGCCAGATGTGGGCCAGGTCTGGCAATGATGGCACTATTTATGTTCCTATTTCCTATTTTAGTTAGAAGACCCAAATGCCCTGTTGCAATACTATACTGCTATGGTAGCCAACGTTTCAAATGCAGGTTTGTGAGTATACACTTTATCCACAACCTAGTGAGGGTTTACTCATGTTTACCACTGAGTGGCTGTAGCTCAGAGGTAGAGCGGGTCACCTAATGATCAGAAGTTAGTGGTTTAATCCCTGGTTCCTCCGGTCTTCATGTCAAGAGCATGAATGTGTATGAATGTAGTTAGGAAGCACTCAGTTGAAAAAGTGTATGATTGGGTGAATGTGACATTTTGTCTAGAGCACATTGAGTAATTTCTGAAAAGAGATTCGTCATGTTGCTTTTGCACTATTTTGTTACTGCACATGTTGTTATTACATGGCTTGATTAAGGTACACATTAGGCTGACACTGTTCAGCTCCAGCAAAGGGCCAGCAGTGTGTCTGCAACTGGCCCGTGGCTGCACACAACTTACACATGCCCCACATACTGTAGTATGTGCTGCACTGCTATCAGTGAAGAAGGGGTAATCAGATAATCAGATCCTGCACCTCAGCGTGTTATGCACGTTATGTTACACTAGAATGAATTCAATTACAAAACACTTTTTTTCATTCAAACATACATAATAAATGCATGGCTATCTTCCATTTTTATTTCATGTCCTCACAGATGGCCCTGACATCAAGACTTCCTCAAAGTGTTCTTCAGAGGACGGCGTGGTAAAGTGTGAGTGCATCGTAGAGTCCGAGCCTCCCAGCATGGTACATTTTGTTCTTGGTGACAGAGTCCTGCAAAGCAGCAAAGCAGAGAAAAATGGCTTTGTTACTATTGAGACTCTGCAGACAGACTTTGGGTCTTTACGGTTTGTGCACTGTCTGGCAAACAACATGCTGGGATATGACAACATTTTGCTCTCTTTACCTGTTAATGGTAAGAAAGACTTAGGATGGATTGATCTCTCTATTTTTACACGACAAAAATACTTAACATGGTTTCTTTGTCAACAGACAACATGCAGAATATTTTTATCTCGTCTGGAGCAGGTGTGATTTTGCTGATTATTTTGATAGGAAGTGGAGTGGGAGTTGTTAAAAAATGGTAAGTTGTCATGAACATAATCATTGCAGATAAACAAGTAAGTCATGTATGTGGGAGAATCTCTAAATATAGCAACAGTTTTCAGAGCACCAGAGAGTCAGAGAGACCTGTCAAACTTCTGTAATGCCCGAACAAAAAGGTTTTATTATTCTTCAGCTCAGTTTGCAAACAAACAAAATCCTACCATGATAAAATAAGATTTGAAAAGATGTGTAAATACATTACATGGTTGTTGTTTTTTTTGCATTCTTTCTGCAGGAAAAAGAACAGGGAGCATATCCCTTCTCCTGACATTTACGCAAATGATCCTGTCTATGGCAATGTAGGGATAAGCAATGCTTTCTTAATTGATTCATTCATAATGTACATGCATAAAAAGGGAGTTAATTAATCTTGTTTCTCTTTGCAGATTGCTTGAGATGAGTCAATATATGACAATGTGTATTGTGTGGAAGACCAACTACAGTCCATGTTGTTGAGTCAAGAAAAATGTTGTTTTGGGGGTGGTTTTTTTTTTTTTTGGTTTGTTTTTTAATCTGTTATATTTCTATAAGTCTGTAATCTATGACTCATGTTTTCTTGGTCAGACCAATGATCTAGTTTGAAAGATTAATAATAAAGTTTAGTCAAATATACAAAATTACAAAAAAATTGTGATCTCTGTTCTTATTATAATTTGATATCTATGACATTTTTGTTCATTAATTACATTCAGTAATATTTGTTATTATTGATAGCATAGAAGGCTATCCATAAGTATTGTGGAGTATATATGGAGTTATATACTCCATATATACTGCTTGTGCCCCAAAATGTAAGATACTTGGGAAATATTATTTCTTTTTTTTTTTTTTGACAAAATTACCAAGAAATTATACAATATTTTAAATATTTTAATTACTTGTTCAAAACTTAAATTTACTTAGGGATAAACGACACCAAGTGGAACAGAGGCAGTGATTAATAATATTAATGCTTAAATGCAGAATGGTGTATCATGGTGTAAACCAGGGGTGTCCAAACCTTTTTCACTGAGGGCCACATACATAAAAATAAAGGAGGTATAGAGCCTTAACTTTAGTGTATTAAAGTTAGAAAAATCTATTAAAGGTGGTCAAATATGTTATATTGTTGAATATAATTAAAGACAAAACTGCCTTCATCACAACTTTCCATAAATGGATCTTTCTTGATTTATTTAGAAAAAGCTTTGGTAGCTCATTCTCAGAACAGCAGCCTCAGCTTTCTTCTTAGACAGAAGATTTACAGCACAGAGAAAAAACAATAAAGGGGAAAATGGGATGGGTAAATTTCAAGCTTGTTATTTAAGTTATTAGGCTTAGCTTAGGGGCTCGCTCGGGCCACTTCGGGGGTGGGGTCGGTCACTCTGGCACAGCTGGCTCACGGGCATATATTTATATATAAACATATATAAATAAAACCACTTTTTTTTACATTAGTAATTCCTTTTGTGCATAATTTTATATTATTGTTAATAATAAATTAATGAAAGCAACAAAACAACCCGAAGAGCCGGTTCGGAGCCGAGAGAGCCGGCTCTCTAAAAAGAGCCGGAAATCCCATCATTAGTAGCTTGGGGTAAATTTCTTCTGTGATTGTCCTTTTTGGTGGAGCAACTGCCTTGATCAACAGAAGCTCCCCCTAGTGTTAAAAGTAAGAAGTGCAATACACTCAAGCAAAAGTTGAAGTGCGGGTCATATTCTATTGTATTTATAAAATTTCTTGCGGGCCAATTAAAAATGGACCGCGGGCCGTAGTTTGGACACCCCTGGTGTAAACACTCAGTCCACAATAGAAGGCCCCAGCAGCCTGTAATAGGCTTACTGCCACAACATAACTAAGAGAGGAATAAGGGTCACCCAACTCAGTCCTAACTATATGCTTTATCAAAAAAGAAAGTTTTAAGCCGAATCCTAAAAGTAGAGAGTGTGTCTGTTTCCCGAATCCAAACTGTTTTTATTATTATTATTAATCCAAGCAAAAAATTCAAAACCTTGTAGTCCCTCTACAGAAGAGGGGCCTGAAAGCCGAAGGCTCTGCCTCCCATTCTACTTTTAAATACTCTAGGAACAACAAGTAAGCCAGCCGTCTGAGAGCAATGTGCTCTAATAGGGTGATATGGTGTTATGAGGTCTTTAAGATAAGAGGGGACCTGAATATTGAAAAACTTGTATGTGAGGAGAGGGATTTCAGATTTGGTATTGGATTTAACAGTGAGCCAATGAAGAGAAGCCAGTACAGGAGAAATATGCTCTCTCTTTCTAGTCTTTGGCAGTACTCTTGCTGCAGCATTTTATAGTTTATAGTTTATTTATTTATATAGCACATTACAACAGGAACGTTGACCAAAGTGCTGTACAATAATACAAAATACCTAGTAAAACAACTTATAATATTGATAGCAAACATCCAATATGAATTAACAAATAACTCCCATACTGTATTAAAAGTCAGTAAATACAAATGTGTTTTAAGATAAGATTTAAAAAGATTGACAGTAGGAGCCTGTCTGATGTGTAGGGGTAAATTATTCCACAGCTTAGGCGCTAAAACTGCAAATGCTCGATCGCCTCTATGAACCAGCCTCGACCTTGGTACGGCTAAAAGCAAAAGATCACTTGATCTAAGAGATCTAAAGGGGGCATAAGGCTGCAAGAGGTCAGACAAATACCTGGGAGCCTGTCCATTCAGGGCTTTGTAAGTCAAGAGTAACATTTTAAAATGAATTCTGAAGTCGACAGGGAGCCAATGAAGAGAGGCGAGCACCGGGGAAATATGTTCACATCTTTTAGTGCGTGTCAGAAGACGAGATGCAACATTCTGGGCCAACTGCAGTCTTGCCAGGCAGGTCTGGCTAACTCCAGCATAAAAGGAGTTACAATAGTCCAGCTGGGATGTAATAAAAGCATGAATCGCCCATTCAAAGTTTTTAAAAGATAAAAAAAGATCTCACCTTAGATACATTAGAAAAAAACTTTGGCTTTTCTGCTTTTACAATGTCCTGACTGTCTCTCAACATGAGAAAAGACACCTGCAGCCCATCTTTTTTCCACTTACGCTCAGCCTTCCTGCGCTCTTGTCTGGCTGAAGGAGTGGCCTTATTTATCCATGGGTCTGATTGTGGTTTCGAGCTCATAGTTTTAAAAGGAGCGACCTCATCAAGGACAGTTTTGCATTCATCATAAAAATTAGATGTCATTTCCTCAGTACCAAAGCCAAGGGGAGCTCTTAAAACTGTTTTAAAAGCAATAGAAAATTGTTCTGTTGCAGATGGGTTAAAAACACGACAACGGCATGTTGGAATAAGAGGTGTAAAATGGCGGAGAGATAAAAGTATATCAAACACAACAGGACAGTGATCAGAAAAAACAGCGTCACATATTTTCATGTGAAATTCTGAGAATACGTGCTTCTTTTGCGGTGGAGGAACACCAGAGTGATTGCTTACGGAAATTGCTTCTTCAACATCTTTAAGAGTTCTGAACAAATGTCTGTCCTCCTCCAGAACATCTTATGTACACAAACGCGCGTTCCAACTTCTTATCTGGTGCGCGTCTTTTCTTTTGACAGCGAATGCGCACCTGCGTACGGAGCCCCGCAGGGGACATGGGAGAAAAAAAAATTAAGACGGACTTTTGCGAGATCTCGCAAAACTAACTCGGGATCTCGCAAAAGTTTTGCGAGATCTCGCAAAACAAACTCGGGATCTCGCAAAAGTTTTGCGAGATCTCGCAAAACAAACTCAGGATCTCGCAAAAGTTTTGCGAGATCTCGCAAACGTTTTGCGAGATCCCGAGTTTGTTTTGCGAGATCCCGAGTTTGTTTTGCGAGATCCCGAGTTAGTTTTGCGAGATCTCGCAAAACTTTTGCGAGATCCCGAGTTTGTTTTGCGAGATCTCGCAAAAGTCCGTCTTAATTTTTTTTTCTCCCATGTCCCCTGCGGGGCTCCGTACCTGCGGACCACTTATGTGCAGCCCTGGTCATAACACTCCCTGATATAAAATCAAGCATTTCTCCCTCTCAAGAAATGCTCAAGCCATTTACCAACCATTTGTCGTGGATAAAATGATCGACAGACCCTGGCAACCTCAGATTTCAACCCTGGTCAAAAAAACAAAAAAAGCGGGAAACTCTGTCATAAGTTTTCCTGATTCCTAAATAGCCAGATAGGGGGTTATCATGGGCAAGGACACTTGTAGACGGTACTCTTTTGGTACCACAATCTGAGTGATCGCGTCACACCCCATTCTAGACCATTGACTGTAGAAAACATGGACGACGCAACCCCGCCTCCTACCATTGTGTAAAAATGAAGCCAAAATACCCCGCTTGTGGAGGCTGCCATCTTGCAAATTTGGAGCCAGAGTCTGCGCAGTAGTGACTTGAGGTGGAGCGACTGTGTAACGCTCCCGCCCACACACCCGCTGGACGTGACCGCAAACACGCCCCCCTACACTTTTTACGTAGCCCGGCTGCTCGAGTTTTTTTGCTGGTTTACCGCGACTGACGACTCGTTTATTTAAGGTAAATACAACCATGTCACTGTTATAAAAAAGACACACAGCTCATCATCTTATAGTTCTAAAATCACTCTGTTGTTAATTCGTTAGCTAGATTAGCCGCTAGCATATGCACTGTGTTAGAGGCTTGTTGCTAGCTAGTTAGCGATGCTACACACCTGCTACTCTAATAGTCTGTGTTATTGAAGGATTCAGGACTTCTTTTTGTTTGTGTTTTTTTTATCCATTTTTAGACAGCGATGAGATCAGCTGCACACTCTACAGAGGCCCAGAGTTACTGTTAATATCAAAAATATAATGCTGTCCTTTGAGATTTTAACATAAGACTGTGAGTGTAATGGATCTAAAGCTGTTTAAATCTCTACATCCTGGTAACATGGAGACTTTAAAAACATCAGCAGAACGTTTCAGTAGTGTAGTCTAATTTGTTCTTTTCATTTAATAATAGAGTCCATATTATATCAACAGCTACATTCACCCTGGAGAGAAACTAGTGAGGGAGACCATCAGGACCAAGCTGGGTTTCTGGGTCCAGAGGTTTGGAGAAACTTCTTCCCTTTCTTTCATCACAGCTGTCCTGTGCCAGAAGTTCTGTTGACCCGCTGTAAGAGGCATCATTTAAGAAACACCAGGAAGACTGAAGCTCAGGCGCCGGACTTTTACATAAAGATATTATATTCAGTCCTGTAGAAAGTTATATATTTAAAAATATGTGATCCTCTCTGGTTACTCTGGTATGAATAACTCTGAATCACTTCATGGTAAATAACACACTATCTGCAAAAAACTGTGAAAGAATTCCAGATGACAAGTTTGTAGTTCAACATACAAGTGACGACCTTTGACCTTCATCAGGTTTTATTTAATTGTGTTAGAGAAAATCTCATATGCTCTTCATGCAGCTGAGTACATCAAGTGTTTAAAACAGAAGCTGTGCAGGTCTGAGATCAGCAGCTTTGTGAAACACCAAACTGAGGTCCTGTTAATGCTGATATATATAGTGACACAGTTACATGAGTGATTAATCCTTTTGTTTTTTGTCTTTAACTTTATCAATAAAGCTGCAGCCTTCACTACAGCACATGTGGTACTTTAACCTTTGTACTGTTTTCATCAGTTCATTTTGCAGTTAACATGTGAACATGTTGGATGATCTGTCTGCTGTCACTGGGTGGTGCTGAGGTCTGAATCGGAGGGCAGCTCCTGTAATCACAAAGACAACAGAACCATCAAACTCAGATATAAACAGGCACGTGCAGAGGGGGGGGGCTAGAGGGGCTTGAGCACCCGCCCCTTTCCCGATGGGTGCCCAAAGTGCCCTTTTGTTGAGGCAACTTTTTAAAAAAAATATTATTATTATTTTTTTTATGTGTGTGGGCGTGCGGAGTCCTGTCTGTGCCCCTCAACAATAATATTTAACTATTAATCACAGTTTTGCTAAATAAAAGGATCTGGCTTGCATCAGTCACATGATCGCATTTAACCAATGATCGCCCTTGACGGCAGAACGAGCCGGGAATGAGCTCACAAAGAGCACGCGCATTTTTTGCGGTCCGGAGCTGTAGGAGAAACACAAGTTAACTCAGAGACACAGACTGATGCGACAAAACCAGTAAGTAGGTATACAGCGTACACTGTAGTGTGTAGCACCCAGGAGTATTGGCTTATTACGGACACGTTGGTATGTTGAAACAAACGAGCGTGCTGTGTGTGCAACAGCGTGACAAACATTACCTGTCCTTTTATTAACTGCACAGGTAGTGCTGGTCATAGCTGCTGGCTACCTGTGTAAGGCTGTCATGGGTCTGTAGCTCTGTCACCGTTTTAGGGAACATGTTTAGTTTTAAAGTAAGTTTCCGGGCTTTTCCTGCCTTTCTGGGGAGATTATATTTCACTAAAAAACGATCTAATATGCATGTCCACATAATTATGCAGTTTTATAATTATAATATATTAAAAAACACACGCTGTATTTTAAAGAACATACATTAAGAAGCAGATTATATTAGATTTATATTTTAAATAAGACAAAATTTGGATTTTACAGCAGTAAAATTATTGTATCTCTACAGTTTAAAAATGTAATAAGCTTTGCCCCTGCACAGAGTGGATCGTGAAACAAATGGAATCATCATAAATACATTATTTCATATTTATTACTTCCCCCTCCTCATTGCTTTATTATTGTAGCTCTAGTAATAAATAATAATGTAAGGATTCTGGATCAGCACCGTGATGCCCATAGTATATACAGTATTCAGAAGAAGGTCTAAAACGTCACTGTGTGTGCGTCCATGTGTGTGTTTTATTTAGATGGATTTTTAAAAAAAATATTACTCATGATATAACATTGTCCAGACATGTCTGGTAAGGACATGAGGAGGGAACAGTAGGAGCTGTGTGAGGCTACTAAAGGCAGTGCTATAACATTTTTCTGTCATCATTTTATTATAGATTAAGTGCAAGAGTTGTTAGGTGTGGATAATTAGATTATAGTTTATTGCAATAGCAAGTTGTGCCTTGTTCTCAGATAGACAGCAAGTGGAGAGTGATATATGAGATGATGGGATGGAAGGAAGAAGAGAAGCAAAGAGTGATTCACAGGCAGAGCTTGTTTAATCAGCTACCATCTCTCCTATGGACTTTTTAATGTCTACAGTCTCAGATCAACACAGCCCTGCCCTTCCCATATTAGATTCTTGATGAATGTGTGTTGTTGTTATTCAGCCTGGTTCAATGTGCCCCTTTTTAACTTTGAGCACCTGCCCCTTTAAACCTCTCTGAACGGCCCTGGATATAAATTTTATCCCTCAATATTGAAATAAAGCTGATTCTTCTGTCCTCACACACTCAGGATCTGAAGTTCTTCTCTTACATTTTTTCAGTATTACAGTACACTACAGTACTTTAATCCATAGTTCCTGATTAATGAGGAGTTACTGAAGTACAAGCTTTAAAAAAAATTGTTACTGTCTTTACAGATGTGGCAAGAGACTGAAAACATGCTGTTGTTTGCACATATTTAATATTCAGCTCTGCACAGGAGCTGCAGCAGAGTGCAGCCTGTTGTTTTTACAGTATAATACTTCTAATAAAAGTACAGTAACAGTAATTAGTGACTGAGCAGCCCGGGGCGTTTCTCTTGATTTCTTTAGTAAATTCATTCACCTGCACAGCTAAACGAACCCTGACAGCTGAGTGCTCATTTTAGCTAGCTAGGTCTCAGGAGCTAGCTAAGGACGGTAGTTACGGATTAGCTTACAAACACATTTAACTTACCGAAAAAGTGCAGCGGGGCCTCGGGTCCTTCTGTCGGGTAGTCCAGTTTACTGAGAAACACCTCAGGCTGTCAGGTTAAAACACTCGGTCGTGTTTTCGTAGCGTAAACGCTGGGCGTCCTCTCAGAGCCTACGCTCTATCTGCTATTCCCGAACAGAGATACGCAAGTTTCTCCGTGACTGCAGCTGTCAGTCAAAGCTCTTATGATGACGTTTCACCCCAATTTAACATCACCGCGGTAGGAATTAGAATCAAACTTATGGGAAAGGAGACCCCTTGAACATCAATCAGCGTGATGAGAACTATTGAAAACAAAAGAAAGAATCTTTGGAAAAAATTATCTAAGGAGAATAAATTTATTTTAGTCTGACCCCAGTCCCATCCGCTAACATGGAGGAGGCGGGGTTTATGACTTATACTGCAGCCAGACACCAGGGGGCGATAGAGACGTTTTGGCTTCATTTTTGGGGAGCTGTCGCGTCGTCCATGTTTTCTACAGTCAATGTTCTAGACACTGGGGACCACTTATGTAGCAATACACCATTGTCAAATAGGTACGACACAGGTTGCTTGTTGCCTGGCAGGCAGGCAGACAAAGTAACATCAGACTGCTGAGCTTTAATGAACTGTTCTCTGTCTATTGCCAAGAAAAAGTCATTTGGTATCTCATTGGCCTAGATTAATTTCTTATTCCAGGAGGAAGTTTGACAGGAATTTTAGGCACGAGTAACCACACATGCCGCAAAAATTGCAGAGGCACTGAGCCCAGAGAGGGCATGACCGAAGATATCTACAGTAGGGTTTTCAGTGGTTTCAGGTGTGGTAGGTTTAGGTAAGGAACATCTTTTCCCCAGCCAAGAAAAACATCAACACCAGCAACTGGCTGCTGATCTATCACCCCCACCTGCTGTGCCTGAGACAAGGGGGAAAGTAGAGTAACTGTATGAAGTGGCATGCACAACATACTCATTTTTATTCCCCACACCAACAAATCTGAGCCACGGTATGATTGGTCAGAAAAAGGCACTATACCATGACACACCACAGATTACTTTGCACCAGCATCTCTTAAAATTGTGATGGGAATTTTGTCCCCCTTCTTCTCAGTCAGTGATAGAAAACCTTTAGAGATAAAAGGCTTGAAAACTGTGTGGCTGCGCCAGGGGAACTTGAGGTGAACGTGCCCTCCCCATGCCAGGGGAAACAATAGGGTCCTGACGTGTCAGAGATGAATAAACACTCTTGTGAGTCAGGGCAAATTCATCTGTCAAGACAGCAGCGTTTGCAAGAGACTCAACTTTTTGTTCATTTAAATAAATCACCACATGCTCCGGCAAACATTTATTAAAATCCTCCAAAAGCACCAGTTCCCTTAGCTGTGCCAAATCTTTGACTTTGCTAGCCTGACACTCTTTATCAAAAAGCACCCTTTCTCACACATAAACTACACACACTTGGTTGTCCCTTTTCCCATAGTGTCGGAATTTCTGTCTGTATGGTTCAGGCACCAATTGATAAGCACACAATACTGTAGCCCTAACCACATCATGGTCTAAGCTTTGGTCCACTGAAAGGCTAGCACACTCCTCCTGAGCTTTACTCACAAGCCTACACTGCAGCAGCAAGGCCCAAACTTCCTTTTGCCAGTTCAAAGCTTTAGCAAACACAGCAAAGTATGAATCCACCTCAGTTTCTCTAAAGGGTGGTAACAATTTAATGTGCAAATCAAAGCAATTATGGGGCGATAGGGGGAGCTTGCAGTGTGAGCGGTGACTGGATGGAGCTACTAGGGTGGCGTTGCAGCTCTAAAGCTTTCACCCATAGATGCATCGCTTCCACCTCCAACTCCCAGTTTCTCAACTCCACTTCCATAATGCAGAGCATTAGCTGGAGCTCCTCAGCTGACGTCCCCATCATAGAACTGGGAGGAGCTAAAGGAGAAGTGTTTACAGGAGGACCAGTGGAAGGAGCTAGAGGCTCCACATCAGCTTTGCCTGCCCCATTTACAAATGCCACATCTGCCAGCAGAACCCTCTCAACCAGCTACAAGCTGCCGCAGCTGATCTTTCCTCACAGCCAATGGTGTTTGCACAAAGGTTTTCAATGAGCGTCAAATCTATCTTTCTACACTTATTTAACTGCAATGTTGCATTCCCGGCAAACTTATATAAATGAAACCCCATTGTGGCTAACCACACAAACCAAACAACCTTTACGTGGAACTTACACAAGCACAAACAACACAGAGAACAAACAATGCCACCCTTGGGTGTGAGGACCACAAACAACATACAGCATCATAACCTGGGTCATATCAGAGTATTAAGTGCACATCTGTCCATACTGGCCTGTGGTGAGTGTAATAGTTTTTACTGCTAAAAACAGCAAATCCCCAAATATAAGTCAGCAAAGGCAAACATTAGAATAATAATAATAATGGATTGGATTTGTATAGCGCTTTTCAAGACACCCAAAGCGCTTTATAATGCCACTATTCATCCACACACTGGTGGAGGCAGCTACAGTTGTAGCCACAGCTGCCCTGGGGCAGACTGACAGAAGCGAGGCTGCCATATCGCACCATCGGCCCCTCTGACCATCACCAGTAGGCATAGAATATCATCTTTATCTACCCACAGTCTATTTATTCATCTATTTATTCTAGCAAAGCTTATGGAAATTAGCTAAAACACCAAGCTTAAGGTGGGATGCTGCACTGTGGTTAACGTGTTGCATTGCAAAACAGAGCTGTGAAGTGATGACTGTCAAGTGTAACCCTTCTCATGAATGTTAAAAATAAACCCATTTGTATTATGGTAAATATTCTACGTTTAGCACTAAAGGCTGGTTTTCTATTAATGTAACATGACAATTCCAGTAACCAGAGAAATATTTAAACTAGGTCAGGGGTGTCGAACTCCAGGCCTCGAGGGTCAGTGTCCTGCAGGTTTTAGATCTCACCCTGGGTCATCACACCTGAATTAAATGAGTTCATTAGCAGGCCTCTGGAGAGCTGCAAGACATTTTGAGGAGGTCATTTATCCGTTTAAATCAGCTGTGTTGGATCAAGGACACATCTAAAACCTGCAGGACACCGGCCCCCGAGGCCTGGAGTTCGACACCTGTGAACTAGGTTGACCTTTCTTGCAAAACACAAAAGGAATGACTTTATACAAGGGACACATAGAGGTCAGCTTACAGTAAAGACAATAACTCAGTATGGTAGAAACTACATAAAAGAATCAATTTAATGGAAAACAAATAAGATTTATTTTAAAAAAGGAAAGAAAGAAATGGACCAAAAAGTGAAAACCTAAATATATTAATACATAATATAATGAGAAACTAAATAAAGAAGCAAAAGGCAAAAAGAAAGGCATGTAATGATCAAGTTGTGATGTCAGTCTCAAAGAAACACTGAAACTGATTCTAAAAAAAATTATAGGGAGGGGTGGCCACCTGCCGCAACAGGTTGGGCTGAGAGGAGGAAGACAGGATAAAAGATATGCTGTGGAAGAGATCCATATATCAATAACAAGTATGATTCAAAACATTATGAGTGAGAAAGGTGACTGATGAAGAAATCCTCAATGCATCATGGGAATCCCCCGGCAGCCTACGTCTATTGCAGCATAACTAAGGGATGATTCAGGGTCACCTGGTCCAGCCCTAACTATATGCTTTAGCAAAAAGGAAAGTTTGAAGCCTAATCTTGAAAGTAGAGATAGTGTCTGTCTCCCGAATCCAAACTGGAAGCTGGTTCCACAGAAGAGGGGCCTGAAAACTGAAGGCTCTGCCTCCCATTCTACTTTTAAATACTCTAGGAACAACAAGTAGGCCTGCAGAGCGAGAGCGAAGTGCTCTAATAGGGTGATATGGTACTACAAGGTCATTAGGTTATCATAGAAAAAAATTAAATCATGATTAATATGACTATTTTCTCAACCTTACAGCATATGAGGGAAAGAGGTGACAATTTGTGTTTGATAAAGTGGCTTCAGAGGGTTATCTAAGAGCTTGCAAAGAAAAGAGACTGGACTAAATTTCTTAAAGATGTTTCACCTTTCATCTGAGAAGTGTCACGGCTAGCTGGGCAAGCTGTATGAGTTTTAATAAAGGAGCCAAGTTGCAGGCAGCTTCTGATGCGAGTGAGCTTTATTAATATGGTAGGTGAAACAAACAGGAACGTAGCGGGCATGAAATAAAACCTAATGATAACCTAAACTGGGAAAAACTAACCAAAAACAGCCTTGAAACCTGAAATGGAGGTGCAGGGAAACTATACAGATGAAGCAGCAACAAGCAGGAGAAAACACAGGTCTCATAAACACAAAGGGGCAATCAGGGAATGAGAAACAGGAAGGAGACACAGCTGGGATTAATTGGACATAATGAGACAATGGGAAGAAAAACTAGACACACTAAGATAGCAAATGGCCTCAGAACCAGAAGACCTTAATCGGAATAAAATCGAAACCATGGATAATAACAATGAAAACAAAACCACTGAGTCCACAGACTCAGGGCTGTGGCATGCAGTTCAATTCAGAGGATCTTAAAAATAGAATTGAAACTTCGCAATCACCTCACACATGAAGGAAATAAATGTGACGACAAACAAAACTTGTCTGTATTTACTTGAGTGACAACGAGGTGAAAGATGGCATTGCGGTGGTCTTTGTGTTTGTTCTTCATGTGCATTTGCTTTAAAGGTATGGATAGTTCCTATATTTAGCTGTAATCTTTAATTCTCACTTCTTTTATAGGCCTTTGTGTTTTTGTACAGACAAATTATGTGTTAGATGATCTGGTCTGTATTATTCCATGCTGCTGTCCTTCTTTCATTCTTTGTCTTATTCCTGTGCTTTATTTCATCGCATTTTACTCTGCACTTTATTACAGTTACCCCAACAGGAGCTTCATCTTGGAGCGCCACTGTGCCATCCTCAGTGAAAGGTCTTCTTGGCGCATGTGTGGTGATCCCCTGCTCTTCTAACTACCCAGATCCACAAACCAATACCACAAGCGTTACAGGCATTTGGTATAATAAGGATAATCAAGTCATCTGTCATTCGGATAAGTCTCAAACTTCGGGTCAGTTTCGGAATCGGACAAAGCTGCTGGGAGACCTCAGCAAGAAGAACTGTTCTCTGATGATTGATGATCTTCAACAAAGTGATGTGGGGCCTTTATATTTCCGGATTGAAATGAAAGGCTATGACCAGTACTCCTACACAAATAACAAAGTCTCTGTTTCAGTCAGTAAGTAAAATTAATACCAGTAAAGTCTTGTGTTCTAGCTCTAATAGTTCTCTTTTTATTTCCAGTATTTTTACCATCATGTTGGACGTTTGACATTCAGCATTCGTGAGCATTTTAGTTTTAGTGAAACAGGTCTGATCTAAGTCTTTTATACTCATTTGAATATAAATATGAAGTAAATATTGTAGGGTCAGGTTGCAGTGCTCTGGAACATTTTGCATTCATTTTTGCAGACTTGCTTTAGTTGTTGATCTACTCATTCAAACCTTAGATGTAAAAATGTATTTGTACAACTCATCAAATTATGATAATCAATCAAAATCAATGGCAATAGCAGCTATCTTTATACTCCAACCATGTTATCAACTATCAATTCGCTTTGTTCTTTATAAATTGTTTATTGTAAAACTGCTCATCTTCTTCTTCTTTGTCAGTCAGATATTGAAAGTAATTATCACCTAGTTTATTTCTTATTTCATTCATCTTTAAGCTTGAAATCACACTCAAAACCCTTTACTGTGAACAGTTTATTAACTTGATTAAAATTTAAAGTTGCATAAAACATAAAATCAGCAGCTGTACTGGTTAAGTACATTTGTATTTCCATTACAGTATAAACTTACTGCCATGATGGAGTTCTGGTTTATGACCACAGTCTTTTTTGTTAACACAGGTCAACCTGATTTCTCTGTGCAAGAGGAGATAAAGGAGGGTGAGAATGTGTCTGCATCCCGTGTTTCACTCCTGCCCCAAATATCCACCTTCTTTCATCTGGAGTCACTCTGGAGAGCAGCACGATCAAACACAGCAGCTTCATGAAGGCCAGTGGAATTCAACATCTACTCTGACCTTTCACCCAAACCGCTCTGATCACAACAAGCCTTTAAAATGCAAAATAACATACCGTCGAGGTCTGCACCAGGAAACATCTAAGATACTTCAAGTAAGATGTAAGTGTACTGCAGATGTACCAGGGTATTAACCGCTGTAGCTAGTATCAAGCCTTTTTAAACTAAAATCTCCAAAAGTTGATTCTGCTCATCTGGACGCAATGCCCCAATCTTATGAGATTTCCCAATCTTACCTGCAGTCAGCTGAGACTGAAGAAGCCACTTGGATGAGTGACGAAACGTTTCTCCCACAAAACGCTACGTCCAGATGAACAGAATCAACTTTTGGAGATTCACTTACCTGGATGATTGAGCATGCATCAAGACATTTAAACTAAAACGTTATTTACAATCAAATAAAAAAGAAAAAAACTTTAAAAATGTGGATTAAAAATGATAAAATAGAACAAAATAGGGGAAGGGAGCACAAATAAAGAAAGTTACAATTTGTTGTATGGTCACAGTAGACACAGTTGCCTCTCACCATGACTGAGTATGACAGCCCTCACACTACTCACCTGAAAACTTGATTCATGCTGCCAGTAAATGAAGTTCACTGGAGTTTGTTTTTTTTGTATTGAAAGGGAAAGCTGTGAAATGCTGCCTTCTTACATACTATATTTCTTAATTATCTAACAATCAATCACACTGCATGCTTATTTCAACTGCACCGCACCCAGGCCTTCCACGGCCCTGTTCATTTTAACACTCTTGGGTACTCCACACAGTGATTACACTAATTAAACAAACTAGAAGGGTCAAAGTACTGTAAGAATCACCTAATGGAGAAACAATAGCATCAACAGTTTATTGTGTTAGATGTAGTTTTCCTCCCAAACACAGCTGTGTTATACATAAATATATATTTATTACTTTATAACATTTGCAATTTGTTGCACTAGTTTCATTATCAGGGGATTCAAAGTAGTCATGATGCATCTATGTTATAATCACTGTAAAGTTGTCGGTTTTACAGGGTTTTTTGGGTTGTTTTTATTATACACACACACACACACACACACACACACACACACACACACTAAATATTTATGGGGTGGCTGTAGCTCAGGAGGTAGAGCAGGTCACCTACTGATCGGAAGGTTGGAGGTTTGATCCCAGGCTCCTCCAGTCTGCATTCCAAGTATCCTTGGGCAAGATACTAACCCCAAGTTGCTCTCCGATGCATCCATCGGAGTATGAATGTGTGTGAATGTAGTTAGAAAGCATTCAGTATAGAGATAGTGCTTGTGAGAATGGGTGTGACTGGGTGAATGTGGCATGTTGTATAGAGCGCTTTGAGTACTCCGGGAGAGTAGAAAAGCGCTATATAAGAATCAGTCCATTTACCATTTACTAAAAAACTGTATGCCTGAAGTGCTTCAGTGACGCTAACCCTGTTAGCAGCTATGAGTGGCACAGTTAAACTGTCAGCTGTCACCAGACGTGCCCTGTGCAGCTCATGTTATGTGTTACATTACGCGAGAGTAAATCCAAAAAGAAAATAGATTTTTTTTATTTCATTCAAACATATATAATATATGCATGGCTATGTCTTAATATATGTCATATTCTCACAGATGGCCCTGACATCAAGACTTCCTCAAAGTGTTCTTCAGAGGACGGCGTGGTAAAGTGTGAGTGCATCGTAGAGTCCGAGCCTCCCAGCATGGTACATTTTGTTCTTGGTGACAGAGTCCTGCAAAGCAGCAAAGCAGAGAAAAATGGCTTTGTTACTATTGAGACTCTGCAGACAGACTTTGGGTCTTTACGGTTTGTGCACTGTCTGGCAAACAACATGCTGGGATATGACAACATTTTGCTCTCTTTACCTGTTAATGGTAAGAAAGACTTAGGATGGATTGATCTCTCTATTTTTACACGACAAAAATACTTAACATGGTTTCTTTGTCAACAGACAACATGCAGAATATTCTTATCTCGTCTGGAGCAGGTGTGATTTTGCTGATTATTTTGATAGGAAGTGGAGTGGGAGTTGTTAAAAAATGGTAAGTTGTCATGAACATAATCATTGCAGATAAACAAGTAAGTCATGTATGTGGGAGAATCTCTAAATATTGCAACATGTATCAAATAATAGTCACAATCCTGATTACAACTATATGAGCACCAGAACAATTTTTTTAGGTCCTGACAGCCTGTCTTTAATTTCAGAGGCTGTGAAAAGTGTCAGTTTCCTTTCTCATTTAATCAAAAACATTTTACTGCCAGTAGGGGGAGATCAAGAGACACAACAACCACTAACTTGAGCACCATGATGTCAGACAGACCTGTGGAGCTCCCTCATAGTGCCCCACCGAAAAGGTTTTAATTCTTCACTTCTGTTTGCAAACAAACAAAAAAAATCTTAATCATAAATATAAGTTTAAAGATGTGTCACTTGTTTTAATAATAGCTTTTCTTTCTGCAGGAAAATGAGCCGTAAGGATATCCCTTCCCCTGACATGTACACCAATTATCCTGTCTATGGCAATGTATGGATAAGTAATGTTTTCTTCATTAGTTCATTCATATTTTGCATGCATGAAAAAGGGGAGTGAATTAATCTTGTTTCTCTGTGCAGACTGACTGGGATGAGTCAATATATGCCAATGTGTAGCATGTGGGAGATCAGCTGGAGTCCATGTTTATGTCCTCTGATATATGAGTTATGAGTCAAGTTTTTTTTCCCCAATCTCATTCAGTTTTCAATGTTTATATTTATAGATGTTTCACCTCTCATCCAAGAAGCTTCTTCAGTTCTAAGGTTTATGTTTCTATATAAATATATGTAGTGGCCCCTAGAGACAAAGCACGTAGCGGAGATGACAATAAAGTTTACTTTGACTCGAAAAAACATTGGTGCAAATTATAAGTCTGTATCATGATGTCTGGTGTTTTCGTGTTTGTTGTTTTGTTTTTATTTTGTGAGTTGGTTATTAGATGCTCCAGCCAGTGAATTCCCCGCCGCCCCGCCCTCTCCTCCCTGTACTGCAAGCAGCAGGCGCACCTTGCAACGGAGGGCGCTCTTACTCCCAGCAAACGGGCGACAGAAAACCGATCGGTGCCTGTGACGTTCCCAATATGCGCTGGCTGATGTCGGGGCAGCATGAGTACGACCTATTATTTATTTTTTTGCCGATGCCCGTGATGCCGCCCCCCACCACGATACCGCCAGGGGTCTGTAGTATTTTGCACTTCCATAGACTGACATTTTGTCATCATCGAGCCGCAGCATCTCCTTCTTCCTCTGCCTTTAGCTCCACTTTCATCCATCATATATACTTAGTCTGCAACAAACAAGGAGGCGTAAAGCAGGATGAAGTTTGACCCGCTGTGTAAACTAACTTCATGCTCTGAGTTAGATTCAGTAATTCTGTAACTGTTTTAAATAACTTAAATGACTAAATCCATCCCTCCAGTAAGGAATCAATACTTCTATTTTACACTGCAATGGCAGAGAGATTCAACATGTGGTTTTAGTTGAGGTGAACTTTTTAGGGAGTATCTGGCACCACATATACAAAAGAACAAAAATGCATGAAAATCAGTTTTGTTGCTGATCTTTAAAACGTCCAAGACTCTAATCACCACCAACGTCTCATTCCTGTACTATTTATTATATGGAAAAAGCAGTTTTCTGTTAGTTTTTTTTCAATAATTATTTAGTAACTCAAATGTTTAAACTGACATTCAAAGGGTTTAAATCTTAAAAATAGTTTAATCATTTCAAAAGGGGCTCAAATCTTAATGAACTCTCAGTACCGTATTACCCAAAAGAGCAGACTTAAAGCACACTTTCCTTTTTGATGACACAGTTAGGGCTGGATCAGGTGACCCTAAATCCTCAGTGTCGCTACGATAGGCTGCTGCCTCCCATGATGTGTGCGTTTCTTCACTATCAGTGAATCAGAAATCAGATCTTTGCAGTATTATTACGGCCATTTCTACACCAAAGCTTGTGTGGATATCTTCACAGTATTTAATTTAAAAATGCACGACTAACTAAACAGAAAACAAGTGAACTTAAAATAAAAAATGGTCCAACATTTGTTCAGTGGCACCTTCAATGTGACAGAAATGTACCCCTCGCCCGATCTGGGCCTCAATTACAATCCTGTCTACAGGCAACTTCTTAGACTCCTGGACTGCTTTGTGCTTCAGTATAAACTGTCAACGAGGGGACCTCATACAGACAGATGCATACCCAGTGTTGGGGAGTAACGGAATACATGTACCGCCGTTACGTATTTAAAATACAAAATATGAGTAACTGTATTCCGTTACAGTTACCGTTTAAAAAGGTGGTATTTAGAGTACAGTTACTTTGTTGAAATAAATGGATTACACGGCGGTACTTCCCTGTTTCATATTGTGGCGGGTCAGGCCTGTTTGGGTTTTGTTTGACAGCTACGTTCTGTTGTTCCAGGCAGCGTTACGGTTGCCATGGTTACAGGGTGACACTCTCTCTCTGCGTGTTTCCTGGGTGAGAGAGCGCCTGTTGTTGTTGTTGTGCTAAGCTAACAGGCAGAATGCTACAGGTATAGCTCTAAAGAATGTAGCATCATGGGCAGTGTAGTCCGTGCTGCAGGGAGAATGGACTGCCATACACGTTATGTCTGTGAGCGAGGGAGGGAGAAAAAGGAAAAGTACGAGCTGTCATCGAGCAAAAACAGGAGCTGGAAGCATGTAAATATAATAATAACCACTGCAGCCAAGAAGAGAGCCTGACGAGCCCAGCTGTAAGTAAGCTATTAAGACTCGACTGTACACCGTGTTCGTGTTTTCCTCTGAAACAATAAGTTCTGTTGGAGCAGCCTTTCAACGCCTCTCTCTGTCTCTGCTAGCAAAGTTGACCCAGACAACAAAGTAAAGCTAGTTTTCGGCTAGAACCCACCGTATTAGCCAGAGGTCCCTTTACTACGGTTCGGAGCCGCGGACCTTCAGTAACAGTAATAAATCACAGCAATAGTACATTCATGTAGTTGTAAACAGCATGATAATATATTAAGTAATCCAAAGTATTCAGAATACGTTACTCTCATTGAGTAACGTAACAAAATACGTTACAGAATACATTTTTGGGGCATGTAATCTGTAATCTGTAATGGAATACATTTTAAAAGTAACCTTCCCAACACTGTGCATACCTTTTCAAATCATGTCCAACTAACTGGATTTACGACGGTCAAGAAAGTTGTAGGAACATGTGACAGATACTGAGTGGAAACAGGATGCTCCTTAGCTCAGGTCTGACTGTGAACACTATGAAAACCTGCACATGTAATATTTAGTTTTTGTTTTTTTTTTTAATACATTTTGAAGAATTTTCAAGCCAACATTTTCCCCACTGTGGGGTGTTGTGTGTGGGGTTTTAGGGTGAAAAAGCACCGTAACATGACAGGACATGGAACTAGTTGTGAATACTTCTGGATGCACTGCACATACATGTGATCACATACATTTAATACACGGTGAACTCCAAATGAAACATTTGTAGTAAGAACTAAGAACATTATAGTGTGATATGACATAATGTATCAACTTTGTTGCTGTTTGTTCAGGTCTGAGACAAATATGTACTGATGGTACATGAACTGTTTCTACTTGAGCACTCAAAATCAACACAGCATGCCTCATCTATTCACATCCGCTCATGCAAGACCTTCTAAGCCTAAGTGCTTTCTATCTAACAATGACACACATTCATATTCTGATGAGTGCATCAGAGAGCAACTCTGGGTTTTGTATCTTGCCTAAGGATCAAACGAGCCAACCATAGACCATCTGCTCTGCCTCCTGAGCTGCAGCTATCCCAGTTAGTGTGCTAAACATATCTATAGACTATAGATCTGAGTGATGGACTATGAAGATTAAGGGTTAGTGAGCTATGTTGGGCTTAAACACAGAGGTTTGCATGATGACAGTGGCTGTCTCTGTAAACTCTGGTTTAGAGTTTCAGATTAATGAGTTTCACTGATTCTTAAAAGGATTCTTTCAAATGATTCTTTGGTGGGAGAATAAATTTTATATGAGAAATTTGTTAAGTTGTACCTCACTAACATCACGAATGAATTGCCACAGCAGTGCAAACTGTGCGCTGCATTGTCACAGCAAATTCCATGTATTCAGTTGGTGATGCAGGAAATATATAAATGTTTTTATACTTTAAAGGTTGATTCTGTTCATCTGGATGTTTTCAGTGAGAACATAATCAACCTTTTGACATTTACTTGTCTCCTTTACACTGCCTGAACTGCTCCTTTATTACGCTATCAGCTTTAGAGCGCACTCAGGGGTAAAGTAAATATATTATCTCAATTAAAAAGGTTGACTTTGTGCTAAATCACTGCATTAAAGATTTTTGCAGCATTAACTTTGGTCCTATTTGCAACAATATTACATTTTAGTTATATTTGTGAAGTTTTTTAAAGATTCTTCTCTGATAACATCTAATTAGTATGTTGCAGTCACAGGATGATTCTGTTCAAAAGACGTATGACACATGATGCACATTTTTATGTGAGGAAACATAAGAAAGTTGACAACCACCGTCATGATACCCATCATGTCTGATGGGGCGTTGGGTTCCCTCAAGCTAACACAAGGAAAGTTGTGTCAGCTGTGTTGGACTTCACAGCATGCCCCTGTGGTCACTGCTGGCTACACATTCTCAGTGGAAGTGTTGGGCATGTGGTCAGACGAAGCCGATTCTTCGAACACATCGTCCTCCATGCCTTCTTCTATAGGATTCATCTTTGAGGACGCTTTGGTGCCGGGTGAAATCTCTAGAAAAACACAAAATGAAAAAAAATATGGAACATTGTGGCTAAACAATCTGACGTCTGAGCATATACAGCACTCTGCATTTAATCATTAGTTATTATTAATCTCTCTTCCACAGGGTGTCTTTGTCCTGTATCATCCACTGCAGCTGGGCGCCTCGAGGCAACTGTGTTGTGTTTTGGCGCTATATGACAAAAGTGAATTCTCTGCTGACTCCACCATGCAGTTTACCTTTCAGATGACATTTTCTGCATTATATAGTCCACCTGTGTGCACCTTCCTTCACTGCTATCTTATTTGCGTTGCTTCCAGCCAGCAGCATAATATTTGCTACTTAATGTCATCCTACAATCCTACCATGCATCCTTTCCCCCCCTTCTCATCTTTATGCATTCATGCTGCACACATCAATTAAATTAAGCGTGTGTACAGCATTTAGCTAGCACTACAGAAGAACTGTTTTAACATCATATACAACAAGTGAAGTCAGTTTTGAACATTTCACCAATTTTTGAAGAAATATATTTCTACTCAATTCAATTTTATTTATATAGCGCCAAATCACAACAAAAGTCGCCTCAAGGCGCTTCATAGATACAGAGAAAAACCCAACAATCATATGACCCCCTATGAGCAGCACTTTGGCGACAGTGGGAAGGAAAAACTCCCTTTTAACAGGAAGAAACCTCCAGCAGAACCAGGCTCAGGGAGGGGCGGGGCCATCTTCTGTGATTGGTTGGGGTGAGAGAAGGAAGACAGGATAAAGACATGCTGAGGAAGAGAGACAGAGATTAATAACAGATATTGACATATATTAAAGGTGTTATTGACAAAATTCACCAGATGTCGGTAACAACCATCCCAAGTGGGACCTCAGATACTCTCCCTCCCTCCATCCAACCGCACACTTCTTCAGGTTGGCTGTGAGCCCCGCCTGCCTCAGGAGCCCCTCTGATGCACAGGTGTGCTACAAGGAACGTCAGGAACGCCAGAATTTCACTCTTACCCGGGCTTGGACCTTCCTCACGGTTTTCTTTATGGTCCAACAGCCCCTGCAGCTTCCTGCTGAACAGCAACTCATGGATGCTTAGGGCACCTCCCGAAGTGCCAACAACACAGGGTCCAGCCAGCGATCGCAACTGCATTCAATACCCTGTGCACTAAAACGGCCATGCCATGATGCCATGATGGGGTCCATGCCAATGTGCTCGGACAGGACCCCATTAATGGCTCAAACTAGCACACTCTGCCCTACCAGCAGAATCAGCAGAATTAGAGTCGGTGTTAGACGACTTTGCATCACCACTGAGCGCAGCACAAACATCACACGTCCCTACACGCTGTGAGCGCACCTCTTCACACCGCTCCATTAACTTGTCGAACCACAGCCTCGAGTCTACGTTATTTCCACGGGCACTGTGGGATCTTTGTGACCATCCCCATGCACACACTTAATTTCCATCCGCTCTGCGTCCAACAACGTCTCAGGTCAAACCAGTGTTTCGTGGACCAGGATCTGCATGGTGCCCGAGGTGGCCATAGCCTCCCCGTGAATCCACTGCACCAGCCCTCTGCAGCGGAGCCAGGATTTCAGATTTCATGACTATTTGCGCCTCACTGTGTTCATCATATGTTCCCTGTGTCGTTTCTCACTGTTAAACATATTTTAATTTCCATGTGTGGATTGAATGAATCGTTACCAACATCTGGTGAGGATTTCATCTCAGCAGCACCTTTAGAAATATAAATGTGTGTGAACAGAAGCCTGCGAGGAGGCAACATGCAGAAGTCCAAAGATAAACCTCAACATCACTGAACGGAGGAAGTGAGAGAGCCCCACATGTCTGACTCGTTTGAGCTGCTGGGAACACTGGCAGAGCTGTGGATCCCAGCACATGCTGCAGCGACAGAGTAAAGATCCCATTAAGACTCACGGAGCGATGATCCAGCAGATCCACCTCGTAGGATCTGGTTGAGAACATCATCGGTGTCACTGCTGCTCGCCATGCTGTTCCTCACCTGCGTCATAGACAACTGGGAGCACAGGCTGGGCTGTCGGTCCATTTTCTTCACAGCCTGGAACATATCCACGACCAGCATCCTCATCAGCACAGCGAGCACTCTCACAGCTGTCACATTACATTAAACGAGATGCTCCGATAAATCGACACCAGCGGGACTCACCTTGTCGCTGAGCGTGGCGTCATTCAGAGAGTACAGTTTGTTGGTGATATCTTTGCCGATGAGGAACCTGAAAACCTCATTCAGGAAAGTGTCTGACTCCAGGAAATAGGTGAGTCTCTCTCGAGACCAACACAGGAACTTGCAGTTCTCCTCTGCCATGATGGTCACCTGTCAATCAAACACATTAACAAGTGTTAAGCTGTCAAAAGGTAGGGATGCAGATTTTTATGTGCTTTGTTTCACGGTTTTCTTGGGCCCGATTGTTCTCGTCGTCTATCTACAGACTGACTGAGACGCTGTGCCGGTCTCTGCGTGTCTGTAGATGAACAGAAGTCTGTGAGGAGACGAGTAAGGGAACGTTCAGAGGATTTAAAGTTAACATTAGTTCAGACTGCTTACATGTGAAGTGTAGTTAAGGAAAAAAGAAGTCAAATGATAACTTTTCACAAGTTTTTGAATTAAACGCTTTATTTTATGACAACTTTCTCAAAAGCTTTTTGTTATTTCTGAATGCAAAAGAACATTTATTTTACTATGTTTAGTATTATTATTATTAGTAGCAGTAGTACCCTCCAATTCATTGTGAAAAAAAAATTATAAAAAAAAAGAAAATTATATATTATATATAATTATATATATTTTTTATATATTAAAAAAAATTAAAATTTTTAATTATTTTTTTATATTTTATATATATATATATATATATATATATATATATATATATTAGTATTATTCTGCCTGACATCAAGTTGTTGCCTAGATACAGACATCAATACACTTATTACTGTTTTTATTACTATTATTAGTACTTCAAAAATATACTACATTGAATTACCATGCATGTGAAACTTTATGATGTTGCAGAGCTCTGTTTAAAGAAATTTGACCTCCTTAAATCTTTATTGAATATTCACGTTCTGCACAGTCAGACATGTTTTTACAGCCACAGAAGGAAATCGGCCCTGCACCCACTGAAACATGCAGCACTGCCTGTATCTTTCATTCATCCTTTACGTCAGATCTAAGCTTCCATGCAGGTGAATTTACCTGAAACTTCTCTCCTCGGTGCATCTCAGTGGACCTGAACTCTGGAGAGTCGATGAATGAGTTGGTATAGATGTTGTGCAGAAAATGGCCTCGGTATGAAACTTTCATCCTATCACACAAAAAAAATGAAATTCAAAATTCTGACCAACTAAACCAGAAAAGCAGGTGTTACAATAACAACCTTGATCGTGTGTATTAGTCAGACCTGTGTGACGTTCATTAGGGAAACAAGCAGCACATACTTTCCTTTGAGCAGAATGCTGAGGCGCTCGTCTACAGACGTCTTGTCCTCAGCAGCGTAGGCCTGGCCTTTCTTCAGCGTCTGAATGGTGCAGAACTGTCCCGTGAGTCGCTGGAACAACGCCTCCTGCACATGCAGAGGCTCAAACATCCTCTTGTAGACGGACCGCAGCTCCCTGTCAATCTTAATCTGACAGCAACAGTTTGAACGGTTAGTCTGACGCGAGCACATCCACAGTCAGCCCAGAGTACTGAAGCACAGTCGGGATAACGACAGGAGCCATTTTTACATTATGGTATAGAAAATAATAAGTATATATGAATTATAGGAATTCACAAGTTAATGAACCAACAACATGATGCATATTGTTCTTAAATGGGGCGTTCTGCATATTTACTATGTTTGTTTAGCTACTTTGTGTGGATACATTTTAAAACTTTTGTACTACGAATAAACAGAATAAAGAGTAAAGAGTCACAAAAGTGTTTCAAAAAAACCTCACACACAGTTTGATCATTTAAGAAAAGGGAAGCAGCGCATGAATAAGCAGGATGATTCTGTCTCTTTTGCACCGAAGACAAAAACACCCCTGGCAAGTTTGCAGAACAGCTGTAATTTGTCCTCCAGATATATTTCAGAAACACACTTCAGACACTATGAAAACAGTTTTATTCCTAATCGTACTTTCCTGGTTAATTAAAGGATGAAAGAAATAAAAATAGTCCTTTATGTCCAGTCACTTATTAAGACAATCAAACGAACTCGAGAGAAAATGTTTTTTATAAAAGTTATAAAAATGTTTTTTGAACTTTAACGAGTGAAAGGCTTTAATTCTGTGATGTAAAACAACTACAGCTGCACTTTGTTGCTCCTCCTGTCTGTTGTGTGCTGCTGCAGACATAATCAGATTGTGTTACCATGAAACAGAACTGAACCCATGTTTATTAGCTAGATAAACACACTGCTCCTCTGATGAGCTCACATGCCTGCGATGATCTTGTATAATGTGAGTGATGTTGATGCTGAACTCACCGGCCTGCGTTTATACAACAGGTAGAAAAGGTGCACGAAGTTGATCACCAGGAAGACCACGTTCCACACCATTACATCCATGTTGCACCTGAACAGCGCGGCCCACGCGATGAACAAACCACATCCTGCAAGAACAACCCGACTTACACACTTAATACACACCATAAGATAAGAAACACTTCATCTTATCTTGGAGAAATGATCTGGTGTGGTTGTAATATCAGAAATTACTTTAATGTACACTACTGTGCAAAAGTATTGAGCCACCCCAACATTCATTTATGATTTCCTCCCAGTTTATTTCTTCTGTTCACTTATTTTTTGCACGTTTCAAACTTCAGAATCTGAATTTGCCAGCAAAACAGTAATAAAGCTTTGAGCAGTGAGACAATAAACAAACAGGGAGTCTAATTGTTCCAAACATGTAGTAAGTTTAACATAAATGCTCTATGGGAAACTTACGGGCCAACGCTGAGCCCACACAGTGCTGTTTTTAAGCTCATATATGGGAGTGTTGTCCAAAACTTTACTTTTGTATCGCTCACAAATTCATAATCATTGCATTCACATATTTTGATTTTAGACATCATGACAATTATGTAGAAACGTGCTCGTCTAGATACATGAATAAATGTCTTACTCAGTGTTATATAATGATTACCCATCCAGTCTTAGAATAAAACCACCGAATCTGCTGCCTGACATATTTCAGCACTCTTACTTTACTCCCTCTCTGAGACTGAAACTTGCTCTAAAACAGCAGCATAAATAACTGAGCTGTCAACATTACAACCACAGTCTCAATAAGTCCTGCTGCTTCCTGTCTCCGCTCTCTTGCCAAGCAAAGATAAACATGTTGGAAGTGCTTTTTCCATCCTGCTTTTATCTTCCACTGTCAGCCTTTTAGGGTCTCCCCTGTTCGTGCAGAACACTTTCCAATAAATCTTTAAAATGTCAGCGTTACTGTCAACAAGCCTGTCCTAGTAGACGTTTAACGCACGGGCAGCTTTTACTTGTGATGTGATAACTTTATGTTCCTTAAATCTTCCCCACTACATTACTTCTGGATCCCGACAGGGTCTCCCCTGTTCATGCAGAACACTTTCCAATAAATCTTTAAAATGTCAGCGTTACAGTCAACAAGCCTGTCCTAGTAGACGTTTACTAACGCACGGGCAGCTTTTACTCGTGATGTGATAACTTTATGTTCCTTAAATCTTCCCCGCTACATTACTTCTGGATCCCGACAGGGTCTCCCCTGTTCATGCAGAACACTTTCCAATAAATCTTTAAAATGTCAGCGTTACAGTCAACAAGCCTGTCCTAGTAGACGTTTACTAACGCACGGGCAGCTTTTACTCGTGATGTGATAACTTTATGTTCCTTAAATCTTCCCCGCTACATTACTTCTGGATCCCGTCATGGGAACGAGCTGTGAACTGACCTGTTGTCAGGAGGAGGCGCAGCATGATCATGTGCAGAGCCAAGGTAGTCGGGATGGCCAGGCCCAACAGCAGGGACAAGTTTCCCATATGGAAGAGCAGGTGGTGGGTCTGCTCCCACTCCTGGCACGACGTGGCATTTGACTCTGCAGACGTGGTGGCCGGGATGGAAGAAGGGAAGGAGGACAGCGTGGTGAGCAGGAGGGTGGGCCCATCTGGGGTGGAGGACATCCTTGGGCGAGGCGCCTTGGACACTGGAGTACAGCGAGTACAAGTGAACGTGGGACGATGGTTGTTCAAAGCATACATACTACACAGCTGCAAAAGGTAACTATGTAT
The DNA here is from genome assembly GCF_963576455.1 of Neolamprologus multifasciatus. Taxonomy (NCBI): domain Eukaryota; kingdom Metazoa; phylum Chordata; class Actinopteri; order Cichliformes; family Cichlidae; genus Neolamprologus; species Neolamprologus multifasciatus. Next base: position 2,969,115 of record NC_140449.1, read on the forward strand.
ACTTATTCAAGTACTTTGCTTCTAATATTGTAAGGTACTTGTATGTTAATATACTTCTCAAACCATGTGAGGAACACTTTAATCAGAGTACAGCATCGAGTCAATTAAACTTCTGCTACACTGATCTGGGCAGTGAAGTGGGTCGTTAATGAACTTCAGCTGCTTTGGTGTTACTGGAATTAACAGCAGGCAACAATGAGACGCGCTCCAAAATAGGAAGGGCTTTAAATATGTTCCAACTATAGTTTCACTAGTTTACATTTGGCTGGGGTCAGTGTCACGTATGGCAGCAGGAGGCAATGCCTCGACCCTACACAGCTAGTCCCTTCCTCCAGGATGGCACGTTAATACTTATGTATGTGTTAACAGACCTCTCTGCATTGAATCATATCTGTTATTAACCTCTGTCTCTCTTCCACAGCATGTCTTTATCCTGTCTTCCTTCTCTCACCCCAACCAATCACAGCAGATGGCCCCACCCCTCCCTGAGCCTGGTCCTGCTGGAGGTTTCTTCCTGTTAAAAGGGAGTTTTTCCTTCCCACTGTCGCCAAAGTGCTGCTCATAGGGGGTCATATGATTGTTGGGTTTTTCTCTGTATCCATGAAGCGCCTTGAGGCGACTTTTGTTGTGATTTGGCGCTATATAAATAAAATTGAATTGAATTGAACCATGATGTTTGCTGCGTTTCACAGGCAGACGAATGCTAGAACATTTTCCTCCATGTAGACAAAACACTTCTCATTTTGCTCCCATTCATCCACTAAACATTGTTCAATGTAACATTAAACCAAATGAGAATGTCAGTTACACCGGTGAACATTTGCCCTACAAAAATAATTTAAGGACAATATCTCGAACTGAACCAAACCCGTGTTCTTACAGGTTAGTTTCTCATTGAAACTGTGGGAATGACCAGGAGGAAAAACAGCTTTTATTCTTATATTACGTCTATGAACTGAAAGGTCTTTTAGATGTCAGGAGCTGACAAAATCTCCAGATCGAAATTTCATCTGAGAGGAAAGTAGATGGTTTCAAATACGCATAATTAACTGTCATCTATTTTCACTCCAGGACAACAAAGGCGAATAAGAGTGGACCAGAGTCGGCTTTAACCTCCTAAGACCCGAACTCTTCCACTGCAGCATTTTTAATTTCTCTTTGATATTTGGTCACATTGGGGCCTGATGAATGAAAATACAAAGAATTACCAGATTTTTTTTTTAACCTTATTTTTGTTTTTAAGAAAAATCAGAGCCACAAATGAGGATATTTGTTTAAAAGTTTGATAGAACAGAAGCAGGATAATGTCCTTGTAAGTGGATATCAGGCCCTTGTAGAGCAAAAATGAGTATTTTAGTCTAAATAACCCAAAATGTGACGTCCACATATGTGGATCAGGGTCCTAGGAGGTTAAAGTGAAACTATTTCTCTGCTAGTTAATCATATATGCTGTCCTCTACTCATTTCTAATTTTATCCTTTCTGGTCCCTTCCAACAAAAATCTTATCTTCCCACTGCCACTTCCAGGTCAGCTTCCTGTGGTTATAATTGGTCCCACAGTGTCCACACCATACGTCAGAGCTGGTTTCACTGGTTTCGGAGCCTTCCCTCTTCCTGCTATCCTTCTGTCACAGATCTCCCCTGACACGTTATTTTATCATTCGGTTTGTTTAAAACCCAGCTGCCCTTCATTAAGTCATACAAGTCACTCCACTGATGCTAAGTTTAGATTAACTAACACAAAGGTTCACGACAGAAACAGTCAGGTTTTACTCATTAGTGAACGCAGCAGTGAGCTCCTGCACTGGTCTAGCTGAGCTCCGTCATGTTTGTCATTGAAGACTCGCATACATGCACAGCTGCATATTTACAATCATGAATGAATTCATGTTTCTGTCTTTTCCACGCCGGTGGGAAAGTCCAGCTTACAGTCTCCGCAGCAGTAGTCAGATTACACAGCGCGTTACAGCTCATGGTAAAGAAGCTCTTTTATCAACATCTGACTGTAAATGTGGACGCCAGTGAATATTTCTGTGCAGCAGCTGCAGCACTCGCAGAGCTCACGTTTGGTCCAGTCGCGCAGCTGCGCTGGAATTTCTTAGGTTCAACTTAAAAGCCCGTAAAAGTGAGAACTTCACTTACCGATGAGAGGAGCAGCCGGAGGAGCTCTGAACAGCAGTGAGAGGGAGAAGCGGCCGCTCGGCTGGAGCCTCTGATGCTGTCTGCGTCTCACATTCCACACAGCTGACAGGAAGACGCTAAAACGGGAACAAGGCGAGAGCAGTACCCCAGAGCTCCGACAGGGGGCGACAGATCAAAGGTTATCTTTCAGCACAAGTTCTTAAGAAAATTTACTTCTTCTCTCCAAAATCGTCAGAATTGCTCGGATCATCCTCCTCTTCTCCTCAATGGGTCCAATCACACAACACGACCCTCTGTTCATACTTTATTATTACTCTTATATGTAACTTTTTCAATTCGCATTACAAACACAAGCAGTGAGACTGCAACAGAACTGAAGGACTCTGCTGGGTGTGTGGATCTTTGTCGAAGCGTTGGGTTGACAAACCCGCAGTAACTTCACTTTCAGAGGCTGAAATTATATTTATACATTAAACTTCCTAACATACTGACTCCTGCAAGTATTTTGACAACATGAACTCCAGACTCATGTACTTAGAAAACTGATTACGTTTGTGTTTGGCATCTACACAGTAAAATCATTTATTGTCACACATTTGCACAGTGTACCACTGACAACACATATTGATCTAATCTGTCAATATCATATGAATTTAAGACGTCTGCTGCACCTGTAAGACAAAACAATAAAAACAAGCAGCGCCTAAAAGAAAAAAATGGAAACACAAACCAGCAATCTTGTGTTTTCTGTGTTTTGTCTGAGTATGTGCGTTTGTCACAAAATGTCCTTAATAATGAGAGTGAAAAGTCTCAAAGATCAGGACCCCGGCGCCCAGCAACCCCCCAAAACCCAGAAAGAATTTATTCCTTTTAGTTGCTGTCCAGGCCTGGTCAGTGCATCCTTCTTAAAAATGTCCACGATTGTTGACTTGCCACTCTTAAAGTTGTTCCTCTCTGACGGGCTTCTGTTGGCTTTGCAGCCTGATGATGTCATCATTCATCTGTGTCTCTTTGCATTAACTCTCCAAACTTCAACACGGTTTAGATCTGCTACATTTTTACTGTCCATGATTTAATTTACTGTTCATTCTCTTTGCGCCGCTATAACTGTATAAAAGTGTGTATAAGTCGTATAATGCAATCATTTTGCTAAACCCCTTAAAATAAAGATAAATTCTGCACTTCTAACAGATCCTGATCGTTTGATTTAAAATCCGAAGCAAGTTTCCAAAGTTTCATTGCCCCATAAATGATGGCCCTATGAGTAACAACACTGCAGACTGTTTTCGTGCTCAGGTATGCGGTCCACCTGTCTGCAAACATGTCTGCAGCCTGACTCACACTGACTTCCACGCATTGCGTGAATGTGCATGTGAGTATGTTTACGGAGCCCCCCTGCGCTGCACCGGCACTTGCAGATGGTCATCAGCCCGTTCTATTTCAGTCCCCGGCATGTGAGGGTAACATGGTAAGCGGAGATCGTAGCGGTGTCCGTATCTGTCGAAAGTCTTGTCACTGAGTGAATACAGCTTTTCTGCTATGTCATTGCGTACAACCAGGGCAAAGATCTTGGCTATGTAGCGATGCTTAGCAAAGAGCAGGTAGAGCTTTTTCCTCCTCCACGCCACGTACCGGCAGGGGTTCTCAGCACGCAGCGTCACCTGAGAATAAACCACAAAACAAGTTCAACTTTGTTTAACCTCAATACAACATTGTTGTTGTTTTTCTGCATGATAAAGAAAAAGCTGTTCATCACAAGTCTTTGGAATTAAATTGTAACAAATAAATGTGCAAAATTACAGAAAAGTCCAAAACGTATGCTTGTGCTTGTTAGTGGTGAGCAGCAGATCAAACAAGAACCATAAAAGGCTTTAAGCACATTCAGGCCTGTGAGACTCGTTTAGACACTGAGCCTCACTCACCCCCGTTCTGTTAGCCGTCAGGGCTGGGGGGCTGAGAGGAGGTGCTGGCCGTCGGATTGGAGTCTGGGGTGCGGGGCCTCCCTGCTACTGCAGATAAGGAGGTGGTCTGCTTTCCTCCTATAGAGTATGTTTGGGGAGTGTGATTGTGTGTACAGTAGGGATGGGTATTGATAAGAGTTTCACGATTCCGATTCCATTTTTGATTCTGTTTAACGATTCGATTCTTTATCGATTCTTTTATAAAAAGGAGAACACTAAGGTCGATTAGCTTAGAACTTTGTTTTATATCTTCTCTTTGAACAAGATAGAAATTTAGGAGTAACATGGCCTTACAAACCCAACAGTGAGATTGTAAAAGATCCAGCCTACAGCTCTTCAATGGGGTGTCACAGGGTCCCCAGGAAAAAACTTGTAAATGTAAAATAATAAAATAAATATTCTTCTGTAGCAATAACAAAGTATAACATAAATTATTCTGTAGCAATAACACAAGAATATCCAGTAATGTCCCTGCCTACAATTAAACACATTCACTTACTGAAAATCATCTGCTGTGGCAAACGGGTGCAAGCCTTTGACCACAAACTGAGTCACTGCTCGCTGACATTCGTCTATCCCGGCCTGAAAGGAGACGCTACGGTAGACTGCAGCGAGAACTGCCAGCATCTGAGCCAGACTCTGTCTGTCTCTCTCATCATGGTCACCTAAATGCACAGTAATGGCAGGTTTGTAATAAGGCAGACGCTCCACAACGTGGTGACGTCATTCGGGGCGACTGGAATCGATAAGGGAATCGTTTACAAAAATGGCAAACAATTCCAAGGAATAGAAATAGTGGGAACCGGTTCTCAACAAGAACCGGTTTTCGATACCCATCCCTAGTGTACAGTGCCTATTTGTGTCCGTCTCCACGTCGGGTGTATAATTCCCTTGAAGCACAGGCAGATGCAAGTGGTTTTCTGAGGTTCTTCTGAGGTTTCCTTTACCCGTTTAACCGTGTGTAGTTAAAGTCCTCTTAACATAACTTATAATTAAAAAAACATTCTTTCTGCGCACTTACAGGTGTTTTCTCCTTCTGTCTACCCAAAGAGGAAACTAGCGCAACTTGTAAGCAAGCTTGAATTTCAAAATAAAAGCACCAAAACGTTGACTAAAGTAAATTGTCAAATAGTAAATTTGACTAAATAAAATAACAAACAAAGTAATGTACAGCTTAAACAATTTACAATGATGACACGGATCTTGACAAGATAAAGAAATAATCCAAATTATATACAATGTCATCATGCCAACAGCTACAGGGTGAGTGCCGAGTATTTGGTTGTGTATATGGGGGTGGGAATGCACGTTTGTGTCCGCGTGCGCCTGTTCGTCTGTGTCTATATGTCAGGTCGGGTCTTAGACTCCACCTCTCTGGGAACATCTCAGGCTCTCTGAGGTGTGGAGGCCTATCTCCCCTCACCACACTCCCTGCCAGTGGCCGATGCCTTCAGACGTTGGTGTGTTGGTGGTTCTTGGTGTCTGCGGCTGGGCGCTCATGTATGTACCGGCTCACTCCTGGTGGCCGATTGGTGGGGCCTGGCGCCTGTGGCCTGGCTGGGCCCCTTCCGGGGGGTGGGTGCCCTCAGGCCTCTGGGCCTGAGGCTCGGTCCTCTCTGGCACAGCTAGCTGCCAGCACAGCCAGCGGGCACGTCACAGCAACCCCCTCTGGTCTCTGCTCCGTGGCTGCTGGGTGACCTCTCCTTTGGGGCTCTCAGTTGGCTAACTTTCCTCCGTGATCCCTTAATCTCAGCCTCTAGTGTCCTTCTCCATGCAGGACACTGCTCCATGTGTTTTGTGGACTTGTAAAAGGCATTCGACCATGTCCGTCTGAGGGTCCTGTGGGGGGTGCTCCGGGAGTATGGGGTGTTTAGCCCATTGTGACGGGCTATTCAATCCTTATACAACCATTGCAAGAGCTTGGTTCGCATTGCCGGCAACAAGTCAGACTCGTTCCTGCTGGGTGATGGGCTCCGCCATGGCTGCCCTTTGTCACTGATTCTGTTCGTAAATTTTATGGACAGGATTTCTAGGCGCAGCCAAGTGGTGGAAGGCTTTCAGCTGGGTGGTCTCAGAATTTCATCTCTGCTTTTCGCGGATGTTGTGGTTCTGTTGGCTTCATCGGGTGAAGGCCTCCAGCTGGCACTGGAACGGTTCACAGCCAAATGTGAAGCGGTGGGAATGAGAGTCAGCACTTCCAAATCTGAGGCCATGGTCCTCAGCCGGAAAAGGGTGGAGTGCCCACTCCCAGTCAGGGACAAGTTCCTGACCCGAGTGGAAGAATTTAAGTATCTCAGGGTCGTGTTCACGAGTGACGGGAGAAGGGAGCGGGAGATCAACAGACGGTGGTGCGGCTGCAGTGATGCGGACGCTGTACCAGTCCGTCGTGGTGAAGAGAGAGTTGAGCGTAAAAGCGAAGCTCTCAATTTACCGGTCGATCTACGTCCCTCACCTATGGTCACGAGCTGTGGGTAGTGACCGGCAGAAATGAGCTTCCTCCAAAGAGTGGCTGGCCTCTCCCTTAGAGAGCTCCCTCCAGCTGGAGGAGGTGGCTGGGGACAGGGAGGTCTGGGCTTTTCTGCTTAGGCTGCTGCCCCCGCAACCCTGCACCGGATAGGCGGAAGAAGATGGATGGATTTGATTCCGATTCACAAGTTCCCAATTTGATTCAATCACAGATTTGATTCGATTCAATTTTTTCTCAGGCAGTCAGAAACACAATTCTTTTATCATTTATCAGTACATGTGCATATTTTTATATCTACGTATAAAAACAAAGCTGACACTTGTAGGACTTCATCAGAGGAGCCTTAGTGTCAAAGTAACTGAGAATAAAACACAGAAGAACATGAAGGAGATTTTCCTGGCCGGAGTTTTTTATAGCAGATAACCTTAAAATATTCTGCAGTAGATCAACAACTGAAGAAAATAAGCTTTATTAGAGACACAGCCAAGCGTTATGCAATTTGGCATAACTTTAAAAAGTTAAAATTTCTTCTGTATTGAACAGCAGAAATGAGGCTTTCTTGTCAGAGGTCGTTTAAACCCCCAAAAAAACAGCAGCTGACAGCGCTGTACGTAGACTGGTGCGTAATAAGCAAGCAAATAATCAGAAAACAGATTTGAGATGGGAAACTGTCCTTGAAGTACTCTGAGAGAGAGAGAGAGCTGTGCATGAAGTGTGATTTTTATCATGTGGAAACAAAACAGCCAAAGTCAGAGTAAATTAATGATGATATTTATTTGTTTGTTAAGCATAGTTTGGATTTTCCTTTGCTGCTGGTTCAGTGAATTTTGGTCAGAGTGATGAAACCTGCAGCACCAGAATCTGTGAGGTGTCGGCTTTCAGCCCCGACGGCTGTGGACGTGGGGTGACGACACACGCTTTGTGTTTACATCTTTGTGCAGAATCCGTTTACCTGCTCGCATTTGCTGTTTTAGCTGTTTGGTGGTTGTTAAAGTAGTTTTGTGAGCTTTAACATGAGATTCTGATATCCATCCATCCATCCATCCATCCATTCGCTTCCGCTTATCCTTTTCAGGGTCGCGGGGGGCGCTGGAGCCTATCCCAGCTGTCATAGGGCGAGAGGCGGGGTACACCCTGGACAGGTCGCCAGTCTGTCGCAGGGCCAACACACAGGAGATTCTGGCATTTCTGGCAAAATAATTTATATTTAAAAATCGATTCAGGATTTAAGGAATCGATATCACTTTATTAAAGCTAAAATCAATTTTAATCAGAAAATCAATGTTTTAAACCAGCGGTCTCCAACCTTTTTTGCGCCACGGACCGGTTTATGCCCGACAATATTTTGACAGACCGGCCTTTAATGTGTCGCGGATAAATACAACAAAATAAAAATAGTACCGGTAATTTATTCATAACACACGTGAAAAGACCCAGGAAAACCGAGTAAACGATAAAAACGATAACAAAATAACGCTGAAAACCAATAAAAACCCTGAAAACTATACATTTCACACCTGAGCCTCAACTCTCGCAGCCCGGGGTTTGGGGACCGCTGTTTTAAACCCACACCCAGCCATAACCAAGTGGCCAAGTATGTATGTAGTAAGTAAACATCTGTGCCGAAAATGGGCTGGAAGTCCTGAGGTTAAAATAGGAGACGCCCACTAAGGTGGTGGAGAATGACCGAGCTAAGATCCTGTGGGACTTCCAGATACAGACGGACAAAATGTTGGTGGCTAACCAAGCGGACATAGTGGTGGTAGACAAGCAGAAGAAGACGGCCGTAGGGATCGATGTATTGATAAGCCTGTTGGAGCCATCCTCCTTATGTATTCGTGGATGTGTGATTTGTGCATCACACACTCACACACAGACACACACACAGTATTTAATGTGTAGCTTGGATTACAACAAAATGAACCTGGAATGCGCCCTCCTCTGATGGTTGCAGAGAGTCCCATTCTGGTGAATCCAGAAACTGGAAAGGGTAGATGTAATGCAGGAACTCTCCATTAACTGTCACACGGATTCTGTAGGACAATGGAGCAAGAGTTGATTTTAATAGGTCAAGTTCACAACAGTAGACACTGAAGATAAAGTTAATTATTAACTAAAACAACCTAAAACATTCTGTAATGGTAGTGTTGTACTACTACATAAGTGTGCAACATCAGGGTGATCAGGCAACCACATGCCCCCAGGACATTTTAATATCAGAAATAAACTTTTTTTTTTGAATACTTGCAATGAAATTTCAATGAAAACGGTTCAACTATGGACCAATCGTTTGCTGCCTCCTCTACACGGATGACATTGAGCTGTATGCCAGGAGTAAACAAGAACATGGGAGTGCCATTCAGACCAGAGAGGTGTAGTAAGATGGTAACAAAGAGGGAAGGTAGTAAGAACTGAGTTAAATGCACAACCAGACGACCACATTGCAGGACAGCTACAAATGCCTCACAATCCCACAGGCAAATGGGACCATGGACTACGAAAGCTGCAACCACCAAATACCTGCAGAGTAAGGCAAGTCCCGAGGAGTCAGCTGGGCATGGATGTTGATCCAAGCAATTGACACCTAGGCCCTGCCGGGCGTCAGATACCCTGCTGGGATAATAGCCAGGCCACAACTGATGGTATGTTTAGTGAATACCTAAGGCAACAGAAAGAAGAGGAACCATGATGGAAGGACAGGCCCCTGCACGGCAAAGCTGCACTGAAAGACAGCCACACTAACTATGGCAGCTCAGAAACAAGCTCTGAGTGCACCATAACCAAGTGGTTGGTATAGTATATAAAAATATCTGTGCTAAGTATAGCACGGAAATTCCAAGGTCACGGCTCCTACGGAGGTTGAGAATGACCAAGCGAAGATCTTGTGGGACTTCCAGACAGATGAACAGGAAGTGATGTCGCTATATCAAGTGATGGTGACATCAAGAAGAAAAAAGATGAGAAGCTGGAGAAATAACAAGGATGAGAGAGGAGCTAGAGAAGAGGTAGAAGGTGGTTCGTTGTGGCAATCGCAGCACAGTGACACACAAACTGGGCACCAACAGATGTGTGTTCAATTACTGTAACTATTAGCATTTATATTGTTCTTTCCTTTATTTTGACACTTAAGATTAAAATTCCTTACACATTTTCACCTTACACCCATTCCTATTTCCCCTGGTCCAATGATTGTCCTGCTGTCTGTGCTCTTATCGTGGAGATGTCTTGTTCACTTGTTATCCTGTTTTTCATAAATAAAAGAAAGAAAATGTAAAATTCTGATAATTCCCCAGCAAGTTCTGAATTGACCTTTTCCCTCTCCGATTTCTAAACTTAGCACAAAAAGTAAGGAACTTTGTGTTTGGTATTTCTTTGTTGTAACAATGCTTCTCGGTGATACATCTTATACTCTTTATTTCCTCTTAAATTGTGCCATATTTGTAATGAAAATGCATCTTTGGGTTGAGCAGCAGAAGATGGGAAGTTCAAAACAGACATTTGACACTGTGTCGAGCTTCCCGAGTGCAGATGAACACTGCTCTGAAACGTGGTTAAAAACACCCAAATCACGTGACCACGACTAAATGAGGCTTTGGTGCCCCAGTTTTGACAGGTGGTGTACCTGCAGAGTGGCACACTGAGCTGTAAAATCATTAAAATATCCCAATAAATCGCGTCTGACAAAATGAAACAGGCAACAGACAATTTTTAGCTCCGACTCTGTCTGTTCTCCAAGTTTTCTACTTTCAACAGAAAATGTCATTTGCAGCATTAAGTGACGTCATCCTCAAAATTTAAAAAATATATACATACATATACATATATATACAGACACACACACACATATATATATAATAATTATATATATATATATATATATATATATATATATATATATATATATATATATATATATATATATATATATATATATATATATATATATCGACATGTTTTGTGAACAACTCAAAATCAACATTTTGACTATTACACTGTAGGGCTGTTCGATATAACGATATATATCGGATGACGATATAAAAACGTCTATCGTTTCATTTTACGCTATCGTTTGTTTCGTGGTGTCACAAAATAAACTGTTTACGACAATATTTTTTCATGTTTTGATGTCACTGTAGTTATTATTAATTTCTTAAAGTTCTCTCTTTCTCTTATATTTAATATAACCACACTACGGACGGACAAGCGGATGTTTTTATGCGTTGTCGTTAGCAACAACAGCAGTAAAATCCCTCGTGTCCGCTTATTTATTTTCCACATAAACCTTTCACAATAAAGCTCAAGATCCTGTTAAAACTTTTCAAAATAAACTGAATCACGTGAAAGAGTATGCAGAGAGTTTACAGATGAGAAATAAATATATTTATATAATATTTATATCGTTATCGGGACGATAGATGTCTTATATCGGGATATGAGATTTTGGTCATATCGCACAGCCCTATCACACCGCACTATAAACTCACAAATTCACTGCTGCATATATAGATGAGAAGTCACTTGCATGCAGGCAGCTTAAAATAATAGTAGCCTGGAGCATACAGCCCCCTTCCTGATTTCCTATTTTTTGTATGTTTGTCACAATTAAATGTTTTAGAGGATCAAACTATTTTAAATATTAGAGCAGGCTTAAAACACAAAAAGCAGTTTCTAAATGAAGGTGTTTATTATTGAAGGGAAAACAAATCCAAATCTCCAAGGCTCATAAGTACCCATAAATCTAAAAACTGGTTGGGCCACCCTCAGCAGCAACAACTGCTCTCAAGTGTTGGCGATAACTGGCAATGAGTCTTTCACTGGAGGCTTTTCAAGCATAAACTGCCTTTTAAATGTCACAGCATCTCAATCAGATTCAGTTTTATTTACACAACGCCAAATCACAACAACAGTCACCTCAAGGTGCTTTATATTGTAAGGTCAACCCTACAATAATACATGCAGAGAAAACCCAACAATCATATGACCCCCTATGAGCAGCACTTTGGTGACAGTGGGAAGGAAAAACTCCCTTTTAACAGGAAGAAACCTCCAGCAGAACCAGGCTCAGGGAGGGGCGGGGCCATCTGCTGTGATTGGTTGGGGTGAGAGAAGGAAGACAGGATAAAGACATGCTGTGGAAGAGAGAGATTAATAACAGGTCAGGACTTTGAATAGTCCACTCAAGTCTTCATCTAGTTTTTCTTAAGCCAGAGGTGGACTTGCTGTTGTGTTTTGGATCATTTTCCTGCTGCAGAACCCAAGTGTGCTTCAGCGTGAGATCACAAACCGGACCGGACACTCTCCTTCGTGATATTTTGGTAGAAAAATTCATGGTTCCAAGTCTTCCAGGTCCTGAGGCAGCAAAACAGCCCCAGATCATCCCACTGCCACCACCATATTTTACTGTTGGTTAATTTCATAATGGTGTTTTTTTTAGTTTAAGATCTGGTAACTACAAAGCCCACATTATATAATTTGCTTCCAACCATTCAGTAATTGAGGACTGTTCCTTTTCTGAAAAGCTGTTAGTTTTATGGCAGATGTAACGGCACTCAAACATCCAAACAGTTGAATCAGTCCACAGAATACTTTCACAGATGTCTTGGGGTCATCAAGATGTTTGTTTTGGCAAATGTGAGACAAGCCTTTGTGTTCTTTTGGGTCAGCAATGGTTTTTGTTCGGTGAACTCTCCCATGGATCCTGTTTTTGCCCCATCTCTAAATCATGAACTCTGACCTTAACTGAGGAATGTGTAGCCTGTGGTTCTTTAATGCTGTTCTGGGTTCTTCTGTCACCTCCTGGATGAGACTTCAACATGCTCTTGGAGTCATTTTGGGAAGGCTGGTCACTCCTGGGAAGGCTAATCACTGTTCCATGTTTTCTCCATTTGTGTATAATGGCTCTCGCTGTGTTTCACTGGAGTCCCGAGCCTTGGAAATGCCTTTGTAACACTTAACATACTGATGGATATCAGTGACTTTTTCTCAAGTTTTTCTTTAGATGGCATGATGTGTTCCTTCTTGAGATCTTCTAGCCTTCCTAAACTTTGTCTAACAGGTTCTGTTTAAGTGATTTCTTGATTCAACAGATCTTCCAGTGATCAGGCCTGAGTGTGTTTAGTGAAACGCAGCTCTCCAAAAAAAAAAAAAAGTGGTTAATCACAGTTAATCAATGATTTACCAAGAGGGGCAATTACCTTTCCACACAGGACCAGGTAGGTTTGGATAACTTTTCTAATCAATGAAATCATCATTTAAAAAGTGCATTTTATATTTATTTGGGTTATCTTTGTCTCATATCAATTGATGATCTGAACCATGCAAGTGTGACAAATATGCAAAACACTAGGAAATCAGGAAGTGGGCAAACACTTTTTCACACCACACTAAGTCATTTTGTTTAAAAACAAAGTGAAGCCACAGAGAAATGCTGTGACCAAACTAACATACATGAACCACCCCGTCTCCATTCAGTGCAGTGGACACATTTGTGAGCCTGTTACCTTCGATGACCTTTTAGCCTCTCAAAGGCTACGTTCACACTGCAGGCAAAAGCGCATCAAATCCGATTTTTTGACCCTATGTGACCATCTATCCGATCATGGTGTGACAGTGTGAACGGCACAAATCCGATATTTTCAAATCTGATCTGAGTCACTTTCGTATGTGCTACTGAATCCGATACATATCTGATGTTTCAGAAAGCTGCTGTTTGATGGTCATGTCACATTAAATCTTTTACGTCACTGACACAAGACAGACGCCAATTATCAGCGCCGGAGAAGACATCGCGAACGCTTCCTGTCCATCCAGTGAAACTGTTGGGAAGACAACGTTGGAGAAACGTGAACATTTTATTTGTTCTGTATAATCTGCAGACTGACAGAAATCTGCAACTATCCTTTGAAGCAGCGCTCCTCTAAAACAGCAATAAGGATCATTATTAGGTTATTTACATTATTATGTAAATAACAAAATAACTTAAAGCAAAAATTGGGAAACATGAAGTCTGAAGTCTTTATATTAAGGACCATCAGTCAAACAATACTGTTGGTCTGGGTCTAAACAGAGCGCGTTGTGTGTGACGTCTTCTTTTGCGCATGCGGCTGCTTTGAGCGTTCACACTAGAGCGCGTTTGCTGTCGCATTTTATTTGTAGTGTGAACGAGCAGACAAAAAAATCTGATTTGATCAAAAAATCTGAATTGAGCATCAAGACCTGCAGAGTGAACGCAGCCAAAAAGAGAGCTGCTCTCTCAGTGATGCAGAACTTCATAGAACTTGCCTTTTAGCGTCTGGACTCAGAGACGTGTGAGCAGAGCTGTTTCACACACTGAGGTTAATTATGGAGTTCCACAGGGTTCTGTGCTGGGACCAATTCTACTTCCTTCCATCATAGTAACATCCAAAATTTGTGATGGTGTTCTGCCTCACTTTCTCAGAACAAATATCTGAAAATGTAAGTTCACAGGCAGCTTCCACTGCCTCAGAGCGCTCTACTACATATATTACACATATTCTAATACTTGTAAAACTGATTTCATGATCAATTCTGCAATGTGTGTTTGTGCACTAGGCTACATTTTGTACAAACTATTACTCCAGTACATTTTTAGCTACAAAAGTAATAAAAACTGATGAAAATGTATTGACTTTACATGAAAATACTAATAGACTAATCATTAAGGTAATCAGTCACCTAATGCGAAAAACATGTAACTGTTCAATAAGCTGCTGTCCATAGATGAGTGAAAAGCAAATCATTACAGTGTAATCTATTCAGCCTTTACTCCCCAAGGACACGTGGTTATGAAAAGCACGTTTAAATCTAGGCTCTTTAAAGCTATACTCATTTACCATGTGCTCATTTGGACACACGGAGCTGTTGTGGTTAAAGCCTGGTCAAACAAACAAACAAACAAAGCTTTGCTGTCAAAGCTGCAAAGATCCCTCAGGTAAAGAGTGAACTAGAAATGCAGATCACAATAATGAAGCCTTTTAGCTCATGAGCCAGTCTGGATCAGTCCCAGTAACCCTGACCCAGTTAAACATTTGGAGTCTGTCAGTGAGACTTTCACACGACAAAGAGTATCTAGAAAACAACCCTTTGTTTTAATACCAACAGGACATGACTGCGCTAAACTCTGTGTTGGGGTGTACCGTGTTTGACACTGAGCTGTGCAAGCGTGTGTGCGCAATCACCTCCCGCAGAGCAGCACTGACAGCTTGTCAATAGCGGTTTTTCCTTCTACGGCGAAGCAGCGGTCCTTGTCTAAAGTTTGCACTTCCCCGTCACAGCAGGCCACTATCTTCCCAAAATGGGACAATGACACTCCGAGTCTTTTAAACATGCAGCTATACAGCTCCTGGAAGTCCTTGTCAAACGAAAAGCTCCTCAGCCTGTATGACATATGCAGGACTTGTACCAGACACACCGCGAAGATCGCCAAACTCCACAGGAAAGAGTCCGTGGTGCAGGAGTCCGACCACGACCAGAGAGTGGAGCAGAAGAAGCCCAGAGTGAGGAGGATGAACAGGTAGAAGAGTCCGTAAAAGCCGCTGCCCCCCATGAAGCCAAGGAACAGAAAGATGTTAGCGAGATGGAACACCGACCCTTCCGCGCCCTCTTTCCACTCTTTACACAGCGGGTAGGCGGACTCCTCCGGCGCCACCGTGAAATTCACGCTTTCGAAGTCGGGCGGCTCCATACTGCATACAGCGACTCGACCCGCAGCACACTCACCACAGCCTCGCTCCGTGCCACCAGAGCGGCTAGAAAAACGCTGACACCTCGGCCCATCACTCATAGGTGGAACGCAGAAACAACCAATCAAATCGCTACGTTGTATCCAATGAAAAAAAGAGTTTTTACGGAACCGTCAGAGCGCGGGTTCGAGTCCAGGTGCGCACAAAGCTCGTGTTACGTTATTAAAGGATAAACACCAGTTTTTACTTACTGTAGATAACAGTTGCTTTGTGATTTTGTTTGATTCTCCTGTTTATTTGTAAATTATTATTATACAGTGTTACAGCCCAATCATTTGAGATGATACACACCACAAGTAATCATAGGTTATGTGTTTGCTGTTCTTATGTTAAAACAGGTTTCCAGGGCTGGTTCTGTCCTGTTTTAGTTATTTTTCAAAATAGTTTTAGTTTATTTCAGTTTTTGTGAGTCTGGAATGTCAACAATTACATACACATCCCAGTTTTAATGCAAAGTCACAAAAAGCTGTGATACAGATATATTCTGATGATATAGAAAATTAAGCTTATGCATTAGTTAAATTAGGACAGTATTTAGAAACCCATTTGAAGGCTTCCTCGCTCTTCGGCTGCTAGTTTGTGTCTTTCAGACACTGTGTCATGCAGCCCACCTCCTCCTCAGTCTCCTAACTCCTTTCACTGCTGGAGTGATGGGTCTTCTGTGATGTTCTGTTCTTTCTTCTATGATTGGTCATTATAGTTAATTGCCAGATGGCTTATGTTGCAAAATCAATCAATGTAGAGCAGTGTCACAAACCACGGAGGCCCCAGAGAAGTGCAATCAAACGATGAGTTTATTAACACACAGGAGAAAACATCAGCATATGTCTTCTGACAAAAATACATGTTGAGAACACTTATAAAGCAGTGGGGTACACGCCCCCCCATGGCGTCAATCACAGATTAAAATAGGTTAAAGACATTAGTCACAGTTAATGGTACATCTTGTACATCTTTAATGGCTATAAACAGACATAGAACTTCTCTTTTCTATAACAGCTTCCATACAAGGTAATAAACTTCAAGCCCTCAGGGTCTCTGCGGCTAATTATTGACTCTGGTCATCTGTTGCCAAGTAGAGTAAAATACAGTTAGAAGCTAAATGAGTTAAGGCCTCAGGCCTGACACATTCCTAGATTATATGTGTATTGTAAGCATGCATGCAATCATCCTTCTATGTTCTAGTTTCCCTCAGCATGGATCACCTGGACAGTCACGCCAATGAAGCTTAAGACCCTTAATGAACCGAACATCAACTCGAAATAAGCACAAATATGCAACGTGTACGAAATACTCTTGGCTGTACCTGTAATAAAAGTTAACATAATGAAAGGATCCTCAAATGAACATCTTCAATAAACAACTTTAATACAATATCAATACTGTGAGAAATATTATTAGATGAAATAATGCTGTAAAGAATGTTATCAATGCAATTATAATGATGCAGATTATATGGCAGCAATAAAAGAATTTCTGTATCTCCACACTTTCTTTATTTTTGTCTTTAATAAATCATGTTTGGTATTTCCACACAATCTCTCCTTATTGAATTATTTTGTAGATAATCTAAGTGTAGAAAAAATATCACTGAATGAAGGGTTAAAAAAAGTAGGTGATAAGAATTCAATTTTAATCACAAACCTGCATTCACTGACAAAAATCAAAGCATGAAAAACAGTTATTAACAAGAAAAAACAAAGAAAAACACCTTTAACCACTGGTGGACACCCGAGGCATCACTTTAAAATAACAAACAGAACACACATGCAGACACACACCAAGGCTGTGGTGTGACACTGAGGAGATACAACTGCTTAAAATCTGCTTCATGCATCTGTTAATCTGATTTGACTGACACCAACAAGACGTTTAAGACATTTTACAAGGGGCCACTTGCCCCTCCCTTCCTTCCCTCCCCATCTCCAGCTGCCTCCCTCCTCCCGCTCCACCACATGCAGGGCCTTGGGGTAAAAGTGTGTCACCAGGGTGCAGGGGAGGCGCCGTCCCCCCCGCCCGTTCCCTTCTGGCTTCCTGTGCCTCAACTTTATCCCACAACTTAGACATTCACATTACTCACACTCTCATAACACAAACATATAGGATCTTGGGGTGGGCACGCTACACGGCATCCAGATGACCATCATGTTGTACGACCTCACCCCTGGCGTCGTTGCCCCCCTCTCAATTTTAAATACACGTAGACATTGAGGGCTATCAGGAGGGGCTATGCGCTTACCTGCTGCTCTCTGGCAGGTCCATGCCCTCCTGGGTTTTAAATGCACCTTAGAACTTTGAACCAAAGAACCTTGAGTCGACCAGTTGGATGGAAAGCTTCAGTTCATCGCGAGGTTTCATCTCAGCATCACTACGTTAGCGCTTTGCTTCTATGGCTGTGTCCCAATTCAGGGTGTGCAGCCTCAACGATCCTCAAGGGCCGCGTACTCGAAGACCGCTGAGGCAGAAGTGCGAGGCTTGTGAAATGGGACGGTCTAGCCTCCGCCCAGGTTGCCTAGCAACCATGATACTAACAGCTGGAAACGTTTCATACAGCTTTGTTTGACAGAAATGAAGGAGAAAATCTTTTGTTCATTTGTTTCTACATGAGCGTTGATCATTCTCTGATTAAGCTCAGCTATTGAACGGCGTATATTTTAAAGTAAAGGCTTTAAAACCAAGTTAGTACAAACGTCACTAATGTCACATGACTTTGCCAACATGTGGCCAACAGTAATGTTTTAATGTTCTTCGTTATTAAACATTTGCACATAAATAAGTGACATCATATTCAGTACTTACTTAAAGTTTACTCTTCGGGCGCAAAATTATCCACACCCACCGCCGCGCTATGCATTCTGGGATATGTTGGGCCACGAAGTCTACACCGCCACGTCCTTAAAATTCAGGGATTTCGAGCAGCCTTTGAATTGGGACAGCCTTCGTCGCGTCGCTGTGACGTAATCGGCCTTAAAGGCTGCAGACCCTGAATTGGGACACAGCCTGTGTCTCGTCGTCCCCAATTGGTTCCAGCTGTCATGCCACCTGTTCCTCGTTCCCTCATGTTCCAGTTTGTGTATTTATAGTGTGTGTTATCTCATGCTTGTTGCTGGTTCATCTGTGTTGTTTCCCCCGAGTCTCCCTGCGTCTGTTTAAAGGTTTCTGGTTTATTTTTCTTAGTTTTTCCAGTTTAGGTATTCTTAGGTTCTGCACATGCATCCTCACTGCTGTTTGTACCGTCACTGTTAAAATAAAGCTCACTCGCAACAAAAGCTGTGCTTGCATCAAGGGGCTTTCTCACACACCACATGTCTGCCATCACAGCTGCTCTGTGCGCTCTGGGTGAAGTCGTCTCCCATCTTAAGCCCTCTATGTGTCACCTCGACACTCTCCCCTCTCGCCTTTCCAAACAAGTCTTTGACACTATTGGACCTAATTTTTTAACCATTATTAAACCTCCCTTCTAATGCGAACCATCCCAGCTGATCTTAAGCATGCTACAGTGCACCCATCTCTCAGCAAAACAAATCTTCATGCAACAGCTCTCTAAAATTTTAGACCAATCTCTAAGCTCCCCTTCCTGCCCCAAATCCTCAAAAAATTATCTTCCTTCAGCTCCAGACTTTTCTGGAAATGAACGACACATGTCAGTCTGGTTTCAAAGCATTACTGATCAGCCGGGCTCTGCTCTCTCGACTTCAGCTTGTTCAGGGTGCTGCAGCCTGACTCTTGACAGCCACTTGTAAACACGACCATCTTTCTCCAGTCTTGGCTCGTTTGCATTGGCTTCCTGTATGTTATAGAATTGATTTAAAGATTTTATTCCTTGTTTTTAAGTCTCTAAATGGATTAGCTCTGTCATACCTCTCTGATCTGTTAACTAAAAATACTCCAATTAGGACTCTTAGGTCAGCTGATGAGTTACTTCTGATTGTTCCTAAAACCCAGAGGAGACCGGGCCTTTGTGAACGCTGCACTGTGGAACAGTCTGCCTCTTCAAATGAGTGTCTCTTCAACACTCAACAGCTTTAAAACCCGTCTGAAAACACAGTTTTTTTTACTGTTTACTGTGTACAACACTTTGATCCACCTGTGTTGCTTTTAAATGTGCTTATAAATAAATTGATTGATTGAATGAAACTGTGCAGGTGGCTGCAGCAGATTATTAAACAGAATATGTGACAGCAATCGTTCCTTTGTAAAAAAAACAAAAACAAAAACATGCAGCTGCTAGATGCTTTTCTATATGTCAGGCAAGTGATCCCAGATTCTTCAGAATTGTGTGATATAATATGATGTGAGGGAAATGAATGACACTCCTCCTTTGGTGATGATATTGTAAGTAAGGTTATTTATTGAGCGCTTTTTGTAGACGGGCAGTCACAAAGCGCTGAACACAAAGGTTAAAATAAAGAAAACATTAAGTAATAAAATTCAAATTCAAAACAATTCAAAAGTGTTGATTAACAGAAGGCCTTTTAAACAAAAATGTTTTTAACTGCTTTTTAAAGGAGTCAACCAAACGTAGTTGTGGAGGTAAACTGTTCCTTGGTCAACACGTTCTCACTCCCACAGCGTAACATTTTACGCTAGGTGACAAATCGTCAACATATTACGTTTTCGGCTACCCACCACGTTCCTAAATGACGACCTCGGAAAAATGAGGAAATATGAGAACCGTATGGACTCTATCCACACATGTTCGCTCTTTTTCTTCAAATCGCTTAGAAACACGCTATTTAACATCATTACAGTCATGGATAAGGTCAGGAAAAAGGTTATGGTTAGGGCTAGGGATAAGGTTGGGTTTAGGGCTGGAACGTCTATTACCGCGGGAGCGTCATTGCACTGGATTTCAGCCATAACCCGCCGCGTACCATAAGAACGCCGAAGGTCTCCTTTTGCGTTCCTCAGGAACGCCGCGGGACGTGACAAAACGTCGGCATGTTACGCCTACAACAGACTGAAAGGCTCCGCCCCCTTTTGTCTTCAGTTGTGTAACAACCAACAAACTCTGAGTCTGTGAGCGGAGACAACGAGCAGCAGTGTGTTTTATAAGAAGCTTGGATAAATAAACATTTAGTGCTCTACTTGTTAAAACAAGAATTTTAAAACAAATTCTAAAATCTATTGGGAGCCAATGTAAATATAAAATGGGAGTAATGTGAGAACTCTTGCTAGAACATGTTAGTAGCCTGGCCGCTGCGTTTTGTATAGCTTGGAGGCGAGAAAGAGATGATTTATCCAAGCTGGTAAACAGGGAATTACAATAACCTGAACACGATGACACAAATGCATGAACAATTGGTGCAATATATAAATGAGTTAATCACTTATTCTCCTTCTAAGCAGCCACAAAAGCACCATTGAAATACCTGCTGAGAAATTTCACAAAGGGAGCCTCTCCAAATTACAATGTGCTTTGAGAAAGCCAGCTATCAGGCTGACTGACAGTCGGACACGTGATCAGGTCTCTGTAAAAAGGATTGCAGTGATTTCTGGCATGACTTCCAGAGTATGGCTGGGTAAGTGGATACCCACCCAGGCTGAGCGAGGGGCTCCACTGTTAGCAATGATACACAGGAGGGGGACTGACTGAAATAGACTGGTGAGCAAACAAAAGCTTTCACTGACTTTACAAACTGCATTAAGTGTGCCTGTTAACACTGGAGTGTGAGTAAATGTTAGAATGTAAGGTAAAACTGCTCAGGTGTAGATAATGAGTAGTAGTAGTAAACAGACTTATGAATGTTCAAAATTAAGTCGAATGTGCTATATAAGTACCAGTTCATAAACCATCCATTTGCCAACTCCAGGATCATGATGACAAACTATTTATTCAGACAGTGGATGGAAAATGTTCATACATGACGTGTGTTTTATTGCACAGGGTAGGGCTGTTCCCGTGTTCCATGACCAGGACATCGTGATTTGAGGTATGACTTATGGATTTGATTCAATTGTATTTTATTTATACAGCCCCAAATCAGAACAAAGCACTTTATATTGCAGAGAAAACTCCAACAATCATATGACCCCCTATGAGCAGCACTTTGGCGACAGTGGGAAGGAAAAACTCCCTTTTAACAGGAAGAAACCTCCAGCAGAACCAGGCTCAGGGAGGGGCGGGGCCATCTGCTGTGATTGGTTGGGGTGAGAGAAGGAAGACAGGATAAAGACATGCTGTGGAAGAGAGACAGAGATTAATAACAGATATGATTCAATGCAGAGAGGTCTGTTAACACATAGTGAGTGAAGAAGAAACACCCAGTGCATCATGGGAATCCCCCAGCAGCCTACACCAATCAAGAGCACCTGGCTGCAGCCACTGGGGAGCGCCATATTGTGACCTCCACAGTAACCGGAAACACGTAACTTCAGTTAAATCGACTTTGACAGCGAAAACTAAAATGTGTTTTTGTTACTATTGATGCTGATGAGAAATAAACATGATTCTAAATGTTTTTAACACTCTGGGTTTGTTTAAAAAAAATTGCCATCCCTTCAGCTTGTTTGTTGCCAAAAGTGTCCATGTTTTATTTGTTTTATTTTTTTGCTACTTTTCCTTTTGGCTCTCGGAGGAGGCGGTCGCCCTTTTTCTCCTCTCCCTTATCTTCCCTGCTTAGTTCTTATGTCCTTGTCTTGTCTTGTGTTTCCCTGGAACAGTCTCTCACAGTCTGTTTCTAAAACCTAAAGAGAATTGTGGATTTGATCAACTGGTCTCTGAATGTTATTGACACCCTTTAACGAGAAGTCTGGGCTCGGGAGAGACCGAGTGCCCTGGAGGGACTTTCCCTGCTGGATACACGATGGACGGGTGGCAGACATGGAGGATCGTGTGCCTGGCGGGACTGTCGATCGAGGACGCTGAAGATATCTACCTATTCTGAACCATGATAACAGGGTTCTGGCTGATCGGAGCTGGCTTGGCCCTGACTTATCGGAGAATTAAGAAAGCGGAACCAGCTGTTCAAACACCCCCAAGGCTGCCCGCTGGGATTGAAATGATGGGACGAGGCGCGGCTTCTCAGAACGGGCTCATTGAGTGCAGCATGGTTAAGATCTTGGAGCAGCTTACAGCTGCTGTGAATACTCAGAATAACACCTCTGAACGTATATTGGGATTAGGGCTGGGTTTTTATAATCGATTTATCGATTAAAATCGATTCTGGCTTGGATTACGTAAAATCGATTCATTAAAATCCTGAATCGATTTTTTAATATAAATTTATTTTGCCCGAAATGCCAGAATCTCTGGTGAAATCTCACAAAATTTCAACAACCACCAAACAGCTAAGACAGTAAATGAGAGCAGGAACACGGATTCTGCACAAAGACTTAAACACACAGCGCAGCCCGCGGATCAGAATCAGTTAGATGTCGAATTTCTCACAGTCGGGGCTGAAAGCCGACAGCTGGCTGATTCTGATCTGTCGGCGGGTCTGCGCTTTGTGTTCACCTCCTTTATGCGCTGATTCTAAAGCTGTTAGTTTATCTCTCTCCAAACAATATTGACCGAACCAGCAGCAAAAGAAGATCCAAACTAGGCTTCACAAAAACATCGTCATGTATTCACTCTGACTTTTGCTGTTTTGCTTCGACCACGATGCACAGCTCTCTCTCTCTCTCTCTCTCTCTGTACGGTTTTCTGCATTATTCGCTTGCTTGTTACGCACAAGACTACCGTTGTTTACAGGCTGTCGGCCGACTTTTTTTTTTTTCTGTTTTATATACTTCCGAAAAGAAAACCTAATTTCTGCCGTTCAATGCTGAACAAATGTAAACTTTTTAAAATTATGCAAAATGCAAAATGCTTAGCCGTGTCTCTAATAAAACCGCTGTAACTTCAGAGGTAATGTTCATATGTTGATTAATGGTTTTCTTTCGTTTTTGATGTACTGCAGAATATTTTTATAAAATCACAGAACAGGAAAATCACCTTCATGTGTTTCTGTGTTTTATCTTCAGCTACTTTGACACAAAGGCCTCTGCTGTGACGCTCACACCTTTGATAAAGTCTTGCGTGTGTCAGCTTCCTTTTTATAGATACAAAAATATGTAAATGTACTGATCTGAATTATAATATTTCTGACTGTCAAAATTTCCCAGATTCAAATCGAAGCGAATCGAATCGAATCGAATTAAATCGAATCGTGGATCGAATCGATTCTGGACCTTGTGAATCGGAATTGAATCGATTCTAAAAATCAGTGACGATACCCAGCCCTAATTGGGATACATCAAGGAAAAATCCACTCAGAACAACACCTCTGAGCAGAAGTTGGATTACATCTTGGAAAAAGCTGACTGCGGTTGTGAGGTCTCAGAATCTGCTCTTTGAGCAAAAGAATGACAAGACCACGGAAATGAAGGTTAATAACATCATGGGGAAGCTCGCGGTTCTCCAACAGGAGATTGAGAGACCAGTGTCGGAGTGTTAAAGATAGAGATGGACCGATCCGATATTACGTATCGGTATCGGTCCGATACTGACCCAAATTACTGGATCGGATATCGGCGAGAAATAAAAAATGTAATCCGATCCATTAAATATCAAAAAAGCACCTCACAAAACTTGCTACTCGGCTCATAACCGTAGCACGTAGCAGCAGTGTGCATCACGTGATAGAGCCCCTGTGTGTATTTGTAGCCTTGCTAGCAAACCAGCATTTCATCTATGAGGACGTTTTCCCAGAGAGAAGTAAAGCAAGTGTGTAAGTTCATCTCTGAATGTCTGTAAAGCATTCCCACGTTAAGCTTAACAACCATACCTGGAGCGACTGCCTCTCTCTCTCTCTCTCTCTCTCTCTCTCTCCTGCTGCTTCAATCGTGAAACAGCTTAATGATCAGCTGATCGGCTTTTCTGTCGCGAGTCCGTCTCTCTTCTTAGTTTTTGGCCCACTTCTCACCAGAAAGAGGAAACCAGCGGCTGAACAACAGCAGCACGTTTAAGCTTGATAAGCTGTTGTTAGAATTTATTTAATATTATTTCTACACCAGGATCTTTTTCTAGCTGACGGCTGGTAATTGTGCAGGGGCGGATCTAGCAAAGTTTAGCCAGGGGGGCCGATAGGGCATGAACAGGGAAAAGGGGGCACAAAGACATACTTTTCTTTCTTATTCTCATTTAAAATGTCGAGCTTTTAATAAATAATTATCTGACTCTTACACCCAAAGTTTTAATCTTGTGTAAAATATATAGAAGTCCATTACTGTATATAGTAACTGTTAAGTCTAATATACCCTAGTAAGCTGTAGTACTTTTTCCTTTGGGAAGATACCATCTGTGCAGTCTGCAATTCTGTTGAAGAAAGATGTTGAATCTATTTAATTATTCTTGAAAAATAATTTATTTTTGTGCATTTTCCCCCTGCATCAAATTAAATTTGATTACATCGATTAAGCATCATGAGGTGGAGGGTGGTTCCCTATTTTTTATTTTTTTTGCTAGGAGTTTGCAACCCTATTAGTTAGGTTGCTTAAAATTTCTTCTAAGTACTCTTTAAAATACCAGAATAGGGAGGATGGAGCAGGTTTAACTTTATTAGATTGATCAGTTTTGCTGAACTATGACATATTTTGGACGCAGTGTATTTTTTACATACAGGTATAACAGAATAGCTTTAGTGTTGTTATTTATTTAAACTTGAGTATAAACTTATACAAAATGCAGCAAGATATTAAAAAAACGTTTTGTTGATTAAAAAACACACTATATCGGATTCATATCGGTATCGGCAGATATCCAAATTTATGATATCATAAATTTGGATCATGATGACAGTCGAACATTGCAGCGGTCCCAGATCAGATGTACTCACTGGAACTCTTTCCCATGTTGCTGTCTGTGTTTATTGTGCTATGGTGTGTTGATATCTGTGCACTCCTGTATTATCCTTCTGTGTTACACATTTCGACGGGTTTTTTTTTCCTCGCTACCCAGCCTGACCTGTCTCCCCAATGTGATGTTTGTGTATTGTATGTACGGTCGGCAAGGTCTGTCATCTCGGTTGTGGGCAAAAGACCTGCAACTGACAAATAAAGGCTATCTCATCATCTCATCAAGTTTTTTTCATAAATATAAAATAGTCATTACTTTTTACATTTTTAATCCTTCAAGCACCTTTTTTTGGTACAATGCACTTGTTTGAAGACAACCTCAAAACTCACCATATCAGCAGTGCTGCTGGAAATTATTGTACAGTGGTCCCTCGCTATAACACGGTTTACCTTTCGCGGACTCGCTGTTTCGCTGATTTTTTATTTTTTAATTTACAGCACATTGTGTTGTGCGTTCTGATTGCTGTAGACCATTGTCAATCAATGTAGTGGCGTGTCTCCTGTACAGCAGCGGTCCCCAACACCCGGGCCGTGAGAGCTGAGGCTCGGGTGTGAAATGTATGGTTTTCTGAGGTTTTATCGTTAATTTAGCTTCCCTGGGTCTTTTCCCGTGTTGTAGTCGTGTGTCCTATTTTGAAAGAACTATTTATGCGTTTCCGTAGCGACCAGAGAGCATTAAGAAGCAGAGAGGAGGATGTTACTCTCAATGTTGTTGGCGCATTTCAGGAGGGCGCTGCTAATAAAGTTACACAATTACACAGTGAATTCACGTTTATTATTATTTATTATTATTTACAAAATACCACATTTTTAGTCTTGGTCGTATCATTTTATTTTGTTGTATTTATCCGCGACATCTTAAAGGCCGGTCCATGAAAATATTGTCTGACATTAAACTGGTCCGTGGAGCAAAAAAGGTTGGGGAGCGCTGCTCAGAATGCGTTTAGCTTGTCGAATTTATATAAATCTTCAATCCTTAGCAGTGTAACTGAAGTGCTGTACTGTATGTTTGTAAGTTCTCTCCCCGACAAACACAACAATGCCGACGAAACGTTTTGCGGGTGCCTTTGGTTTCATTCTATAATAGGGGAAACTGGGGATAGTTGTAACGTGGGTCAGTTGTAACTTCCAATTTCTCCAATCAGGGCTAAGTTTCAAATGATGTGACTCATCCTGTGCATGCCCAATTCAGAACTGCTATCACATGTGAAAAATCAGCACATTTTTTCAAACACAGACAATTTTACATGAAAAAAAGTAATTTTTATGCCAAAAATTAAGTTTTTCTACTTTATTTCAATTTCTAATAGCATTATCTGCTTTGCAGTTAAACTCATCAAACTTAAATTGTGTTATTTGTATGTCTATGGGGATATAGTCTGTGTAGGTCTTTAGTGCTAATGTTTTAGCCGTTGGCTGTAATGTTAGCTAGTTCATGGCTATAGGAGTCTGGGTCAGTTGTAACAGCAACAGTCTGGGTCAGTTGTAACAATAATGCAGATGTTACTACTTACCACACTATCACTTTAACTTATATTAAACAAGTTGGGGCAACGACATCAGCAGAGAGGTTCACTGGTCGCTTTTGTATATGCGGTTAATGCTATTGGCAACAGAATTCCTCCACTGTTTGTGTTCCCACACATACATTATGCAGACCAGTGTGTCAGAGATGGACCAGTAGGAAGTACTGGTAGTGGAAATAAATCAGGATGGGTGCAAGAAACAGATTTCCTCATCTTTCTGAAGCACTTTGCAAACCACACCAAGGTAAGCTATGAAAAAAAGTAATAGAATTGCGATGCTGGTGAACAACTACATTTTTTCAGCTTCATTGTTATGTTCAAAATTGGTGCAAGAGTTGTAGGTTATAATGCCCACTGAGCCAATGAGGCCAAACTCAAGGAAGACCAACCAAAATTAATGAAATATTCAGTTGCAGAAAATTCCATAATTTGTCTTTTTTGGGGGGTTGGTATATGTTCAAAAGCTAGATTTCTGCACTCTGTCACACACACACACAGCTACATAAATGGCTCTAAGTGCATTCATGTGTTGAATAAACAAAGATTACATGTTAATGTTTTGTTAGTACCCTTATTTCATTGTGTTACATTTCACCCCAGGATATGTTACAACTAACCCAGACTATGGGGTTAATTGTAACATTTCACTCTTTGTGTTTGAGACCATACCATGCAATGGGTAATTGTGCTGCAGAGAAAATAGCTGCACTATTTAATAGCCGAGACATGTAAATACTTTGCATTACATTTTGAATCCACTACCTTAAAAGAGCTCCAAGCTACAGACAGAAATGTCAAAAATGTTACAACTATCTCCCCTACTGGACTTATGTTTCTACGAAGGTTTGAACTGTTTAAACAAAAGAGAAAAGTGTGAAAATGTTCATGCCTGTGTGAGGAAAGTGTATAAAGCATGTAGTGAGGGAGTTTTACAGTTTTAAAACATCTATAATAATTGTAAAAAATAAAGTTGGCTACTTCACAGGTTTCACCTATTACGTTATTTTTAGAATGTAACTCCCGCGATAAACGAGGGACCGCTATATCATTAATAGTAGAGTCTGGGACATCTAATTGATTGACATCAACATTGATTATTGTGCACTATTATTTTGTTCGAGGAGAGCAAAAAATATAAAACTCTCTCTCAGCTTGTTCGTTGCCAAAAATGAAGACTTTTGTGTAAGTTCACAAAATGCTGTAAAATGTGTATTTATTAAAACATTTAAATACTTTTACCGACTTGACTCTTTAAATTAGCTCCAGTCCTTTTCATCAAAAACAAAATTTTATCCACATTCTTTTTTTTTACTCTTTAAATGCCAGTTAGGTTATATATATTACCAGTAACTTTTCAGTCCTAATGGTTTCATAAAACTTCCTATTTATTTATTTTTTCATCTGAGCATCGGGGACAAGGCTGTCTTGCAATTGTTGAGGTCACTATAGTGTGCGCCCCATTTCTTCCAGGATCACTCTTCATTTGTAGGTTTTAGTGGACTCTTAGTACTGTGAAGTGATTTTCATGGGACAAAAGCACCGTATTCCAAGATCTGGGAGATTGTAGAAATGAGCAGTGATGCCCTTCTTGCCATCTTTCCAGAAAAATAAGTGATCTGGAAGCTGTTAGGCTTACTTACAGCAGCAGCACTTTCTGCACCTGCAGAAACTCCAGGACACATTTACTAACAGTGTTTGTTGATGTGTGTGCTGCAGCTGCAGCTTTGAATTTGTTTTGAGAGTTAATATTTTGGCTGTGGTATCTTGTTGTGAACTCTACAAGAGTAAAACAATTTTTAGCAGGTGCTTCAAAGCTAAGTTTGACTGGAAACTCAAAGCTCAATAGCCTGTATCAACAGAAATTCAATGCAGCCTGTGTAATATTTAATGCGTCATTTTTTTTCAAGTCTATCTTGCAAATACATATTTATGTTGCAATGTCATGTACAAACTATTGGACCCTTAAGATCAAACCTATGTCATTCTTTTGGTCCACTGCAGTGTAGTGAGCCATCAAACGCCCTGTTTGAAACTAAAAATATTACATGAAATGGGTTGTTTAGCCAAAAATGGGTAAATGATGTAATTTGGTAAAAAAAAAAAAAAAAAACAACCATAATTTTTATATGCTGAGTTTAGAATAAAAGCAATTTTACCTAAATTGCATGATTTAGCACTGTCAATAACAAGGAATTTAAAAATGTCATAATAATGGGTTTCAAGTGGCCAAGAGCTGAAAACAATCTAGACCCTTTCATTCCGTTTGCATTAACACAGCAAAAATGGTCAAAACAAGAAAGAAAAAAGAAGTGAAGTGGCCACATTAGGCCAGCACAGAGCCCAGAGGGTTAGTGCGTAAAAGGTATAAAAAGATAATGGATTACAGGGTAATACATTAATGTTAATAGCAACTGTAAGCTTTTTATTTTGAAGTTACAAGTATAAACAATTCTGTTACATTTATATTTAATTTTTTTACTATAAGTATGGACATGGAAACAAGTGAACAACATTTTATAATAAGTTTAATTGGAATTCTGTACACTGAAAAAACAACACATAAAAACACAAACAAACAGCCAGTGCCTTCATCTGTCCACTAAGTGTCAAACATCACATGACCTGTAGTCCCTGCTCGTCAGCACATGCTTTTAAAAAGAGCTCCATGTCCTCTGCAAACTGAAAAACATAAATAAAGTATGAAACAGTAAAAGCCATGAAGTGCAGTGAAAAAATACATAAATAAAATGAAACATAGATAGATGAACATAGTTGTTAAGTTGAATGCTTTTGTGAGAAAGAGAAAGGATAATTACATTTTTGAAAATCATTTTGCTCGCTTCAAGCAAAATGATTGAAGCAAAAATGATTAAAGACAAAATGATTTGTCTTTAATATGCTGCATAGAGATGTGAGAGATGTTTGTGCAGCAGCACAGATGTCCTCTCTGTCTGGTCAAGGTGAGTTGGACTATTTGCTGGAAGGAAGAAAGTGATTGTGGCTGCTCTATCTGGGACAGCAGAGAAGGACACTGAGGAGTGAAGAGAAATGAGGTGCCAGTTTGTGACCTATTTATGGAGGATAAGAGAGTTTATGTCTTTGGGACGTACTGCGTGTGTCCGTGTACATATTTGGTAACACACATGAGACTCATTTGCAGGTATTTATCTCCATACATATCACCAGACAGCTAACACCAGCTATTTTTAGGGCCTGGACCGTCTGTGTATGTGTGAGTGACTCTGTCCATGAATATGAGAGCAGTTTTCAGTCTGAGAGCTCAGATAGCCGTACATGACAAAGGACAGAATTATTGTTGGTGTGTATGCAGAAAGAAGGCCGTGTGATTGCTACTGTCGAGCAGCAGATGTGTCGAACACCACCTTCCCCCAAAACACACTCCCCAAAGTGACTCCGTGTTATGGCCAGTACTATTTTATTTTAACCATGCATAGTAGAACACATCAGAGTCACACTTGCATTGCTCCATTCCAGAAGGTCTCAGGTTGCCACAGATCACACCCACCAGTGTATGTGGTCTAGGAGCTCTCCCCAGAGGTTTGCAGTTGTAAACTGTGATTTGCTCAGAATTCACTGTTGCATTTTGTTTAAAAAGTAAAAATACACACTCCTGTACAAACGCCATCCACCGGACCAGGTCTAGGCACTTTTTTGGGTGAAATCAGTCAGGGTGCTGGGCAGATCCGCAACAAGCCAATCCCAAGAACTGCCTAATTAGTCAATAAGACTCGGAGAAAAGAGAATCTGCCAGTAGTCCTGGTTATTTCCAGTTTGGAGAAAAAGCAAGCAATGTCTAGCCAATCCAGGAGCTCGTCATGGAATAAGCACCAAGCTGAGACACTTCATTCAGTTTAAAACTCTTCTTAACACATTTTTATTTGCTGAAGCCTTTTGCCCTCTTTAAGGGGTTAACTCAGTTTGTTTTAACATGTTTTATCTTATTTATTTTATCTTATTGTATCTTATTTTACTTTGCTTATGCTATTTGTACATGTACAGCACTTTGTGAACCCTGGCTTTATGTTAAAGTGCTTTATAAATAAAGCTGATATGGTATAATTATAGTTGCAGTACAGCGGTCCCTCGTTTATCGCGGGAGTTATGTTCTAAAAATAACCCACGATAGGTAAAATCTGCAAAGTAGCCAATTTTATTTTTTTACAATTATTATAGATGTTTAGAGACTGTAAAACCCCTCACTACATGCTTTATACACTTTTCTCAGACAGGCATGAACATTTTCACACTTTTCTCTCTATTTTAAACACTCAAAGTTCAAACCTTTGTAGAAAAATAAGTCCAGTATTATAGAATGAAACCAAAGGCACCCGTAGGTGACGACGTTTAGTTGACACTGTTGTGTTTCTTGGCGAGAAAACTTACAAACATAAAGTACAGCACTTCAGGGTCACACTGCTAGCGATCGAAGATTTATGTAAATTTGACAAGCTGAACGCATTCTGAGCTGTACAGGGGACACGGCATGCAGGAAATTGACTGACAGTGGTCTGCAGCCAATAAGGACACAGAACACTACAAGCTGTAAAAAAAAGGGGGGGGGGGGTGGGGAAGGACAATTTAAAACTGCTGGCTAGGGTTAAACATAAATTCATTGAAATTATAATTCATGTCTGCAGTAATTACACGAGTTACGTCAGTTGGAGGTAACTAAAATTAATATTGAATCAGTGTGTAACTTTGCTATAACAATGTCAGACTTGTGGTGGTCTTTTGTACTGAAAGAAGTTCGGGAGACAATCTAGCAGTTCACACCGTTTTATCATCCGGCAGCTGCAGATTCGGCTTGCACAGCTGTTGGTCTTCTCTATGTCAGGTCGTCTGCTCACAGAGAAGTGAAGTACAGTTCATAATTCAAAATGTATATCAGACACATGAAAACAGGAAACATTTGTAATGGGCTATTGATGTGGAGATTCCCTGTTTTAGACTCAATGCTCCCTGATTTGTTCTCCTCGTGGTCCTTCTGCATGGCAACGGTCTTTGACCTCAAGTCAGGGATCTTCTCCTGTGTGAGAAAACTCCTTCCTACCTTACAGTTGTTACCAGACATGTTATTTCCAATTTAACTGACAAATCACAAGTTTCAATTATTTTTGACTGGAACACCATGTTATACCCCCACACAAAGCCAAGGCAGCCTCTATCTATCTGAAGCAGTGTTCTGTAAGTGTGGAGCAATTTACCTTCAACACTCAACTCTACGCCTCTTAGTTTACCCTTCACACTGTGGGGTTAGTGCTCATATCCTTCTAACAAGGATGTGTAAGGCCCACCTGGGCCTTACACCGAGTTTCTGTCTGATTTCTCAGACTTTATATCTAATTTAGTTCTGAGCTCAGATAAAATAATTATTGTGGGTGATTTTAACATTCATGTAGATGCTAAAAATGACAGCCTCAACATGGCATTTAATCTGTTATTAGACTCAATTGGCTTCTCTCAAAATATGATAAAATTTACATTTACAATAATTGATTACACAGCAGTGGAGAGTAGACGTCATCACAGTAGACGTCTTTCTGAAAGTGCTGTAACTCCTTCTAACTCTAAAAGTGCCTCCCTCTTCCCGCTCCACCACAATCACCCACACATGCAGAGCCTTGGGGTGAAGGTGTGTCACCAGGGTGCAGGGGAGGCGCCGTCCCCCCCGCCCGTTCCCTTCTGGCTGCCTGTGCCTCAATTTTATCACACAACTTAGACATTCACATTACTCACACTCTCATAACACATACATATAGGACCTTGGGGGTGGGCACGCTACACAGCATCCAGAAGACCATCAGGGTGTACAACCTCACCTCTGGCACCTAGGGATGGGTATTGATAAGATTTTCACGATTCCGATTCGATTTTTGATTCTGTTTAACGATTTGATTCTTTATCGATTCTTATTTTTAAAAAAGGAGAACACGAAGGTCGATTAGCTTAGAACTTTGTTTTATATCTTCTCTTTGAACAAGATAGAAATTTAGGAGTAACATGGCCTTACAAACCCAACAGTGAGATCTTAAGAGATCTTCAATGGGGTGTCACAGGGTCCCCAGGAAAAAAATGTAAATGTAAAATAATAAAATAAATATTCTTCTGTAGCAATAACAAAGTATAACATCAATTATTCTGTAGCAATTACACAAGAATATCCAGTAATGTCCCTGCCTACAATTAAACACATTCACTTACTGAAAATCATCTTCTGTGGCAAATGGCTGCAAGCCTTTGACCACAAACTGAGTCACTGCTCGGTGACATTCGTCTATCCTGGCCTGAAAGGAGACGCTACGGTAGACTGCAGCGAGAACTGCCAGCATCTGAGCCAGACTCTGTCTGTCTCTCTCATCATGGTCACCTAAATGCACAGTAATGGCAGGTTTTGTAATAAGGCAGATCGCGCTAACATAATCTGCACTGTTAGTTGATTATTTACCTGCCGCATTAACGGGAGAGGACGTGCAAACGTTACCGCTGCTGGGTTGAGATTCACGAGTCCGGAATTAAAAACACGACATTCATTTAAGGTCATCGCGCGTTTTGTGAGCAAATGCTTTTGCATATTCGTAGTGTTTCCTCCCTTAAATGAAATATCTACTTTGCAAGTATTGCAAGTTGCCCTGTTGTCATCCGTTCTCGTAAAGTGTAACCAAACTTTTGAGCGTTGAGCTGCTTAGGCGCCGTGTTTCCTGTCAGATAATTGACGCTCTGCAACGTGGTGACGTCATTCGGGGCGACTGGAATCGATAAGGGAATCGTTTGCAAAAATGCCAAACAATTCCAAGGAATTGAAATAGTGGGAACCGGTTCTCAACAAGAACCGGGTTTCGATACCCATCCCTACTGGCGCCGTTGCCCACCTCTCAATTTTAAATACATGTATACATTGAGGGCTATCGGGAGGGGCTATGCGCTTACCTGCTGCTCTCTGGCAGGTAGCTCCATGCCCTCCTGGGTTTTAAACGCACCTTAGAACACACATTCTTTTCTTTTCAAACTGTGTTAAAAGTCATTGTGGTTTTGATTTGACGTATGCATGTATTGTATCTGTTTGACGTTGAAGAGGCGTCATTAAATTTAAACCCTGATGGTATAAAACATCTGCTTGTGCATTGTTAGACAGAGATTGATGCTGTCTGCGTACAGTGGTCGTCTCTCCACGCGTGTTCATTAAAATCATCGTTTGACCTAACCTTCCTGGATCAGTGTTGTTTCTGTATCCCTCCTCAATATTTGAACCCTTAACACATGTAAACCCATACCAGAGGTGGATCAGATGGGAAATAGTACATCATCATGCACAATTATGCAGCCCAATAATACCACTGAAAGTTAGGAGCGTTAAGCCCACCCCTGCCATCTGCCACCCCTCTACCTGTCAAATGGCATATATTACAGGTACTGGTAGAGTCTACCAGTACCTGTAATATATGCCATTTGACAGGTAGAGGGTACACCCTCTACTCTCTACCTCTACCAGGTAGAGGGTACACCTTCTACCTGGTAGAATATCCCTCTACCTGGTAGAGGGATATTCTACCTTATGAAATGAGTAGGAGTTGAGGGAGCACGCTCATCTTCACAATATCAATCCGCCCAATAGTCAATATGGATTTGCCCACCTATCAATCGATTCAGTAATAGACTGAACAGTAGGGTTAACCTTGGCAATCTTGTTAACATCTTGTACTATATGAATTCCCAAGTAAGTCAGACATTCTGATGGTTTGAATGTCTGAGGCGAGCTTTCATTCAGCAACATTAAAGAGGATTTAGAATTATTTACTTTGTATCCAGAGAAGCGTCCAAAGGAGCTAGTTATGTTTAATAAAGTTGGAATTGATCCATCTAGTTGTTTCAAAAAGAGCACAACATTGTCCGCATAAAGTGCTATCAGGTTGTCTTGGTTGCCCAATTTAATACCAGTAATCTCTACGTGCTTCCTAACAGACATGGTCAATGGTTCTATGGCCATTGTGAAGAGAAGTGGCGATAGCGGGCACCCTTGATGGGTTCCACGAGAGATATTAAAGGCCAGAGAGACAATATTATTAGTGAGAATTTCAGCAGTGGGCTGGGAGTAAAGAAGTTTTACTTATTTACAAAACTTATTACCACATTCAAATCGAGCCAGTACATCAAATAAGTAAGGCCGTTCAACTCTGTCAAAGGCCTTTTCAGCATCTAGCGACAGAACTGCAGTATCACACGCATCTTGGTTTTTGTAGAGGACATTTATTAATCTCCTCACATTGTGAGACCCTTGTCTTCCTTTAACAAAACCATTCTGGTCTGTATTAATCACTAATGGGAGACATTTCTCCAATTGGTCATAGGGGGTCATATGATTGTTGGGCTTTTCTCTGTATCTATGAAGCGCCTTGAGGCGACATTTGTTGTGATTTGGCGCTATATAAATAAAATTGAATTGAATTGAATTGAATTGCAGGGCCAATATCTTGCTAAGAAATTTCATGTTCATGTCATTTTCAAAGGATTCAGAATACATATCTAGCAATGGTTTTAAGAGTTTATATTGAAATTTTTTAATAAAAACCAAAGGCAGCCCATCAGGCCCAGCAGCTTTCCCCGATTTCAAAATGTCAACTGCCTCCTGAATTTCTTTAATTGTTAAGTTAGTGTCAAGAGTAAGCCGAAGGTCATCCGGAATAGAAGGAAACTTAAGATCATGTAGAAAGGTAGCCTATAAAGTATCTACATTCGGGCATTCAGAGCTGTATAAATTTACATAAAACTCCCTAAAGACTGTATTAATTTCCTGTGGTTATACTAATAATTCACCTTAAATACTCCAAATTGAAATAATTGCCCCTTCTGTTTGCAGTTGTTTAAGACACCAAGCTAGTAGCTTCCCAGGTTTCTCACCTTGATTGTGAAAGGCCTGTTTAACTTTCTTCAAGCTTTCTGATGCTTTCTCTGCAGTAATGTCTTTGTACTGAGCCCTACAGAGGAGTAATTCTTGTTCAGAGCATATAGACTTATCAACAAAAACTTGGCCTTCCAGAAGTTTTATTTTGGTCACAAGTTCTTAAATTGTTTTGATTAATATGCTTCCCACCTAACAGAAGAACTTGTTTTTGAGGTGTCAAAGTATACATCAATCTGGGTATAAATAAAGTTTACAAAAGTAGAATTTTGCAGCCATTTTACAGCGAAATGCCATCGTGGTCTATCCAAAACGAAGTAAATTAAGGACAGAGGTCTGAGATGAAAATACTTTCATAAAAACATCTTTAATTTTATGGAAAAGAGATGCTGAAATGAGAAAAGTCAATTCTAGAAAAGCACTTATGTGTAGCTGAATAGCAGGAGTATACAGTCTTATTTGCATTTAGCTTTCTCCAGACTCCGAGAAGATTTAGCCCAGCCATGAAGTGATTAATGCTCTTCCTCGCATTAGGATGTGTAGGGCCAGTAGAATGGGAGGACCAATCCTTAACAGGGTCCAAAGCTACATTAAAATCCCCTCAATAACATTTTCTCCCTCCAATGTACTGAGTAATAGAAACAGGTCTTCAAAGAATTTGGGGTTGTCCTCATTAGGACCATATACGCAGAATAATTTGAGTTTAGACTTTAAGAGAGTGCCTTGTACTATTAAATATCTGCCTGCTACATATTTGATAACATAAGTCATCTCAAAAGGGATGTCGAAAGGAGATGCGTCTCCTGAAGAAAAATTATATTTGCCTGCATCCTCCTCAGTCTAGTCAATACCTGTTTCACCTTACTCACTTTATTTAAACCCCTACAGTTCCAGGATGTTATCTTAATATTCATAGATTGGGACATAATTGTAGATAGTAAGTTGACTGCAGTAGATTAAAGCTGAAAATATGAAGATGGCCATTCTTGGGAAGGTGAAATAGTAATAATAGTAAATTTTTTAAAAAAGGAGAGAAGAAAAAGAAAGAGCAAACGCGCTCTAGTGTGAACCCTCAAAGCGGCCGCATGCGCAAAAGAAGACGTCACACACAATGCGCTCTGTTTAGACCCAGACCAACAGTATTGTTGGCCGTTAATATAAACACTTGTTTCGGACTTTACGTTTCCCAATTTTGCTTTAAGTTAAGTTATTTTGTTATTTACATATGGCCTAATAATGATCCTTATTGCTGTTTTAGAGGAGTGGTGCTTCAAAGGATAGTTGCAGATTTCTGTCAGAATCTGCAGATTATACAGTACAAATAAAATGTTCATGGTTCTCCAACGTTGTCTTCACAACAGTTTCTCTAACATCTACATGGGATGGCCAGGAAGCGTTCGCAATGTCTTATTGGGCGCTTCTCCGGCGCTGATAATTGGCGTCTGTCTTGTGTCAGTGACGTAAAAGACGGATTTAATAGACATGACCATCAAACAGCAGTCGCTTTCTAAAACATCAGATATGTATCGGATTCAGCACCACATACGAAAGTGACCCAGATCGGATTTGAAAATATCGGATTTGTACTGTTCACACTGTCAGACCATGATTGGATATGGGTCGCATAGGGTCAGAAAAGTCGGACTTGATGCGCTTTTGCCTGCAGTGTGAACGTAGCCTTGGTCTCTGAAGTTTAAAAACTTCATAATGACGGGCTGAGGCACCTCAGGATTATTTGAGGGACGACTGTGACATCTTTCAACATCCAGTGGGCTCCTTAGCGCGTTTTGGAGAGCCAGCTCTCCATGAAAGCGCATGCATCTCTTCGTTCTGCTCCTTCAGGTAGGTTGATCAATCTCAAGTTGGATCTGTGACTTGTTCTCTAGGTCATTGACCTTTGAACGGAGCGTCTCTGCCTCCTTTTCCAGCTTTTTAACTGCGATTCTCCACTTGTGTCACTCTCTCAACGCATCCCTGTATGTCTTCTCGCACAGCGGAAAGCACACGGTCCAGTCTGCCGGAAAACTCTGACTTAAGTGTGTCGATAGCGTTCATAATTTTCAACTTTTATTTTCAACTGGCGGTGTGCTGATGTAACAGCCTTGTTAGTTTCTTCCTAGTCCTCAACGCCATCATGTAGCACACTAGCTGCAAACTTTGTCACGTCCATTTCCTTGTAAGACATTTACCTTGTTTCTTTGGCATTTTAGCTTGTCTCTTCCTTCAGGTATAACAAGATAAGAGTTTATAAAAGTGTGAAGTAGGAACCTTCAGAATTTGAAAAAATGCAGCAGAGCTCTGAAACATGTGGCTTACTGCTACACCGTCTAAGCCAGAAGTCTAATTTAATTGTTACACCTGGTAGAGAAGCCACACTGATCATTTTATTAAAGATGAAAGAATTTAGACATTTTGTAACTCTCAGTGATGCCGCAGTGTTCGTTTGACTTTGGGACCTGAAGCGGAGTTTAGGACCCAGATTACTCCGCGAGGCTCCTGACTACGGTAGCCGTAATGATCCGAATATCCATCAAGTGGTGCGGCTTCGTAGCTTAGCAAAGTTGTACTAAAACATTTTTTGACAGATTTTTGAGTGCCGTATACCACATAAAATCCGTTTGAGGTCAGTAAGCAAAAACAGAATTCATACATAAGGTGCACCGGATTATAAAGCGCACTGTCGATTTTTAAGAAAATTAAAAGATTTTAAGTGTGCTTTTTACTCCAAAATATATGGTACATAAGGTTACAGATTTTTAGGATCACCTCTAAAGGCTGAAAAGAAACCCCAAAACAAGTGGATAAAATCAAAAAATAAATGAATGCATGAGAAAAAAATGCTCTAAACAGACAATTACAGACTGACGTTGAAGCTGAGAATCCCTCTGGCCCTTTCTGCCTGCTTCAAAGTCTCACATACAACAGTGACCACAAACAGGAATACAGCATAAAAGACAGATATTTCTGGAAAACAACCTGTGAGAGTTCTCATGCAGTCTATCAAATTCCTACTCACACTGAAACGTTTTACGAGCCTCTGGCTTCTCACCTGTGAGTTTTCTTGTGATGCATCAATATACTTTTTCGACTGAAACTTTTCCCACATGTTTCACACGTCAGCTTTTCACCTGTGTGGGTTCTTCTGTGAATATACAAACGACTGCTTCGAGTAAAACTTTTCCCACATGTATCACAGGGATATGGCCTCTCACCTGTGTGGGTTCTCATGTGAATACACAGAGTACTGCTTCGACTGAAACTTTTCCCACACGTATCACAGGGATATGGCTTCTCACCTGTGTGGGTTCTCATGTGAATATACAGAGTACTGCTTCGACTGAAACTTTTCCCACACGTATCACAGGGATATGGCCTCTCACCTGTGTGAGTTCTCATGTGATCATGCAAATTACTGCTTCGACTGAAACTTTTCCCACATGCATCACAGGGATATGGCCTCTCACCAGTGTGAGTTACAAGGTGCCGTTTCCATGTACCTCTATCTCTGAAACTTTTCCCACAAGTATCACAAGGATACGGTTTCACATCAATGTGGAGTTTCTTTCTTTGAGCCTGATTCTTGATGGATTTTTGGCAAACATCAGACTCTCTATCTGTGGCAGCATTGCAGGGACCCTCTGACACAGTCCGGCTCTCCACATCATTGTGACTTCTGTCTCGCTTCTGTCTCTTCTTTGGCACTGAGGTCACGGTTTCACTTAGCCCTGACTCTTCACACTTGCTGGATTCTTCATCTGTGCTTTCACTTTGAGGAGAGTCATCACAGAGGAGCTGCTCCCCATCTCCTCCTGGTTCACTGTGCTCTCCTTCCTCAGCAGCAGTCACCATAAAGATATCAGGCTCCTCCTTCAGTCCCAGCTGCTCTCCCTCCTGACTGCTGCACAGTTCCTCCTGTTCCTCTTTAATTTGTGGAGGTTCTGGGTCCTCCTGCTCCACATTGGAGCTTTTCTCCTGGTCACAGAGCTGCTGCTCAGGGAGAACCTCCTGTTTCTCATAGATATGCTGCTGTGGGCCGTCTACAGGACAGAAGAAAGAAGTTACTGATGCAACCACAGAAACATTAACAGGACTTTACAGCATGACTGCATCACTCATGTATGTGGACTGACACCCAAGTTCACCTGTTTTGTGGTTTGAAAGCCACAGAGTTTAGAGAAAATGGGTCTCAATTGTTCCCATACTACTGACACATATGGGATCACTGAGGGTTTTCTCTTTTGCTCTTCTCCAGCTTTGACAAAAGTCCAGCTGGGATAACCACATTTACTCAGGGCCTTCTTGATTAGGGATGGGTATCATTTTTATCCGATACCAGTGCCAAACCGGTACTTTTGAAACAGTGCTGGTGCTTAAATGGTGCTCGAACCGGTGCTTAAAGAATGGAGAACATAAACTTTGTCCAAAAACCTCTCATGTTTAGCTGTTTTATGTAAAAAGATAACAATGTTAGCCTTTTCTGCACCTATAGGGGATATATGGTATCACTCTTGGCTGGAAGCAGTGCTTAAACAATGGGGAAAAGAAAAAAAAAAACAAAAACACACACACACAAACTTTGTCCAAAAACCTCAAAAGTATAACTATTTTCCACTTTTTCTTTGGTCATTTTAGCCTTTTTGGCAAGGGTGAAGGGAGCATCTGCCATCAAACAAGAAGACAGCCACATGTAACTACGACAGTGTTTGCTAGTTCACCTTACATGCATTAATCTGCTACCCCCCCAAAACCCACCTCCATAGAGACTGTGTCAGCTCCCAAAAAGACAAAAAAGCAAACTAAAAACCAGCAACAAACAACTTAAACAGAACAATACAGTATCTACATCTGAACCAAAGAATAAAACAGTGAAATGTGGATTATTAAATATTAGGTCTCTCTCCTCCAAGTCTCTGTTAGTACATGACTTAATAATTGATCAACAAATCGATTTACTCTGCCTTACAGAAACCTGGTTGCAGCAGGATGATTATGTTAGTTTAAATGAATCAACACCCCCAAGTCATTCTAACTACCAGAAACCTCGAAGCACAGGCCGAGGGGGAGGTGTGGCAGCAATTTTTCACACCAGCCTATTAATCAGCCAAAGACCCAGACAGACTTTTAATTTATTTGAAAGCCTGATGCTTAGCCTCGTCCACCCCAGCTGTGAAACTCAGAAACCAGTCTTACTTGTTATCATCTATCGTCCACCTGGGCCTTACACAGAGTTTCTGTCTGATTTCTCAGACTTTATATCTAATTTAGTTCTGAGCTCAGATAAAATAATTATTGTGGGTCATTTTAACATCCATGTAGATGCTAAAAATGACAGCCTCAACATGGCATTTAATCTGTTATTAGACTCAATTGGTTTCTCTCAAAATGTAAAAGAACCCACCCACCACTTTAATCACACTCTAGATCTTGTTTTAACATATGGCATAGAAACTGAACATTTAACAGTGTTTCCTGAAAACCCTCTCCCGTCTGATCATTTCCTGATAACATTTACAATAATTGATTACACAGCAGTGGAGAGTAGACTTTATCACAGTAGAGGTCTTTCTGAAAGCGCTATAACTAAGTTTAAGAATATAATCCACCCACTGTTATCATCGTCAATGCCCTGTACCAACACAGAGCAGAGCAGCTATCTGAACGCTACTCCAACAGAAGTCAATTATCTTGTTAATAATTTCACCTCCTCACTACGTACGACTCTAGATACTGTAGCTCCTGTGAAAACTAATGTCTCAAATGAAAAGTACCTGACTCTGTGGTATAATTCTCAAACACGTAGCCTAAAGCAGATGACTCGTAAGCTGGAGAGGAAATGGCGTGTCACAAATTTAGAGGATCATCATTCAGCCTGGAGAAATAGTTTGCTGCTTTATAGGAAAGCCCTCCGCAAAGCCAGAACATCTTACTATTCGTCACTGATTGAAGAAAATAAGAACAACCCCAGGTTTCTCTTCAGCACTGTAGCCAGGCTGACAAACAGTCAGAGCTCTGTTAAGCCAACCATCCCTTTAACATTAACTAGTAATGACTTCATGAACTTCTTCACAAATAAAAGTTTAATCATTAGAGAAAAAATTACCAATAATCATCCCACAGATGTAATATTATCTACAGCTACTCTTAGTACCATTGATGTTAAGTTAGACTCTTTTTCTCCAATTGATCTTTCTGAGTTAACTTCAATAATTACTTCCTCCAAACCATCAACGTGTCTTTTAGACCCCATTCCTACAAAACTGCTCAAAGAAGTCCTGCCATTAATTAATTCTTCGATCTTATATATGATCAACCCATCTCTAATAATCGGCTATGTACCACAGGCCTTCAAGCTGGCTGCAGTTAAACCTTTACTCAAAAAGCCATCTCTAGACCCAGCAGTCTTAGCTAATTATAGGCCAATCTCCAACCTTCCATTCATATCAAACATCCTTGAAAGAGTAGTTGTCAAACAGCTAACAGATCATCTGCAGAGGAATGGTTTATTTGAAGAGTTTCAGTCAGGTTTCAGAGCTCATCACAGCACAGAAACAGCTTTAGTGAAGGTTACAAATGATCTTCTTATGGCCTCTGACAGTGGACTCATCTCTGTGCTTGTCCTGCTAGACCTTAGTGCAGCGTTCGATACTGTCGACCATAATATCCTATTAGAGCGATTAGAACATGCTGTAGGTATTACAGGTACTGTGCTACAGTGGTTTGTATCATATCTATCTAATAGACTCCAGTTTGTACATGTAAATGGAGAGTCCTCTTCACACACTGAGGTTAATTATGGAGTTCCACAGGGTTCAGTGCTAGGACCAATTCTGTTTACATTATACATGCTTCCCTTAGGCAGCATCATCAGAAGACATAGCATACATTTTCACTGCTATGCAGATGACACCCAGCTCTATCTGTCCATGAAGCCAGATAACACACACCAATTAGTTAAACTGCAGGAATGTCTTAAAGACATAAAGACTTGGATGGCCGCTAACTTTCTGCTTCTTAACTCAGATAAAACTGAGGTTATTGTACTCTGCCCTGAAA
The DNA here is from genome assembly GCF_963576455.1 of Neolamprologus multifasciatus. Lineage (NCBI taxonomy): Eukaryota > Metazoa > Chordata > Actinopteri > Cichliformes > Cichlidae > Neolamprologus > Neolamprologus multifasciatus. The sequence continues at coordinate 3,011,780 of NC_140449.1, forward strand.
ATCTTAGAAATATGGTATCTAACCAGATTCTTACTCTGGATGGCATTACCTTGGCCTCCAGTAACACTGTGAGGAACCTTGGAGTCATTTTTGACCAGGACATGTCCTTCAATGCACATATTAAACAAATATGTAAGACTGTTTTCTTCCATTTGTGCAACATCTCTAAAATTAGAAATATCCTGTCTCAGAGTGACGCTGAAAAACTAGTTCATGCATTTATTACTTCCAGGCTGGACTACTGTAATTCATTATTATCAGGAAGTCCTAAAAACTCCCTGAAAAGCCTTCAGCTAATCCAAAATGCTGCAGCAAGAGTCCTGACAGGGACTAGAAAGAGAGCATATTTCTCCTGTTTTGGCTTCCTGTTAAATCCAGAATTGAATTCAAAATCCTGCTCCTCACATACAAGGTCTTAAATAATCAGGCCCCATCTTATCTTAATGACCTTGTAGTACCATATCACCCTATTAGAGCACTTCGCTCTCGCTCTGCAGGCCTACTTGTTGTTCCTAGAGTATTTAAAAGTAGAATGGGAGGCAGAGCCTTCAGTTTTCAGGCCCCTCTTCTGTGGAACCAGCTTCCAGTTTGGATTCGGGAGACAGACACTATCTCTACTTTTAAGATTAGGCTTCAAACTTTCCTTTTGCTAAAGCATATAGTTAGGGCTGGACCAGGTGACCCTGAATCCTCCCTTAGTTATGCTGCAATAGATGTAGGCTGCCGGGGATTCCCATGATGCATTGAGTTTTTTCTTTCCAGTCACCTTTCTCACTCACTATGTGTTAATAGACCTCTCTGTATTGAATCATATCTGTTATTAACCTCTGTCTCTCTTCCACAGCATGTCTTTATCCTGTCTTCCTTCTGTTACCCCAACCAATCACAGCAGATGGCCCCGCCCCTCCCTGAGCCTGGTTCTGCCGGAGGTTTCTTCCTGTTAAAAGGGATTTTTTCCTTCCCACTGTCGCCAAAGTGCTTGCTCATAGGGGGTCATATGATTGTTGGGTTTTTCTCTGCATCTACTGTATAATATAAAGCACCTTGAGGCGTCTGTTGTTGTGATTTTGTGCTATATAAATAAAATTGAATTGAACTGGAAGTGTGAGAGGAAAACCCCAACCCTGCCTCAGTGCAGTGTCCTCGGGTGAGTTTAGAGCTGAATGTTTGTTTAAACAGAGACATATTCACCTTCTGTCCTCCAGAAACATCCCCGCAGCCTCAAAGTAAATGTACCACAGAGTTGTGATCAGGTTCCTCCCTCAGAGGGACACTCACCTGTCCTGTGCAGCTTCATTTCGGGTTTCCAGGTGATATCCAGCAGTCTGCACTGACGGTCAATCTCTTCCTCGTACTGCACAGGATCATTACGAACTTCAGGCTCCTCCTTCAGTCTCAGCTGCTCTCCCTCCTGACTGCTGCACAGTTCCTCCTGTTCCTCTTTAATCTGTGGAGGTTCTGGTTCCTCCTGGTCCACATTGAAGCTCCTCTCTTGGTTCCAGAGCTGCTGCTCAGGGAGAACCACCTCCTCCTCACAGACCTGCTGCTGTGGGACGTCTGGAGAGACAGAAGAAACATACCACAGAAACATTAACAGGACTTGACATGACTGCGTCGCTCATGTGTGAGAGTAAAGCCGTCCAATCAGCTGTAAGTCACTGATCTCAGATCTGCATTTGTTCAGATAAAGACAAACATCTGGAAGGTAAAGCCCCCTCAGCACAGCAGCAGCACCGCACTGCCACTACAGTTCATAAATTCAATATTAGGTTTCATTGTGCCGAGGCTGCACATTAAACGCTGTGTCACTTCTTTCAGTCACATCTGTGACTCTGAACAACAGCATGGTGGACTTTGTTTTTCTCACACGTGTGGATATGTGACCACAGGAACCGTGCACATGCTGTGGACGACTTTAGCCAGGCGACCACTTTGACATCACTGATGGAGAAATAAAAAAAGACTTATTGTTATGACATTAACACTGGACTCTTTACAGCTCTGCAGAAGAAGAAAGGAAATCAAGAAAAACCTTTTCAGGCTGGATTACTGAGTTTATGAGGTGCACCTGAACGCACCATCAAACACACGTTTCAACGCCAAACAAAACGATTTTCAAACGATTCACAGGATTCAGTGGATTCAAGTCAGAGAAAAGCTCAAATCCAGGCTGATTTCAGCGCCTGCTGTTTGAATGGAGCGCAGTGCAGTCCTGTCCTCTGTTTGCTCTTTGTTAGCTCACATCTCCAAAAAGTCCTCACAATCAGAAACGTCCCGCAGAGCTGTGATCAGGATCCTCCCTCAGATGGACACTCACCTGTCCTGTGCAGCTTGATTTCGGGTTTCCAGGTGATATCCAGCAGTCTGCGCTGACGGTCGATCTCTTCCTCGTACTGGACGATCGTTTTTTCAAACTCCAAGAATATTTGTTCAGCAGCAGCAGTTAGTCGCTCGTTGATAACCTCTCTCAGGTACTGAACTGAAGGCATTGTTACTGCCACAGCTCACACACACTCGGCTCACACACACTCGGCTCACACACACACTCGGCTCACACACACACTCGGCTCACGCACACTCGGCTCACACACAGCACAAAGCGAGCCTTCAAAGGTTCACGCTGGAACATCCAAACTGCCGGCTTTTAAAAAATGTTTACTTCCGCCTCGTGTCCCGCTCTGAAGTTCCGGCAGGAGGAGGATGTGTAAATTCTTTGTTCCGCTTGGAATAAACGTCCTTCTTTCTTTCTAAAACCCATTTAAATGTACCAAACTGAGCCATAAATGCATAAACAGCGTGTTATAAATAATAAAGGAGAGAAAATGAAAAGAAAAGGCCTCATTCAGGTTTTTATCCATAATAAATCATATCCATTCTATTACTGATCATTCATATACTCAACACCAAAAAGTCTGACGTGAATGAATATTAACACACGGCTTTATAATATTTTATTGCTTGATGTAGGTCTAGAATAAATGAGGAATTACACATGCTGTTCATTAAATGTGTTTGTGGCGTGCTCAGAGTCTTCATTGGTGGAAATCATTTGTAAAAAGTTCAAAACATAATGTCTAGATTTGAAAATGCAAACGCACAGCTCTTTGTGCCAAAGTTAATGAGATATGATGATGATTAAAGCATGTCCTGTTATGGAAATGTGAAATAAATCCACACAGACACAAACAGGTTTGAGTTAGCTTCACTCAGGGAGAGCAGCACAGAGCGTGGCAACAAGCTGACAGTCATGTATAGAGATGGGCCCAGCACAGTGTCAGAGTGCACTCACAACATTTCTGTTGAAAGAAAAGAGTCCCCATGCTAAATCAAAATTGTTCTTCATGTGAAACAGAAAGTCAATCTCATAATTTTGACTTAGTATGTATTTTTTTTCTTTTAGTGCTGGAAATAGGACTTCTATAGACTGAGATGGTTGGGGAAAGAATACTAAGGCAGGTCACAGAATCTGATTGGTCACAGATTTTGGTGCAACTTAGAACATAATATGTATTTGCATATTGATACTGGGTTTTGTGGCGGGTGTTTCTATTCCTGTACAAAATGTGTATTCATGAGAGATTTTTGAAGTTTTGCTGTTGATAACACAATCGGGCATATAACATGGTGCAGACTGTCCAAGACAGCTACCCAGGAATTTTCTGTGCTGAATAAATGACAATATTTTGGTGAATGTCTTGTTTAGATATCTGGAAAAACTTCATCGGATCACAAGCAAAGACCTCCTGGATGAACTTGATGAACAGGTGAGTGCTCCTTTACCTGACATTTTTAGAAGAGAGTCTACTTTTCTCATAACAGAAACAGAAAAAAATGTTGGCTTCAGCCAAAACACATCAATGGACATGTCAGTAAAAATGAATGTCATCAGTCATTACTTTGTTTTTATTTGGCGATATTTTATTTAATTTGTAAAAAGAAAGTCAAATTGTTAACATGGTGTTTTGTTTTTTACGTTTTACGTGTTGCTGGGTCTGACCTGTGCTTTATTTTCATTTCTATAAGAGTTCAGATTTTGCATTGTGTGTAAGTACACCACGTTACTATACTCATTTAAATGCTTGTTTTCCACTGAATACTCTTTAGACATCTGACATCGTGTCCCACGGAAAGACAGCAGCACTGAGAGGCCTGCCCATTGTCCTCAGAGAGGATGCAACAGAGGTTTTCCTGAAGTGCTTAGTAAGTACAAAAAAGTAATGCAAGTAAAACTAATTGCTATGAGATGTTTTTAAAGGATGAGTTAACCCAAAATGGAAATGTACACTTCCTCAGTGCAGTCCAGATAATTTTATGGTGAGGATTGCAGTTGTTATAACTGAGGAGCAGCTGGGCTTTGTTAGTGGGTGTTCCAGAAGAAAACATTTTTGTACAAAACTCATCACAAGGTTGGTGGGTGAAAGATACTGTGTCATTAATTAAAGGAAAATAAGCTTTTTCTTTTTAAAACCTCTATGAGTCAAATGACCATCGTGGTATAGAGGTTAAAGTGAAAATCTTTAGAAATGCATTTTGTCCTTAGTTTTTCTTAGCTCTCAATAATTCATATTTTACTTTTCTTCAGGACACTGACATTGTTTTTGGAACCAGTGTTGAACGGTGCATCAGTTGTTATCCTCACCATCCTGCAAGATGACGATGCCGATACGTCTGTGTGAGACTATGCAGTTGTGTTGGAAGGCGACATCGTGCTACATAACATCCCCGACCTCTCTACTGCCTTGGCACACCTCATTGGCCTTATATGCCCTCAACATTGATTATCCAAAGGAGATAAGTTATACCTTTGAAGCAATTCAGGCCATCTTATTTGAGCTTGGTGGCTCTCGATGCTCACAGCGCATAAAGTCTCTAAAAACAAAGCTTTTGCTGTGACTGTGAATGGGGAAGCCAGACATGACTTTAACTTGTGTTCTTTAGCCTGTTCAAGTGCATCGTAGAGTCATATATAAAAAACACAACAGTATCAACCCCTTTCCCTCTATATAATCATTCACCTGTTACCAAGAGTTGCATATTGTTAGACTCTTGTGTTGGATAACACCTCCCACCCACTCCATGACATGCTGCTCAGTCACAGGAGCTCGTTCAGTGAGAGACTGAGATTACCGAAAAGCACCACTGAACGACACAGGAAATCATTCCCGCCTGTGGCTCCCTGTACAACTCTTACACCTAACACACTGTTTACTGCAACAGCTACACCCTTCTTGCACATATTCTTTTTCAGCTATTTATTAATAAGTGACTTTTATGTATATATATACCTGTATATGTTGTGCTATTCTTAGTTAATGTATTGTCTGTCTTTGTTAATGTTTGTTTATGATGGAGCGCTGTAACAAAAAATAATTTCCCCTAGGGATCAATAAAGTATTCTGATTCTGAACTGTTAAAATTAATTAGGAATAATGAAGGAAAGAGGGAGGAAAGGAAGAACAGTCAAAACAGAATGGTTCATTTTGACCTGGTCGGACAATATGAAGGTAAGTGGATAAATGATTATTTGAAATGTAAATTTTAGTCAGACGCATCTGTATTGTTGAGGATATATGGTGAAATTTTGTCTTGTAGTAATTTAAAAGCTTTGTTATGGTGTTTTTACTCCACCTGAAGCAGAGAACTGGTATTTTACCTGTTAGTTCCCTGTTCATTGATGGTAACATTTCTAATAACTTTTAACTTCTGTAGTTCATCATAGCAAGCCCATGGAAAATGTCAATGTCTGGGTACATAGGCAGTCGTTTGTGACAGTGAGCTTATGAAGTCCGGACGAGTAAGAACGCGAGTACGGACTCGCGTACTTGAGTATTCAGAAATAGCCTAACTAAACTCAGCTAACGCCAGCTAACAATGTTAACTCGGTGGCGAGTAGCCTTCATTAATAAAAATCACACAGCAACAATACGTCGAAGATACTGAAGTTTAATTTGATTTCCACCAATGACGACTCTGAGCACGCCACAAACACATAGAACTTTAAACCGGGACATCGGGCCAAAGTAAACATTTTTAAAAGGCGGCAGTTTGGTTGTTCCAGGGGTGGACTTTTGGAGAAATGAGGTCGTGTCCAAGTTCATGGGCTGTATCCCAATTCAGGGTCTGCAGCCTTAAAGGCCGCATTTTAAGGCCGATCACGTCACAGCGATGCGACGAAGGCTGTCCCAATTCAAAGGCTTTTTTTTTTTAATTTATAATTTGCACACATTTACAATCGCTCATTGGGAGACAACATTGGTGCAACAACATCTTGAAATGTTAAGTAAGAAAACAAATGAAATATGAGAAGACTAACAGAAAAACAAAAAACAATATAAATATGCGTGAAGGCCATTCTTATGACATTTAACAATAACCTTTCCGTGAACACTTTAACATACAGCCGGCTTACTTGGTACACCAAACGAAACACATTCATTAAAAGGATAGAAACTGGGTCCCATTTTCACATATCAAAGCAGCATCTTTACATGAATCCTTCAGTAATTCTAAAGATGACAAAAAAGACTTTAATTCAGTCTTCAAAGCAGTTAGGGAAGGTCTTTTGTTTTGCCATTTACACTTATGAATGTGGTATTTGCCCATAGTTATTACCATATTGTGGAGCATGGCAAGTTCCTTAGACAGATCGCCATTATTGTATAAAACCTGTGTTAGAGTCAGTGGGTCATCCCATCTATTCTTACACTCAACCAGTCGACCAAATCCTGCCAGAAGTCAGTCGTTACTGAGCAGGAAAAAAACTAATGATCAATACTTTCTTCATTTTGCAAACAAAATCCACATGGCTCCATCTCAAACCCAAACCTTTAAGCATTTCAGCTGCTGGGTAATATCCATTAATTATTTTAAATTGCATTTCTTTTACTTTGGGGGGGATAGGCCATTTTAAAAAGTGTGTATATTTGTTCGTTGTTTTAACGTTACTCCATTTTAATTTTGAGTTACTGTTAAAATTGTGAAATAATTCATTTTTGAATATATTGTTTATGATTTTATTATTACACTTTTTATTAGTTAAAGGAATCTGATTTAGCTGTAAAGAAGGTAAACTAATTTGTCCCTTAGAGTAATATAAATGGCCTTGTATCAAACTTAACAGAGGCAAGGGGATCGCCTTACAGACCTTGTTATATTCTCTAAGGGAACACTGAATGTTAAACTTTGCATTGAAAACACCCACTGGGAGTAACTGCCCCCTTTCATCAAGTAAATCTGTTATAAAGATGATGTTTTTTTCATACCACTCTTTAATGAACAATGACTTCCTATTAATTGTAATGGTCCTGTTATTCCACAAGGTGGAGCAATGTGGCGTGAAGTTATGGGCAAAAACCATCTTCCAATAAGACAAGACCTGCTTATGATATTCTGACAGTTTCACAGGCAACTTCAATATATGAAAATCACATTTCAGGAGAAAATCCAACCCTCCCACCTTTTTGAAAATATTTTTAGGGATATGGAACCATATGGAGTCAGGTTTCAAGAGGAAGGCTTTTATCCAGTTAATTTTAAATACTCCAACCATTGATTGAAAATCAATTGTCTTTATACCACCTTTGGTCTAATCTTTGACGAGTTGGGATTTTTTAATGTAATGTGTTTTATTGTGCCAAATGAATTGATAGATTATGGAGTTGATCTTTTTAATACTTTTCGGGGTAATGTATAATGAGTAAGCTGGATAAACCATCTTTGAGACGCCCTCTGATTTGGATAATAGATTCAATATTAGTTGTTGTACAAAAGTCACAAATGATGCTATCATGTTCTGGTTGTTTCCCTCTCTGTGGTTGCCTGTCAAGCCATGAGTTCGGTGCCAGGTTAAAATCGCCTCCAGTTATTACCTGGGTAGAACCATATGTATTACTCCAATTTGCACTTAATTTAGTTAAGTTTAACATTATGTTTCTATTTAGAGACCTGTTATTGTATCCATACACGTTGATAAGAATCATTTTCTGTTCACAGACTTCTACCAACACCATGATCCAATGTCCCATTCCATCGCTTTTATGATCAATAACCTTCCCCGCAAATTTGTTAAATAAAATCATCACTCCTGCTGAGTGAGTAGCACCATGTGAATAAAGAATACTTTCTCCCCATTGATGTTTCCAAAACATTTCCTCTTCCTTACTAGAATGTGTTTCTTGTAAAAACAGAATGTTTGCCTTAATGTCTTCCATGGCGCTCCACAGTGGCTGCAGCCAGACCCTTCTCTTGCGCTGTGTCCCAATTCAGCGTCTGCACACTTGAAGTACGCATTTTAAGTGCGATTACGTCACCGCCACGCGATGACGGCTGTCCCAATTCGAAGTGTACTTCAAATGCATACTCCAAATGCGCCGTCGATTTCCCCAAATATCAAGCGTGGTCCGGTGCACGCTTCGTGGTCCCATATATCCCACAATTCATAGCACGGCGGTGGGTGTGGATAATTTTGCGCAAAATATGGCAGAAGGGAGCGGCCGAACTGTCAAAGGTAAGTACTGAATATGACGTCACTTATTTATGTGCGAATGTTTAATAACGAAGAACATTAAAACATTACTATTGGCCACATGTCGGCAAAGTTATGTGACATTAGTGATGTTTGTACTTTAAGCGTTAACTTGGTTTTATATATATGTGTGTGTGTATATATATATATGTATATATATATATATATATATATATATATATATATATATATATATATCATAATAATCTGACAATACTATAATATTGGCCATATTATATTTACATTACCACAGTGAGATGATTTTAGTCTGGTGACCAACATTAGCTAATTGTTATTTACTAGCTAATCTTAAATAACTGTTCAGTACAGAAATGAAGCCCAACAATCATGTTTTACAGTCCTGTGGTCTCAGCCTCAGATACTCAACTAATCAAAGTGATGTCATGACAGAAATGAATGACCAACAAAACATTTTTTTCCTTCATTTCTGTCACACAAAGCTGTATGTAACGTTCCTCGCGGTTAGTATCATGGTTGCTAGGCAACCTGAACAGCGCGACGAAGGCTAGACTGTCCCATTTCACAAGCCTCTCACTTCCGCACTTCTCGTACTTATAGTACGCACCATACGTAGTGCGCGTAGTGCGCGTAGTTCAAGCGTGCGGTCTCTTAATTGGGACACAGCCCTTGATTATGGTCGCCACGCAGATACTTCCGGGTCACAGTTAGAATCCTTCCTCAGCAAAATGCACCCATAGTGCATTGCGTTTGACCGTCATCACAACAGGAAGTGTGGAATATGGCAATAACAGCTTCATAAGTCATTGTGTACAGTCTGGCCAATGGAAGACACCAGATAACAACACAACCGCATTAGAAAGATACCGACCCCACGACCAAGGCTTTCCCCCGAGTTTTAACCCCGTGGACCGTCCATCTATGATGGAACGGGCGATGGAGCAGCTCAACGTACAGCTCAGTCGATTGACCCGGTCTCTCCGCCGGGCCAGGACCGTGGAACTCCCGGAAGGTAGCGATGCAGCATGACCGAGCATTCATTTATTAGATAATGGACTAAAGTGATCTCCCCATCAGTTATTACGTGTGTGTTGATCGGTGCAGGCACCAATGCTGCTTAGAAAACGTAGTTACCCTTTGTAAAGATTCAAAATGACACAAAATTCAGGTTTTTATTTCAGTTTTGTTTATATCGCGCAATTTCAAAATAGCAGTTCTCTCAACGCGCTTTATGTCGCGTGGCCAAGATTTTACACTGAATCCGCAGCAATCAGATGAAACAGGAGGAGACTTGCAGCACAAGCAGGTGTAGGGAGGGCAGCCAGCGGCTGTGGCCTTTTGAGAGAAAGGGAAGGAGAGGACAGAGCGCCCACAGACAGCAAACGGGACCAAACACAAAGTAGAAGCATCAGGTAAAGTACAGGCAGGTTAATGACACGCAAAGGAGAGAGGTAAATACATCAGGACTGAAAAGAAAATACTCGGGGCATAAAGTGCCTCGAATTGAGAGTTGTTGTGTTTTGGCACCATATAAGTAAAACTGAAATGAATAAAATAAAATAAACAAAACCGCAGATGAACAGCTGTTTGTCACGTGAGTGAGAGGGTGAATGCAGGCTGGCATCAACTACTGTCTCTCCAAGGTAACAGGTGCTTTGTCCCACTCAGAGCTTTGCTGTTCATGATTGGTTTGGCAGGCGACTCGGTAAAACACATGTAGTGAAACAAATGATTTTGAGGGGAAATAAACAACAATTTGCTGATGACCTCGCTCTGAACTTTATTTAAGTAAACCTTTTTTATTGATCATGATGGGATATCACTCACCTTTTCTAGCTTTAACGTGAGCAATGACAGCTGACGCGTCGAGGCTAAACGCTTCCACGACGATGAAAACGATGTCGTCATGTGCTCAACTCCTCTGGGACATGTTGGACTGTGTTAGACACAAGTGAATGTTTTTGGAAGGATTGTTTTATCCCTGCAGTGGTGTTCCCCTGGTATGTTACACGTCATATTAAAACAAAAGCTTTTGAACTAAATGTTGCACTAAATGAGAAAACAAATAAAACAGTAATGTCACATAAAAAGGTAAACATGCAATCTAAAGTAAGACATCAAATAAAATTCCTTTTACCCCACTTTCCAGTAGGAAACAATTGATTTTTGTAATCAGGTAATTCAAATTACTTGATGAATCGTTGCTAATAAATTGTAATGTCTTTGTCAGTTGTTAGCTTCACTGATATTTTCTGCATTATTGTCCCTCCCCACAGACAACGAGACAGCAGTGTACACACTCATGCCGATGGTCATGGCGGACCAGCACAGGTACTGTACTCATCACTCATTCATTCACTTTTATTTATGTGCTCGTTTTGGCTCACTGTGCTTTAGATGGAAACGTATATTATGGTATGTCTGCTTACTTTAATCTAATCTACGGCTGCAGAAGGATTGACATGTTTTACATGTTCACTCGTCCCTCAGATCAGTGTCAGAGTTGCTGCTCAACTCCAAGTTTGATGTGAATTATGCTTTTGGACGAGTGAAGAGGAGTCTGCTACACATCGCAGCCAAGTAAGAGAGACTTTACAGCTGCAATCAAATCACAAATGTAACTGTGACATTCAATTTGTAGTTACTTACTTTGCTGAATATTTTCAAAGAGTTCTTTAAAGTCAGGGCTCTAGACTAACTTTTTGACATGGGCGCACAGGTACGCCTAACTTTAGGCGTACCGGCACAAAAGTTAGGCGCACACTTTTCAACCGTATCGCTTATCACTGCAGTTTTACATGTGCACTTTCTTTGGGGGGGAAGTCCATACAGATAATATTCATTTCTAAATTATTAACTAACAAACTTGTGCTTAAAGTGCTTTGTCAATATTGTAGAAAATGTTAAACTTAATCATCATCTTGGCCTCCTGTGACGACCTGTTTGCTGCTGTCTGTTGCTGAAAGGCAGTGGGGAGAGGGGACACTTGGGCAGTGCATTTATTGCAGCATATAATGTGTTTCCTGGATACACTGCTGCTTTTTCAGCGTTCAAAGATTGATGGCACCGTGTCAGAGCTGGCTTTGAATTTCAGACGGATCAGGCCTTAACTTAACAAAAAAGTTATCAATAGTTCTTTTCATCTTTTCTTATTACAGCTACATCCACTTCTCTCAGGCCTAGGCTGCTAACAGGGCTGGGTATCATCACTGATTTCTATAATCCATTCGATTCCGGTTCTCAAAGTCCTGATTTGATTCAATTTAGCCTCAGACAGTCAGAAATATTATAATTCTGATCATTTATCAGTACTGATACACATGAGACTTCATCAGAATTGTGAACATCACAGCAGATGCCTTTGTGTGAAAGTAACTGAGAATAAAACAGAAAAACATGAAGGAAATTTTCCTGGTCTGGCTTTTTATAGCAGATAACCTTAAAATATTCTGCAATTTTGCATCATTTTAAAAAGTGTAAATTTCTTCAGTATTGAACAGCAGAAATGAGGCTTTCTTGTCCGAGGTCATTTAAGTGAAAAAAGAAAGAGACAGCGCTGTAAACAACGGTAGACTGGTGGGTGATAAGCGAATGAATAATGCAGAAAACAGAGATTGGAGACGGGAAACTGTTTTTGAAGTACAGAGAGAGAGAGCTGTGTAGGAAGTGTGATTTTTATCGTGGTGGAAGCAAAACAGCAAAAGTCAGAGGGAATTCATGACGACATTGATCAAATGTGAAGCGTAGTTTGCTGCTTCTTTTGCTGCTGACTCGGCGAATTTTGGTTGGAGAGACAAAACCTGCAGCTCAGAATCAGCGCAAAAAGACGTAAACACAGAGCGGACCCGACGCATCAGAATCGCTGAGCTCCGACAGCGTGTCCGTCTACGGGCCGTCGGGTGAGACAGCTGAGAAAGACAAAGCTGATTCTGATGCGTCGGGTCCGCTCTGTGTTTACGTCTTTGTGTGGAATCCGTTAATGAATTGATATCGCTTCATTCAAGCTACTCACCTCTCTCTTCCACCTGCACTTTCAACTGGACCACGGCCGATCAGAGAGGTCCCGCCCCTGACTATCTCTGATTGGTTTAGTCCACGATAGGGGCATAATGTGTGTCTGTTGTTGACCACACGGAGAGTTGCAGAGAATTTTTTTTTTTGTTACCTGAACAGTTGGTCGCACAGGTGCAACCAAATATTTATTTTTAGTCGCACCACTGAAAAATTTGGTCGCATTTGCGACCAAATTGGTCGCACTCTGGAGCCCTGAAAGTAGTCCTTTTTAAACGATTTCTGTTTCAAAATAAACTCTAAACTGTGGAATAAGTTGTGCTGTAAGTCCTGTTAATGTGATGCTAGCAGAAACCTAGTGAAATCAAAAAGCAACACCAAGGCCGTTGGATCGCTTTTCATTCCAAAATCAGTAAAATAAGTAGTTCCCACTTTACGTCTGCACATCTCCTAGTAATGGTGCTTGCTCAGTGAAATACAGTGCAGTGAAAAAGTATTTTCCCCTCTTAATTTCCTCTTTTAAAAAAATAAATATATTTGTCATGTGGCTCGGCTCTGAAAACAGCTGTCCAAACAACTTTGTCCCCCTTCTTAAATCATGAGTCGTCCTGAGTGAAAAAGATCTAAAAAAGTAACGCACCACAATCACAAGTTTGTCAAACTGATGACAAACAGTCTCTCATTCAGTGTACATGCAGAGAGTTGCCTCGTCTGTTGTTCTGCACTAAATACGCTGTTTTCTCTGCACAGCTGTGGCTCATTGGAGTGTCTGGTCCTGCTGCTAAAGAGAGGAGCCAATCCAAACTATCAGGACATCTCAGGCTGCACCCCTCTGCATCTCGCTGCCAGGAATGGGTGTGTTGCTGTATTTAATCTGTTTATATGCTCATTTCTGATATGTTGTCTTGTTATATTTACTGCAATACACTTTTGTTCATGTCAGGGTGTCTCAATACTGGATTCTTAGCTCATCTAGTTAATGTGTTACAGGACACTTTGTTTCTCATGCTGTTCGCTGAGGTGGAGCTTCATGAAAGATTTCGAATTGCAATCTTCTCAGTGCTACCAACCATCAATCTGCTGTTTTCTATCATAGATAAGCTGACTAAGTTTAACAAAGTTCAGGTGTTGACATTATAAAGTTACAGTTCAGTATTAATGAGAACTGAGCTGAAAGAAATCAGACCAAAGACTGTCAATAAAAGGAGCCTACTTTGGAACAGGCTGTTGAAAGGTCTGGTAAATGCACCTTTCTGCTTTCCCGGAGCACTCAAAGCACTTTATAAAAGTAAGGACGTTGTGGATTAGTCCTGTAATGTCTTAATGCAGCGGTCTCCAACCTTTTTTGCGCCACGGACCGGTTTATGCCCGACAGTATTTTCATGGACCGGCCTTTAAGGTGTCGCGGATAAATACAACAAAATAAAACTACAGAAAAAAAGAAGATTTATTCATAACACACGAGAAAAGACCCAGGAAAACCGAGTTAATGATCAAAACGATAACAAAATAACGCTGAAAACTGATAAAAACCCTGAATACCATTTGGTACCGAGCCTCAACTCTCGCGGCCCGGTACCAAACGACTCACGGACTGGTACCGGTCCGAGGCCCGGGGGTTGGGGACCGCTGTCTTAATGCATGCTCGATCAGCCAGGTTAGGAAATCCCAAAAAGGTGATTCTAGTCATCTGGATGTTTTCAGTAGAGGTGGGAATCACCATACATCCCACGATACGATATTATTGCAATTTTTTAAAAATATTTTGCGATATTCAGATTCTGTACATAAAGGTAAACTTTATCAATATTCATTTTATCTAATATCAAAGTCTCACACTCAGTCTTTCTCTCATTTCAGTTTGATTGTTGACAAACTGAACGGTTTGTATTACAGTCTAGTCCAACTTAACTGAATCAACCATCTGGTACAATTATATCTATTCTGAACTATGCAGTTTATGAAAACTATGCAGCCCCTTCAGCAACTGAAGAATTTGAAAGTAAATTAAAACAAAATATAATTTTACATTAAATAAAAAAGTTTTAAACTTAATTAAAATAAAACATGTCTTAAATTAAAATAAGTAAACTGTCATGTTTATTAAACACATTTGGACAGTGAAGGAATGTCAGGATTCTTGCTCAGAAAAAGGATCAACATGCTCTGAAGTCAGAGCACAAAAACCTTTTTGTAACAAAATATCGATTTCTGCTGTCCCTGTATCCATACATTATTAGCAAACAAAATATCACCATGCTACACAGTATCCATTTTTCCCCCACCCCTAGTTTTCAGTGTGAGAAATGTTTTGTCTCTTATCCAAGTGACGTCTTCAGTCTGAATCAACTATTTGGTGCTGTAAGGACTGTTTATGAAATGCTGAGTGGAACTGAAGAAACTGGATGAATCACTTTCTTTTAAGTGCCGTTTTCATAAGCCTTTATCTTTATGCATATTTACTTCCAGTCGATGGACCTTAAGATGGCAAAATCTGAGTCATGGGGTTTAAATCTGTAAAACAGAAAGGCTGATGAAAGACCAATCACAAATCTGTGGTTAAGTCATGTATGAAAGTGTTTCAAGCATAAATCAGCGATTTATCAATATTTCATACCAGAATCTATTTGTACTTTAGAAACAGTCCCTCTGATCATGCATGTGAGCGAATGTTAACCTGCCCTCTCAATTTAAACACAAGTCTTTAAAATAAATCCTACTACTACTAATATTGTTACTAATATTGTTATTATTGTTGTTAACATTTGTAACAATATGAATTTTTATTTTTACCTTTTAGTCTAATTACACTTTTATAAAACAAGCCACAAAAGATTCAACATTATAATAAAACAAAAAACGAATGTAAAGAAACCAAAACACTAAATGGAACAGTGCAGGCTAACTTTGTTTAACCGTAGATTCTCTCACTGATGAACCTGCAGCATAAAAGAAGCCAGAAATGCACAGGAGGAACTGACGGTGCAGATGGTCGATCACAATAGTTGGGGCCACATGTAGTCACATTTCTCGGGTGTTGCAGTTCGGGTTACGTCGAAGCTCATGATGTAGGGTTTCCTGTTACAATGTTACAATGTAGATTACTGGCAGAAATCTAAATGAAGCCTTAGAGGTGCAGGGTTCACTCTTACAACTTTCTCTGCTTCGCCTGGAGCAAAATGTGTTTCCTTATATAAAGAAATGGAGGGACATGTTCTTATATAGTGCTTTTCTACTCTGTCAGAACACTTTATACAACTTGCCTATTTCATCCATCCATGTCAATACTTTTTTTCTATGCAAGTGCTTTCTAATCTATTCCTACTCCAATGGATGCATCTGAGAGCAACTCGGGGTTAGTATCTTGCCCAAGGATATATTGCATGTAGACTGGAGCAGGGATTGAACCACCAACCCTCCGATTATTAGATGACCTGCTAGATCTCCTGAGCTACAGACACCCCTAATGTGCAGATTGTACAAGGCTCTTGGCCCCAAAAGATTCTGATTTATTAACATATGCATGGTAATGTGCAAATTATTTTTTGCACGGGGTAAGAACATTTCCTTGTAAATGAGGCCCAGTGACACTAAACCATTTCCTATACTGTTCCCTCAGACAGAAGAAGTGTATGGGGAAACTGTTGGAATATAATGCTGACGTCAATATCTGTAACAATGAAGGCCTGACTGCTGTGAGTTGACTAGAATCCTCTTGTTAAATCATAAATGATTGATGTTTAATGAACTCCTGTAGTTGAGATAGTGACACTGTAACCTCTAATGTAGATCCACTGGTTAGCAGTAAATGGGCGAACAGAGCTCCTGCATGATCTGGTCCAGCATGTGTCCAATGTGGATGTTGAAGACGCCATGGGCCAGACAGCCCTTCATGTAGCCTGTCAAAACGGACACAAAACAGTAAGCAAATTAGAAGCAACCTTTTTAATTAAATATATAAACTGCTTGTTAGTGCACAGGGATCAAAACTTGGCAGCACATGTCAGCTTTAGCAGCCTCTTAGTAATCACATTACTTGCTCCAGGTGTGTGCATGATTGTCTGCATCTTCCTTCATTTGTTCAGTATATTGTCTTTGGTTCAACAAGATCTTGAATAATCAGGCCCCATCTTACCTTAAAGTCCTCACAGTGCTGTATCACTCCAGTGGACCACAGACTGCTCGTTTACTTGTGGTTCCTGGGAAT
Organism: Neolamprologus multifasciatus; assembly: GCF_963576455.1. Classification (NCBI taxonomy): domain Eukaryota; kingdom Metazoa; phylum Chordata; class Actinopteri; order Cichliformes; family Cichlidae; genus Neolamprologus; species Neolamprologus multifasciatus. The sequence goes on from NC_140449.1 coordinate 3,028,501, forward strand.
TAGCTCCCAGTTAGGATTTGGGAGACAGACATGTCTAGTTTTATGATTAGGCTTAAAACATTTCTTTTGACATAAACATATAGATCCTCACTCACCATTTGGACTGTCTAAGTACTTACACACCACTCTGCATTTAATTAAATTACTTACTATTTAATCTCTCTCCCCTCACCCCCAACTGAGTGCCCCTGCCTGTTTCTGCAGGAGGTTTCTTATTGTTAAAAGGGTGTTTTTTCCTTCCCATGCGGACCATGTGCTTGCTCATAGAGGTTTGATAGAATTGGGGTTTTCTCTGTATTATTGTAAGGTCTTTGTCTTACAATATAAAGCACCTTGAGGCAACTGTTGCTGTGATCTGGTGCTATATAAATAAAATCGAATCTAATTTAACTACAGTACGATCGTGAAGCCTTCAGTATGAGCTACCATGGATGTCATGCAGAAATACTCGAGTATTCTATGGAAAACAGAAGTGAGCAGTGATTAGTGTACGGACACCGTGAGAGGAGGATGTGGGTTATGTGAGAGAGTTGAAGAGCTTACGTGTCACAAGTTTGTTTACAGGCTCTGACGGGGGTGTGAGGAGCAGAACAAAAAATGGAGGTGCTTGCAGTGATTAGTGGAGAGGATCAATAAAACAGACTCTGTCTGGTGTGTGACGGGGGGAAGCGACTGGCACTCAAGGGCGAGAACTGAGATGGGAATGACCAGGACCCGTACCTCATTGCTGAGATGACGCACCAGGTCACCATCAGTCAGATTCTGTTCGGCTCCAGAATCTAAAACTGCAGAAACAGAAAAGGTTTGGTTGCAAACAGTGGCAGGGAGTTGCATGTGGGTAACCCGGGAGATAGAAGAGGTGCCGTCCAGTAGTACCCCACATAGTTACTGGTTGGCGCTACCTTTTGACCATGTGGAGGAAGTGGACACGAAATGCCCAGGAAACCTGCAGGATAAACATAACCACTCCTCAAACCTTCTTCAGCGCTCCGCTGGTGTGAGCCTCAGGCAGAGGCAATGTGTGGGCCGAAACGGAGAAAGGAGAGGTGTGAGCAGTGGCGTGCATGGGAGCGCTCCCACCCAACCCCACGCGGGACCCACTTCCTCTTTTGCTCTCTCTCGCGAAGGCGGTTATCTATCCTTATGGCCCAGCACAGGAAACGGCCATGAGGGGAGCTGATTACTAGAGCTAACTTAGTGGCATCGTCAGAAAACATCTGAGGGAACCGTTGGGAAAAACAAGGAGCACTGAATCAGAAAACTTCCGCAGCAACCCAGCCGGGTGGGTTCACCGTCAGAACTGGGAGTCTGTGGAACGGATGCTGTGGGCGGGGCACTACCCAGGACCGGCAGAACTAATCTAGCAAGTGTCAGCACATCGTTCATCGCCCATTTCTCTGGTTTGTGAAACTATTGGGTTAACATGGAGAGTGACTCCTCGTGTTTCTGGAGTAACGTGTTGGGAGAAGTGTCTGTGCGATCTGCTGGGTCCATACGTGTGGTCAGAGTATTCTGTTATGGACAACTCAAGTGGACCCAGGTAGGAGATCACACAACTGTAAATATTTTACAAGCCATATTCAAAGCTAATCTATCGATTTCTCATCCGGTCTCATCTTATTCATTCCATGGCAGACTCGTCTGACCTGTTGCTCAACACGCAATAGCGTAGAATACTAAATACCCAGATATTTATTTGATAAACATTTTTCTCAATCAAATTCAAACCTGAAATCTTCCATCAGACTGAAAATTACATCTGCAGCCATAAAGGAAGTATCTAGAAACCATTTGGCAATGTAAATCCCCAGTGCACTGCAAACCAGTTCTGTTGTGTTACTGATTGCTGAGCTCCTGTTTTCTTGTTCTAATAATAAATATTTCCAGTATGTGAGATGAGCATGTATCATATCTGTTCAGACGGTGCTTTGTCTTCTGGAAAGTGGAGCTGACATTAACCGACCAAACGTCTCTGGAGCAACGCCTCTTTACTTTGCTTGCAGGTAATGTCATCAGTCATATTAACAATAATAGTAGTGATACTGAGTGTGCTCTTAGCTCTTTTACACTTCATCTTGAGTCTTCGGGATTACAAATGCACCAGCAGATTAGCTTTGCGTTTGAATCCAGCTGTATTGAAACTCATCCTGTATTATTCTTTAGCCATGGCCAGAGAGACACAGCCCAGATCCTTCTCTCGCGAGGTGCCAAGTACATCGCTGACAACAATGGAGTCACTCCACTGGATGTCTGTGTGCAGGTGAGTATTTCATTTTTAAGTATTTTGTCGTTGTTTGGTTTGTGTTACTCTGCTTTGAGTTTTTTCTCCCGCCCTCAGGGAGGATATGGAGAAACCTGTGAGATTCTCATCCAGCACCATAGCAGGCTGTTCTTGACCCTCATCCAGATGACGCAGAATAATGACATTAAAGAGAACATGGTATCAGAATTTGTATCTGATGTCACACAGAAATCTATTTTACACTTTAGATTAGTTACAAGTGTTTGTGTTTGTGTAGCTCAGGCAGGTTCTGGAACATGTCTCACAGCAGAGTGATAGTCATTACCACAGGATCTTGACCAGTCTTGCAGAAGTGGCTACCACCAATGGACACAAGCTTCTCAGGTAAAATTACATATATTTGAGTATGTTTCACCAAAATCTGGACAGTTTATCCCATTAAACACAGTGTGTCAATGTGTCGCTGTAATTTAAAACTTAAACTTCTTCATGTTAGGTCTTAGAAAAAATGAATTTATTATTAACTACAACATTATTATTAATAAACTGGAATCTATGCTTCTAACTGAAACTGGTAACAGACAGAGACATGGGTCCATCCTCCTGTAGGCCCACCACCCGCAGGAGGCGCCATACAGGTTGGGTGTGTGTCGGGCGGCAGCCCTTGCAAACCGATCCCCCAAATTGATTGGGACATGGAATGTCACCTCCCTGGTAGGGAAGGATTCTGAGTTAGTGTGCGAGGTTGAAAGGTACCAGCGGGAACTTGTGTTTTCTGACAGTGGGGTAAGGCATGTCGGCTACTTGGTCCTGCCTTTAATAAGTGTGACAACTGTTTTCCACTGGGAAAAATGTCCAAAGTAAAAAGACAAACTGAGAGGAACACAGCAGCTGAGAGTTGTGCTAATGCTAGCTTAGTGGTTGATGCAAGCGCTGCCCTGAACCTTCGGTCATTATCATGCTGAAAGAAAAACCTTTCAAGAAGCTCGCTGTATTTGACATGTGTTCCTTCTTTCTTTAAGTGACCAGTTTCACTCTCTGTGTTGTGGAGAAGGACCTCTATAGCAGAATATACCTTGCTGTAGGGATAGAATTAACAAGATAACAAGCTAGTGTTTAACGGACATTCTTGGACTTAAATGTGTTTATCATTAAGAGAATGTATACTTATGTATACTCAGCCATTAACTTGGTCAGAAGAAGATATCACTGTTGGGATCTTGGTCACCCTCCTGACTCATCCTTGCAGGAGTATTTGATTCACTATAGTCTATAAGGATTCTTTTCATTTACTGGGAACAGACACTGTTTTATAAATGGGTTTAACCTTTTGCTCTGATCTATGGCTAGATTTTCCAGACTTGGTTCAAATAGTCAGATTAGCACAAGTGTGTTGAACCTCTCAAACTCTGTCAGCTTGTGGGGAGCATCAGTGCACAGCCATTTTCAGATCCTTCTAGAATTTTCAGGCAGGTTCAAGTCTGAGCTCTGGCTGGGGCCCAGAGGGCACACACGGAGTGGTCTCGATGCCACCCTTTGTTATCGTGGATGTCTTAGGGTTGTTCTCCTGTTGAAAGATGAACTTTTGCTCTAGTCCAAGGTCCAAGGTGGTTCCAAACAGGATGCACCCGAGCTCAATTTTGAGTGTCATGAAAAAGGCTGTTCAGTAACTCAGAGTTATTTAAAGGTGTATAGATATAAAGCAAGAAAAGACCCAGCACAAGGAGACCAACAAACACTGCATCTTATCCAGGTTCATGCATTTGTTACAAGCTATTACAATAGTTAATCAGTGCTAAGGTCTGTTTATTTCCTGTCTTTTTTCTCAGCCTGTCTAGCAGTTATGAAGCGCAGATGAAGAGTCTGCTGAGAATTGTTCGTATTTTCTGCCATGTGTTCCGCCTGGGGCCTTCATCACCAAACACTGGCAATGACATGGGCTACAATGGAAACAAGACGCCACGCAGCCAAGTTTTTAAGGTAACACATCTGGTAGCGTACAAAGACTTTTGTATTTCTTGTTGAAGAGAACAAAAGGAAAGTACAACTGCAAAGTTTTGTTCTTTTGAAAGGTAAAAGTTGGCAGTTAGTGCTAGAGTAGAATAGAATAGAATGCCAGGTGATTGCTGGGTCTTCTTTCTCTGAAACTAACTGAAAGTCTTCTTGGATGTGCGTTTGGATCACTGTCTTGCTGAAAGGTCCCGCCTCATTGAATCTCTTCATCCTGGTAAATGGCAGCAAATTTTGGTACATTTTCCCCATTTATTCTTCCTTCAGTTAGATAAAGCATGAGGGTGCCATATCCTGCCAAACAGCCCCACATCATGATGTTCCCACCTCCAAACCTCACTGTTGCTATGGTGTTTTGGGGTGATATGCAGTGCCTTTTGACCTCCAAACATGGGTCATCCAGAGAGTTCAACTTTGGTCTCATCTGACCAGACTATATTCTCCCAGTATGTCACAGGCTTGTCTAAATGTTATTCAGCAAACCTTAAATGTGCTTTGAAACAACTGTACCTGCTGATTCCCCGTCTTTCTGTAGCTCCCCACAAGTTGTCCTTGGCTCTTGGACAACTCTTCTCACTCTTCTTTTCACTCCTCTGTCTGAAATCTTGCAGGGCGTACCTGGTCATGGCCTGTTTATTGTGAAATGACGTTTGTTCCACTTGAAGATTATGGCCTCAGCAGTGCTCACTGGAACCGTCAATAGTTTATTATAAAATCTACTGTAACCGATGCCATCAGTATGTTCTGCAACAATAAGGTTGCAAAGGTCTTGAGAGATCTCGCTGGTTTAACCCATCATGAGATGCTTCTTGTATGACAACCTGATAATGAGACAACTTTTTATAGGCCATCAGTCGGGACTGAACCAGCTGATTATACCTAATTAGAGTAAAATCTACAGAGTCATCTTAATGTCATTTCAGTCTCCGTCTCTTTCCTTTAACGTGTAGTAGAGTTATAACGTTCATGGATTATGCACAGGTGGATAAATGTAATTTGGATCATTTCAGCGTTCTGTTAATTTGGTCTGAGCCAGCTGAAGTCTTGAATTAAGCTTTATAGAACCCGCAGGTAGGGGTGGGCGGTAGAAACGGTAGAAACTATTATCAAAATCAACCTAACAGTTATGCTAACCTAGCTGTGTTGCTAGCAGTCACGTAGCACATCATTATATACCAGCTAGCCCAACTTCAGTAACCCTACAAACGTCACTGCTGTTTAGTTTTCTGTCTTCATTTATGTTGGAAGTGAGCTGTACGTTTGAATTTTTTCAGAAATCTCTCAGGCAGAACATGCTATATCATGTTTAGGTGGAAGCTAGCGAGCTAACTTCCTACTAACTTCTAACTCCGTTAAATTTAATAAATTCTGTTTTCATGGATGCCTGGATGTTAAACTTAATTGGTACACCTGGTAAAGCAGCAACAGTGATCATTTTATTAAAGATGAAAGAATTTAGACAGTTTTTAACTCTCAGTGATGCTGCAGTGGTCGTTTGACTTTGGGACCTGAAGTTTACGGAGTTTAGGACCCAGAATCCTCCGCGAGGCTCCTGACTACGGTAGCCGTAATGCTCCAACAATCCATCAAGTGGTGCGGCCAGTGTTGCCAACTTAGCGACTTTGTCGCTATATTTAGCGAGTTTTCAGAGCCCCTTAGCGACTTTTTTTTCCTAAAAAGCGACTAGCGACAAATCTGGCGACTTTTTCTGGTGTTATTGGAGACTTATTTATGACGACTTTTAGACGTGAAAGAGCGTGTTGCTCTTACTCTCAACAAGCAGCGGTGCTGCAGTGGGCACCTCACCCGTGCTAAAGCACTCACGGGCGGAGGATAGTCCTCCCCCAGCTGCAGGAGATGTTCACACCTGTGCGTCCAAACTGCAAATGAACCGTGCATGAGCGAAGCCGCTGCTCCCGCACTGACTGTAACGCAGTCAGTTCTTCTTTTACTGTTATGCTGTTTTGTGGATTACAATGTTTAAAACTACTTATAAACACACACACACACACACACACATAAAGTAACTCCACCAGAGTGCCTATTTCGGGTCACTTTTGCCGGTAGAAGCCCGGATAAAGGAGCAGGGTTGGAATTGTGACATTAAAAAACAATAATTGCTAAAATAAATTTAATTTGTAGTTCTAAATAAATTCTAAATGCATTTAGGACGTTTTTTGCTCACTTTATGTGTCTTCCACGATGTTATTTCTCTCTCCTACAACGTAGGTTACAATTATATTAGCATGACCAATTATGCAAATTAGGTGATGACGTCATTTAGCGACTTTTAGGACAGCCAGTAGCGATTTTCCTTACTGCGGAGTTGGCAACACTGGGTGCGGCTTCATAGCTTACCAAAGTCGTACTAAAACACTCAGATTTCTGAGCGCCGTGTACCACATAAAATTGGTTCGAGGTCAGTAAGCACAACCAGAATTCATAGGCGAACTGTCGATTTTTGAGAAAATTAAAGGATTTTAAGTGCGCCTTATAGTGTGTAAAATACGTTGTACAGAGGAAAAGAATATATCACGATATATATCGTTACCGCACATGCTTCAAATTATACCGCAATATGGATTTTAGGCCATATCGCCCAGCCCTACCTGCAGGCATCCTCTGTTTCCCTCCTCAAGCCTCTTGTCCCCTTGTCTGTCACCCTGCAGCCTCTGGAGCTACTATGGCACTCCCTGGATGAGTGGCTGGTGCTCATCTCTACAGAGCTGGAAAGGAATAGGAAGAACCCGTCTTCCTCCTCCAGCAGCGATATAGCCTCTCTGCTTCTGAAACAGCGTGAGTCAGAACATGCTGGGTCCACGCCAAAGCTTCCCTCCTTGCTGGATCATCAGATTGTCATCGAATCAGAGGCGTATGCTGACGGGGAGGACGTCATCTCCATGACAGCCAGTCGACTCAGTGCTGTTATCCAGGCTTTCTACATGTGTTGCTCCTGTCAGATGCCCCAAGGGTATGAGCTCTGCATCCCTCTGTCAGATCCAATGGTAGTAAACATCAGATGGCGTCATTTGACATAGAGACTGTTAAATATCAGTTTCAATCAAACAGACCTGCAGCTATACAATCCAGAGTGTTCAGTTTTCTTCTTATCATTCATCATTAGCAGGGTTTTAATAGTTTTGCAATTTTCATTAGTTTTTATTTCTATTTAGTTTTGACTTCAGATTTTCAATTTTATATCAGTTTTAATTAGTTTTTACCAATTGTTTGCTAGTTTAGTTTAGTTTTTATTTTTTGAAAATCCTTAGTTTCAGTTTAGTTTTGATTAGTTTCAGTTATAGTTTTAGTTGTGTTTGCAATAATTAAGTGTAACAAAATTCCAGTTTCATCATATCAGTCATTCTGCTCATCCTTGGGTATGTTGCTATTCCAGCTACCATACTGCACCCTGGACAGGTCGCCTGTCTGTCGCAGGGCTAACACGCAGAGACAGACGACTCACATTCCCACCTATGGGTTCTTTAAATAAATAAATAAAGGCAGATGAACAACCATTGATACCAGCCAACTATAAAATGTATATCTTGGCCCCAATGAGACTATTAACTCTCGCAGCACCGGGTGTTCGTAATTTTGGTTCAAGTGAATTGATAAACTTTTTGAAGGTAATTGACTCACACAGTTGTGTAGATATCCCCGTCCTGTTGTCTCGGGATGCATCACGCTGCCTTGCCTGGGGTTAGCTTCTGTTTCTGGGGATGAGGGTTGAGTGTGCTCCCTTACCTTCTCAAGCTAAGCTAGGTTAGCCTTCTTGTGTGAGCTTTTCAAGTGCACTTTAAGGTTTGTGGGATTTTTTTCCCTTTAGAAATGTCCCTCATAATTTGTCTGTTTCCACTACAAGACACTTGCTTTATCCAAAACACAGTCATATTCAAAGTAATCCCAAATTGGACTCTGGCTCCCGACTTTTCCTGACATGATTCTGCGCGTGGACGGAGCAGCAACACAGACGACTCGACTAACGTGCTGCCACCTGCTGGCATAATGAGACACAGCAAGAAAAAAATCTGTAAACTAAACTTCATTTTCACCCTTGACTATTGTATGACACGCACACATCAATGAAAACTAAACACATTTTTGCTATAAATTCAGTTAATTTTAGTTAGTTTTGTGAACACTCATTCCAGTTTTAGTTAGTTTTCCTTTTTTTGTTTTTATTTTTATTTCCGTTAACGAAAATGTTTTTTCACTTCTAGTTTTCGTTATTTCGTTAGTTTTCGTTAACGATAATAACCTTGATCATTAGTTATTACTGTGGTAGTTCTGTTACAATACTACTGCTACATCCAACTACTGCTAATGCTGCTAATGTGGTTGTTATGTAGAGTTCTTTCTAAGCAGAGGCAGACAGCCACAAAATTCTGTCTCTTCTAAGGAGAATAAGTCATATTAAAAACATTCTTTCAAACGAATGATCAAATGTTTTCAAATGGGAAAGAGAACTGAGCTTGAAACTGTCGGGAAGTGACTGGAAATCTCCAAACAGCTCTAAAAGATGAAGAGACTTTAATCAGAAAACAATCTAATCAGTTTCGTTATTACTTCACATGGAAAAAGTAAACACCTGGAGACCATACGGATACCAAATTCCAATCACATTAATGGTTGTATATAAATCTACAATCATTCTGGGATAAAGTTCTCTTAATTTTCAAGGACATATTTGGTCATGATATCCCTGCAAAACCCAGAATGATGTTTTTTACCCAACGTAAAGATATACATCTCTTCAGAATTTTACTATTGTAAGTAACAAAGCCATAATGAGGATAAATGTGATCCTCCGAGGACAGATCACGGCTGTATAGATCAGAAGAAATACACTCCATGGAAAAACTGACTGATTCTTTAAGGACTGAAGCGGGCACCCATAGCAAACTATGAAGCAAATATCTATCTGTAAGTCAAAACACAGGTCAAAGCCTTCATTTTAACAAAATTCTAAATATTTTACAATTTTAGATTGTGAGGAAACCCTTTAGGCATCAGGCTGTGGTTCCTCTGTGAAACCAGCTCCCAGATTGAATACATAGCTCCCCCAAACCTTCCTTTTTAAAACGAAATAAAATATTTCACATTCATGTCAAGTCAGACTGACTGATCTGACATTTGCTCCCACACTATTAGTGGACATTTATGGATTAGATCTATAAAGATGCTTAACTAACAAGGAAACGTGGACTGTTATTGACATGAAGTGAGCCGTTGCCCTTTTCAGTTTGCTCTTTTCTCTGGTTTCTGTTTCTCGTACCTTCTGACCTCTCTCTGTGTGTCCACACCCAGAATGACATCACCCCGCTTCATTGAGTTTGTCTGCAACAATGATGATGTGCTCAAGTGTTTCGTTATCAGGTGAGTCAACAACGCTCTTTAACATAAACATTAGAAAGTTTGAATCTCATTTCCTTGTTCTCTCATTTTTCCCTTATATTTCCGTCTGGACCTCCTCCTTAGAAATCCAAAGATCATCTTTAACCACTTCCACTTTCTCCTTGAATGTCCAGAGCTGATGTCACGCTTCATGCATATCATTAAAGGCCAGGTAAGACATAATCGAATAAATATATGACTACCTATTATGTACAAGAGAGAAAGAGAGCTGCCTGGGAAGATAAAGCCAGCCATCATTAGCCCCACTTCTGCCTACAGAGACAGTGGTACAGCTCAGTTTCTGTAAACAGCTTAAATAATTTTGATGAGCTAATAAAACCGCCCTTTATTTCTGCTGAATAGTTTCTCTTCCTTCCTATAGTGTGTCCTATAGCGTCCCTAAGAATAAGTACAGCAGTACTAGTATTCAAAAGATTTGTCTTTGGAACATTCATCCGACTTCCCACGGTGCAAACCTGCAGACCTGCATCTCTTCTTCTATATCAGCTCTGATTTCATTTTCTCCATGGCAAAGCCCAGAGTTCTCGGTCAGGTGGTAACACTTCCTGACATTTTTTAGTTCATTATCGCCAGTATTTTGTGATTCTCACCCCATTGACGACCCTACCACCCATTCTTGATCCCACATGTATTAATTAATCTATAAGTTATCCATCCACCTTCTTCTGCTTATCTGAGCCCTACAACATCCAGAGCCTTCAGGGTTCAGGGCAATCCTCCCACAGGGGCTCTGCCACCAACAAGTTGTTTAACTGCCTCAGTGACCTCGCCCCATGTGGTAGACGAGTCATCCTTCTCATCCACAGACTCTGCTTCCTCTACGGGAATGTGTCAGTGGGATTAAGGAGATCCTCAAAGTATTCCTTCTACTGCCCGACAATATCCTCAGTTGAAGTCAGCAGCGCTCCACCCACACTACACACATTGCAGTCAGTGCACCACCTTTACCTCCTCAGTCGCTTGAAGGTTTGCCACAAACTCATCAAGGAAGTTCAAAAATCTTTTTCCATGGCCTCTCTGAACTCTTCCCACACCCGGGTTTTGCTTCGGCCACCATCTGGTCCGGGGTTACCACCATTACAGGCACCAACCACCTTGCAGCTGCAGCTCAGTGCAACAGCTTCAGCAATGGAGGTGCTGAGGATGGGCCGTTTGGACTCAGTGTCCCCAGTCTCCCTCAGAATGCTGTCGAAGCTCTGTGAACGAGCTCGTGGGCCTCTTCCATGTGTTCCCAGCACACCCTCACTATATGTTTAGGTGTCCCAGGTCTGTCCAGCGCCCTCCCCCGCTACTGACCCAACTCACCACAAGGTGGCGATCAGTTGACAGCTCAGCCCCTCTCTGCACCTGAGTGTCCCAAACATACAGCTGCAGATCTGTTGATACGATTACAACCTCCTGGTGCCACATGCACTTATGGACACCCCTGTGTTCTAACTTGGTGTTTGCTATAGACAAACTGTCGTTTGAGAACACCGCTCAGGTTCAGATCTAGCAGACCATTCCTCCCACTCACCCCCTCTCCAGTTCTCTGTTGCTAATATGAGCATTTAAGTCTCCCAGTAAGACACAGATTCCCCAGGTGCAGCACCCTCAAGCACCCTAACGAGGGGGTTCAAGAAGACCGGGTACTCTGAACTGTTTGGTCCATAAGCACAGACAACAGTCAGGACCGCACGATCTGATATCCTCGTGTTGGTGTTGTTCCCAGATCATCATACTAAAGGTTGTTCCAGGATCAACATTGCAAGTGACCAATCAGAATGTTGTGATGTCATACTTTTGCGACTTCGCGAAAAACCGGCGTAAAACAAAAAACTGTACTTAAGCTACGAGAAACCGCCTTTGTCTGCCAATCAACGGACCCTAACCCTGACCCTTTAATAAACGCTAAGCAGAATTGATATTGTCCTTGCAACATTGGGATTTCATAAATGCACGAATGGGTTGGTGCACAAAAGAATAACGTCACAATAATGTGATTGGTCACTTGCAATGTTGAACCTGGAACAACATTTTCATGATGATCTGGGAACAACACCAACACGACGATATCAGATCATCCGTCAGGACCTGTTCCCCACCCAAAGGCACAGGGAACAAACCCACTTGTCCACTGGGCAAAACCCTAACATACAGGCAGCAAGCCGAGGGGATACTAAAGATACCCACCCTTGCCCATCACCTCTCACCAAGGGCAACTCTGGGGATCAGTCCACCAGGGTCTCCACCCTTGGCTGCTGCACACATTGCAGCCTACCCCTACTGCACCCCCTGCGGGTGGTGGACCTACAGGTGGATGGGCCCATGCCCTTTTCCAGGCTATGCCCAGCCAAGCCCCATGGGCTAAGGCCTGGCTACCAGTTGCCCGTCCTCAGGTACCCACCCCATGCCCTGCTCCTGGAAGGCTCCCTGGTAACCCCATCCTGGGCAGGACGAACTGTTCCCTGCGTTTTTCTCTCATAGAGGTCTTTTGAATCACTCACCCAAAATCCAGTGCACAAAGCAAAGTCCATAAAGACATGGATGAGCAGGTTTGTTTGTTTGTAAGAACTTGACTGGTCGCACAGAGTCCTAACCTCAACCCCACAGAACAGCTTTGTGATTAATCACAGCAGAGGCTGTGAGCCAGGCCTACTCTCTGAGTCTCCTGACTTCATTAGCGTACCATAATTAGGCTTAGAAGACACTGTCAAAACTTGTTGACAATAGATCCTTTAAGGCGCTTGAAAAAGAAGAAAATGATCTTTGTAGCCAGCCTGCTTGTTATTCTGGTATAAATGAAACAATAAAAGTTTAATGACAGATAACTCGTGGTTAAAGTCAGTACTAAGCAAACTGCTTTCTGCACAGAAGCTGTTTCAAAGTTGGATCAATGTGATGTTATTTAGAAAAACACTGACAATTTTGTTTTCTTTAGCCAAATAACTTTATTTTACCATGCTGCTGATTTTGAAGACCCATCCATGTGTTTGCCTGGAAAGAGCCCGTCTTCACATTTGACTTTTTTTGTATCAGGGCTAATACAGAGAGAGAGACTGCTATTCGTATTCAAACCTGCAGCCAATTTAGAACTACCACTAAGCCTAAAGTGGACTTCTGTGATCTGTGGGAGGAAGCTGGAGAGAGCACACTCAGACAAGGGGAGGATGTACAAACTCCAACAGAAAGGTCCCGCCCAGCCGATGGATTTAAACCTTATTTATCTTGTAGTCCTGTGAGACTTCGAGTGACCCCATGTCATTTCATGATCAAGTGTTCCTTCCACGGCGAGAACACTTGTCTTAAGAAAAGTTTATTCAGCTTCATTAATGTTTAATGGCTGTTCTGAGTTGTGTTAATTATCCTAACTTTAGTATTTATATTTGAGCTGCAGCATGAACGTCCATGGATCATAGCTCACCTGGGAGTAGGTCCTTGTTTTAATTACAGGCTTCCTTATTCCTCTCTCAGTGCACTCTATCTTTCACTCTTCAGTGCTCGGAGAATAAAGGCGTATATTATGGAAATGGACCCCAGCCTTGTCTCTGAATTACAGATGAGCGTTTCAGCACAAAACACTTCCTGAGGAATCACCTCGGATTGAAAAATTCCCCAACCTTAAAATTGAAAACACAGCCAAGTGATAATTAGTTTGAGAGAGTGCTGTGCAGCGTGAAATAAAGTCTTGTCTTCCCGTCAGCCCTTTAAGGATCGGTGTGAGTGGTTCTACGAGCATCTGTTGGCCGGCCAGCCGGATTCTGACATGGTTCATCGTCCGGTCAATGAGAACGATGTGCTGCTCATCCACAGAGGTACAGACACACTTAAGCTGCTCGTGTCCAGTCGCTGATGTCATTTGCAGGGTCATGGATACGGAATGAGATTGTGAATGTGAGAGTTGTTGGCACAGTGTGAGTCTTTACTGTAGCTTTAGAGCAGCTATCGCTAACTCTGCTTTTATTCTGTGTGGGGTATACTGTCATAGAAAATCATTATCAGTATGTTGTTGTTTGTTCATTGATGTTATTTATGCTTTTGAGACTTGAGTACCTGCTAGTCACCACATTTGGATGCTTCTTGTCCCACAGCGCACCTATAGAGCACTTATGCTAGTATGAAATTGACTGTTTGATCTCCACCTCAGTCTGATGCAGCACATGTTGATTTGTAACAAATGTAACCTCACAGTTTTATAAAGATACTTTAAGTTGCCAGAAAGTACTCGATTGATTATAATGTAAATGGTCTGTATTTATATAGCGCTTTACTAGTCCCTAAGGATCCCAAAGCGCTTTACATATCCAGTCACACACACATTCACACACTGGTGATGGCAGCTACATTGTAGCCACAGCCACCCTGGGGTGCACTGACAGAGGCGAGGCTGCCGGACACTGGCGCCACCAGGCACTTTGACCACCACCAGTAGGCAACGGGTGAAGTGTCATGCCCAAGGACACAACGACCGAGACTGTCCAAGCCGGGGCTTGAACCGGCAACCTTCCGATTACAAGACGAACTCCCAACTCTTGAGCCACGATCGCCCGATGTAGGTGCAATAACACCAATAAAAATGTACATAAACATCAGAAATCACTTTTGGGCACAACAACAGCATTTAGTCAACTTACCTCATATGGCTGGAGCATCTGTCTGCAGGTAGTCTCTCAGGGTCGCTGTTTGCCTCGCTGTTGCTTCCCTGTTCTTCATGACTGGTGGCTGTGATTCCCCATACTGGCATACGGATTGTGGTCCCATGAGCTTACACGCTCATAACACCTGCCGCCCAGGCTGGTGTCGGCTTAGCCCTTTGAGAGCCTCAACCCTGCAAAAACGACTGCAGCATGTTCCCAGCGGTGATGTCAGCTAAAGTGCAGTAAATAGTTAATGATTAGTTTATTAATTTACATTGCACAGACCTTAGAAGGTGGTTAAGAACCGGACCCCACGATAATAGTTAATTAAATAAATCTAATAATGAAATGTTTTGGTATCAACAGCATGTATATGAAACTCGAGGTGCTAACTACCGTTGCATTCATCTTTTCTTTACGTCTGAAGGACACCTGCTTGTCTTCAGTCTTATTTGTGATCATTATTAGTTGTATTCTAACATCCAGAGATTTTTATGGTCTGTCTTATAATATCTAACAAGCGTCATACAGTCACTCAGTCACATTGTACATTGCCACGGACACCTCAACATTCGGCTCCAGAGTTCTCATTTTCTAACAGTTTTTTTTATTGTTGGTTTTAATTCAAAATAAACTTTGAATTCACTTTGAATGTTTGACTGCACAACAGTGGACCATATGTTAGTGCCCCGTTTGATAACCACCAGCTCCCCCTAGGACCCGCTGCAGGCTATTGTTCAGATCAGGGAAAGGGAGACGGGCGTTATTTACAGACACTCCGTCATAGTGAGCTCTGGAGTCAAAGACTATGTGCCAAGCTTTATGGTGTGATATATGCCGAAAAATTGCACCCCCTCCTGTCCCATTTACATAGCTGGGTCCCACTCTGCGTGATCACTGTCTAAGATCTTTTTGTGGGTATTGCATCTTCTCCGCAGGCTTCTTCTCTAAAGTCTACCATCTCCTAGGGACATGGAAATCAATGGAGCAACCCAGTTGTTGCTTTTACCTTTATAATCATTTTTGGCCATCTTCTGTATGATTTTCTACTGATCTATAGATCAGGGGCAAGCTTCTTATCATTCTTTGTGTGAAGAAAGACTGACTTTCGTGCATCTTCTCCAGCTGACTTTCTAGCTGCAGCCAAAAGATTAGACTGTCTTTTGAATAGTTTTACCTTTACCATGGGGTCATATAGCTTGGACGAACATAACCTAGAATGAATGTCTTCAATTTTTTTCGCGGGACGGCCTGTGGGCGGACCTAAAGCAGACATCTCCTACACCTACCCAACCCAGATCCAATTTCTGGGCAAATGGTTTATTATGCGGCCCATTAATCTGCTTCCAAACCTTGTGAATGCACAGGATTTACTTCTTCTGTAACTCCATCTTCCTCCCCGACCTGCTGTTTATTGGGTGGAGATGTTCTCAGGAGGGTGCAGGGCCTGGATGAAGTGCGTCAAGGTACTTGTTCTGGCTACATGAATCGAGGATGTGCAATAATGGGGAGCAAATTCTGCTTCTCTTTCATATCTGAGCCTCTGTTCCTCAAGAGAAGTCGGTCCCTGTTTGTTTTCCTTGGAATGTTCTCCAGTCTTGTAAAAGAGTCCTTTAAATACCTTCAGACATAAAGAGTCTAGCGTTTTCATTTCTCGAAGAGGATGTGTTGGAGAGCCTTTGAACTGCGCTTTGAGAAGTGTCAGACATCAGGAAAAGGGAGTTTTTCTTTCCCACTGTTGCCAAGAACCTGGTCAAAGGGAGTCGTTTGATTGTTGGGATTATCTCTATTATTATTATTATAGGGTCTTTACCCAACAGTATAAAGTGCCTTGAGGTAACTGCTGTTGTGATTTGGCCTTATATGAATTAAACTAAATTGAATTGAATCTTTTAAATGGTAAATGGGCTGATTCTTCTATAGCGCTTTTCTACTCAACCAGAGTACTCAAAGTGCTGTATACAACATGCCTCATTCACCCAATCACACCCACTCAAACAAGCACTTCTAAACACAAGTGCAAACTAATCTACATTCACACACATTCACACTCCGATGAACGCATCGGAGGGCAACTTAGAGTTAGTATCTTGCCCAAGGATATTTGACATGCATACTGGGGAAGCCTGGGATCTGCTGATCTGCTTTACCACCTGAGCCACAGCCACCCAAGTGACTGTTCACCCATATCTCTGTGACATCAACTTTGAGGTCAAACTGCCTACAACAAGCTTTAGATTTGATGGGTGAGTCATCCTCTTCAAAGGCTGCCTCCAAAGCAACAGGCCGCTTCCTTTATCTTATTGTAGTGCTTCTAACTGTTCCTCTCTTTGTATTTTGGTGTCTATTGTTTTCTCAGAGAAAGCCACCTTTGCGTGTGCTGCTTTAACTTTAACTCCTATTGCTAAACCTTTTTATGCCTTTTGAGCTACCGGAGGATGTTGAGGATCGTGAAAGAACATGGAAACGTAGATCAAAGGTTAAGAGATCAGAGTCTTTAACTGTCCTGGCTTCCCTCTTTGTATCTGAAGCGGTTTATCCCGTTAGCTAAACAATCAAGTATTTTCACAAAGACTCTTGGACCAAGAAGGTTGCAATGATTTCACTGAGTCTTAACTTACATAAACTTAACTAAAGAAAATACAATATCTATCAAATACACGTGTACTATATGTGTGCACAATATGCATGTTTGCACATGTTTAAGAGTACCTTGAACTCCACTATTGTCACAAAAAATTATCTACCCGACAGACCCATTTTCATATTAGCAGAAAAAGCAGAATTTCTTACAGTATGCAGATGTATTGTACATTTCCCCAAACATGTGAGACACATCAAAACTTATGGATATGATCGTTGTTAGTTTCCTAATATAGAAAGAAATGTCCTTTCATGATGCATCATTAGCAGCTTCTGCTCTCTCCCCTCTAGCCTGGAAAATGAGAGCTCTATAAATATATTTCTTGAAACGTGACATACAGAGGCCATGACATGAGTATTTTGAATTGGAGTCATACCTGGGGTGTGACTGATGATGTTTCACCAGTCCATAAAAACACAAATACATACATGTACACATACTGGAAAACTGACACCTGTTGTGGTAGCCATTACGTCCCTCGACCAGTCTCAAGTCTTGTCAGGTGCAGGATGACTTTGAACACTTATGCTGCCAGTAGAGCCTTGAGCTATTTTTGGTTCAGACTCTATTATTGCAGCAGGGTTGGGATGGTCCCTGCTTTGCCAAATAGAATTCAGGAGACCACAGGTAGACTCCACCAGGGCCTCAACCATCACCTGGTTGAAGTACCGGACCGCAGATGGAGGCTTTTCATATATGTGAAACATTCTTTGACAATAAAGAACACAAGGACACACTAGTAAGACTCAGAAGTCCTCCAAATGACCTTTGTACTCTTGACCATTCCCCAGGTTTGGCCAGCCAGCTTCCACCAATCAGCCCAGTAGGGCAGTTGTTGACTAGGTTCTCTTCTCCAACCAAACTGTGGCTGTGGGATTGATCCCTTTTCTGCTTTCTCGAGGAAGCATATGTACCAAGGCCACCAAATGTAGCAAAAGACATCATGTTGAGAGGCGGTTCACTCAGGAGAGTTCTCAGGTGGTTGAGCAGATCTGGTCTCAGATTGATGTCGGTCTCTTTGCGTGTGATTTGGGTGGGCCTGAGGGCCTGTTCCATCTTTTTTTGAGCTTGGGCTCACTCAACCAAAAGCATGAACACCTTGTAGCTACACAATGCTACCTGCTATTCGCTATAGTTACCTGTGGCATATGCCATTACATCTGGAAATGTAATATTGGGAAAATCTTGAGATACAGTCTCAAGTCTCAAGCTGTGCTCTGAGACACATTGTAATCAAACTACCTGTGATTTAATGCCAGCACCAGTGCTTTATAGGTAAGCTGTGGGGCGTGACTGGGTAGGCCACCGTGTGTTAAAAAGGTATCCATATGCCCTGACTAGCAGTGGGATCATCAGTTGCATTCTTATGAAATTAAGAGTTAATCTCTTCACTCAAAGAAACAAGGTTACAATGTAACTTTATCCACATGGCACTAGTTATAAGTTGAAGGTGTTGTATGGTGTAAAACCTAAAGTAACATGATAAAAGGTAACAAAGTATCTAATAAACTCTGTCTACTAGTGTCCTAACACAGAAACAAACGTGGAAACATACAGCAGGTCTGCCCAAAGCAGTTGGGCCATTGAAGGTTCAAAATACCATTGGTTGAACAAACTGGTCCAAAATGTGCACCACCTGAATGGGAAATGACAAGAAGACCCTTGGTCATAAATAACATTCAACCGTCATAGAACCGAAGATCTGTATGAAAACGTTTGTTCTACAAAATATAAATGGTATTTCCCCATATCACCATCAGATTCCATATTTAGGAGTAGCTGTGAGATGGTTTCAAAGTCCACCAATGAAAAACTCAAACAAGGCATTGCTGTTCGTTTCCATGGCGAGGAGGGTATGGTGAGTTGTCTGCAGTTCAGCTGTTAACAGTATAAACAGCAGTATTATAGTTTGTATTAAAGACGCAGAGTACTGTGTGTGTGTGTGTGTGTTTCAGGGCCAAGGTGTAGTTCGGGAGTGGTTTGACATTCTATCCAATGAGATCATCAACCCAGACTACGCGCTGTTCACTCAGTCAGCTGATGGTATGTGACATTTTTCCTTTAAATCAGTTCAGGTGTACAGAATGATCTCATGCCATGTTTGTGTGACCACTGCTTGCTATTAAGATCATTTTGTACTGACGTGTTTGACAAGATGAGGCACAGTTTAGTCGCACTAGCATGGCTCCCCAATCCTAGCTCAACGGCGGCTGCCTCTGTAGAATCATAATTTACAAATTTGTGAGAGGAAAATGCACGACTGCTTCCCAAGTTAATCTACAAAATGCATTAAGTCATGAAAGTCATGCTGTGCAAGAGCACTGTGTTAAAGAGAGAGAGGAGAGAATAAATGCCAGAGAGATCAGATTAGATAAGAAGAACTTTATTTATCCCGAGGGAAATTCTTTTGTCATACACATGCAGCAAGAGAGACAGAGGAGCAGAGGAATAAGATATACAATATATACAATAAGAATACTAGTATACAGTAATATACAGTAGGATAGTGCAAAATATAATATGAAATAACTGTAACGAAGTAACAATATAACTGTATCCTGAAAAATAAATAGCTTAGCTTTCAGTGCAGGCGATTCTAAAAGTGACATAGTGTTGTGCAAATGGATAAAAGAGAGTAGCAGCGTATGATGGGGACATGAAACAAACATTTGATGAAAAACTGTTGGTGATATTGCACGGTCTGAATGGGAACAGAATAGCTTTGTTATTACTCCTCAGGAAAATCACCTACAGAGTGAGGAACAGTACAGTTTTATTGCCACAAAGGATTTCCTGTGGCGGTCAGTTCTGCATTTCGGGGCAATGAGTCTTCTGCTGCGTTTGCTCCGATGGTCCATCATGGAGGCGTGCATGTGGTGGGAGGGTTTGTCCATGATACAAAGACGCTTTTTTAGCATTCTCCTCTCAGACACCTCCTCTAGGTCCAGTCTGACACCCAGGAAGAACCAGCCTGTTTAACCAGCTTGTTCAGCCTGTTGGCATCGGCTGTCTTCACCCACTGCCCCAGCACACAGCTGCAAAGAACACAGCGCTCTCCACCACAGAGTGATAAACATGGTCAGCATCTTCCTACAAACATTAAAGGACCTGAGTCGCCTCAGCAGGAAAAGCCGACTCTGCCCTTTTTAAAGACAGCATTGGTGTTCTTGGTCCAGTCCAGTTTACAGTGTTTACCCCAGGTACCGGTAGTCCTCCAGGATCTCCACATCAGCCCTCTGATGGTGACAGGGGTAGGAGGAGGAGCCTGCTTCCTAAAGTCCATGATCAGTTCCTTTGTCTTTGTGATGTTAAGTTGTAGATGGTTAAGCTCACACCACTCAACAAAGTGTCCACCACACTCCTGCACTCCTCCCGTCCCTGATACAGCCCACAATGGCAGAGTCATCAGAGAGTTTCTGCAGATGGCATGACTGAAGTCAGACGTGTAGAGCAGGGGTTCCCAATCTCAGTCCACGAGGGCCGGTGTCCTGCAGGTTTTAGTTGTGTCCTTGATCCATCACAGCTGATTTAAATGGATAAATTACCTTCTCAACATGTCTCCAGTTCTCCAGAGGCTGGTAATGAGCTAATCATGTGATTCAGGTGTGTTGACCCAGGGTGAGATCTAAAACCTGCAGGGACACCGGCCCTCGTGGACTGAGATTGGGGACCCCTGGTGTAGAGGGTGAAGAGGAAGGGTGATAGGACCGTCCCCTGTGGCGCCCCCGTGCTGCTCAGGATGTTATCTGAGCGGCAGCCCTTCAGCCGAACATGCTGTGGTCGACTTGTTAAATAGTCCGTGATCCAACCTACCAGTGGGGCGTCCACCTGCATTTCTGTGAGCTTATTCCCCAGCAGTGATGGTTTGATCGTGTTAAAAGCACTAGAGAAGTCAAAGAACATGACCCTCACAGTGCTCCCAACAAAGTCCAGGTGAGAATAAGCCTGGTCCAGCAGGTAGATGATGGCGTCCTCCACACCGATACGGGTTGATAAGCAAACTGTAGGGAGTCCAGCCAAGGCTCCACCAGCAAGTGTCTCAGGATGAGTCTCTCTAAGACGCCAAAACAAACAAAGTGTACTTACACACGCGCCTGTTTATCACAAATTGTGTCTATGATCCACAGGTACAACGTTTCAACCCAACAGCAACTCATCAGTGAACCCAGACCATCTGAACTACTTTCGATTCGCAGGTCAGATTCTGGGTCTCGCTCTGTACCACCGGCAGCTGGTCAACATCTACTTCACACGCTCGTTCTACAAACACATACTCGGTAAGAAGCTTTGGTTGCTAATACCTGATGTTACCTACCTTTAAGTAATAAACACATTTACTTGAGTTTTGCACCAAACAGCAGACTGATGAGAAAGTCCCTTCAATGTTTCTCCAGGATCTGTGGAAAAATTAGACTGTAAGTGATAATATCCAGAAACAGTTTAATGTCCCTTTAATTTAATGTATTGACAAAAATATTAGCTCATCTGCCTTAACATGCATATGAACCTGAGTGGCATCCCATTTGTAATCCATAGGATTTCACATACAGTCGGTTCACTCTTTGCAGTTATAACAGCTTCAACTCTTGGGAAGGCTTTCCATGAAGTTTATGGGAATTTTTGATCCAGAAGCATATTTGTAAGGTCACACACAGATGTTAGACGAGCAGGCCTGGCTCGCAGTCTCCGCTCCAACGTATCCCACAGGTGTTCTGTCGGGTCGAGGTCAGGACTCTGTGGATTGGCCTGTGTAGACCAGTCAAGTTATTCCACACCAAACTCGCGTATCCTTACATATATACCTGTGCATCCTTTGATAGGAAGAATGTGTTGAGGCGATCTTTCTTCCTGGGCAGAGATATGTTAGAAGAAGCTGAGATTGCCTTGCTGCCCTGGGTTTGGTCAACCGGAGCTCACCCATCTCTTGGATCTCCAGCTTGTGACCCAGCACCCCTGGGTCAGAAGCTTGCTCTTAAAATGGGTTGAACAGAAGTGCCTCATTTCTTTCATGCCAACTGGGAGTGCTGGTAGAAGCGTCTTTGCTGGTGGAAGGCTCTTTGCTGGTGGAAGGCTCTTGCCACCACACAGGTTGTGTTTTCCCCTTAGGCCGCTGGCCATGGGATAACTAGCTCGGCAACTAGGTATTCAGACCTCATACAAGTTGGTGTCTACTGGGGGTGCAACTTCTGCCCCATTTGGTGATCTGCACTGCTCTGCAGGGAACGTGGAGTCCTCCTCCTCCTCCATGTTCCCTAGGTTGATGAGGTTGGAGTTGGCATCACTCTCTGTGTCCTTGCCACCCAGCTCAGCCATGTTTTGATCCAGGAGGACCTCAAATGTTAGGAGAGTGGGGGGGATCTTTCTCAATCATGTCTGCCCAGCTCGTGGTGGCTCGTAGATGATGCATATCACTTGCAGCAGTAGCAGTTAGTCCCTGCTACTCTCAACCTCCATTCCAAGACCTTCTCTGGCATCTCAGCACAGTGGGGGCAGCCTTGAGGCTCCGCCAGAGAAGCCTGTTTAGTGCCGTTACAAATGTACACAGGTGAGTGTCCCTGCTCTAAATGGGGGAGATGACGCCTCTTTGGCCTTCAGTTCTGACCAGCGTGGGTAGGAGCCGTAGTCATGGTAACAGAAAGGGGTGAAACTAAGCTACACCAGGGTTGCTTGTTTGTAGCAAGCACTAGCAGCTGGGGCTAAGGCCGAGCTAGTTGCTGTGAGAATCAACATGTCATGACACATTAGCTGAGTTCTACTAGCCAGCTCAGAAGAGACGTAAGATGGTACGGATCGGGTTTCCGGTACGGATCGGGTTTCCGGTACGGATCGGGTTTCCGGTACGGATCGGGTAGTGACAAATCTAATGCTAGCCAAACCCTAGAATCGGCTAACCATCTAATGTGGTGTGACACTAGCATGGTTTGTGGCCTACTAACAAGCTGATGCTAGCTAGACACTAAAAAGGCTTGCCATAATGCATTAGCCCAACACAAACGTTGGGTATGCTGCTAACTGAAACCAGGAAACTGCTGGAACAGCTTTCGATGTGATTGCTGTTCTACAGAATGTAACTATCAGTTCATTTCTTTTGAGGACATATTAAGCACAGTCCAGCTAACACGTCTGGTTGGCCATGCTAGAATGATGGGGCGGAGCCCTGACCACGTCTCGACAGATCTGCCATGGACACACGATGTCTGATCATGATGAGCTGATCATGCCAAGGTCATTCCCATAGTGAAACATCGGGCAAAAGAACCAGAGCAAGGCCATGGGCAGACAAGGCACACTGATTCGTGTGGGGAGTGATGCCTGTAGGGTCCGATCCAACAAATAAGGTACTGTTAGGTGTCAGAATACACAGTGAATCACTTTGTGTTGCACGTGGGGCTGCATGGCTGCAGACCAGTCAGGGTTGTTCCTGCTAAGCCGTGTCTCCTGCTAAAATGCTAATAATGGCCTCATGAGCATCATAACTGGAGCAATGGAAGAAAGTGGCTTAATCCGATGAATCGTGTTTTCTTTTACGTCGCCCACCTGAGGGAACATCTGGCGTCAGAATGCACTATGGGAAAACGGCAAGCCAGCAGAGGCAGTGTGATGCCTCAGGCGATGTACCATCTACACAACCACTGGTGCAGACCATGCACACCCTGATTGTTGGGCCCTCTTTCAGCAGGATGAGGAGCACAATGAGGATGAGGTGTTGGCATGGCGTCTAAATTCCCCATATTTTGTAGTGTAATATGACTTTTTTTAAATGTCAGATTATATCACCTCCTTGGATCCAGTGTTTTTGTTTCTAGTGCTACGTTGTGTCGTGATGTCTTGTGCGTTTCACAGGGATCCCTGTGAATTACCAGGACGTGTCATCTATCGATCCAGAGTATGCTAAGAATCTGCAGTGGATCTTGGACAATGACATCAGCGATCTGGGCCTGGAGCTCACCTTCTCAGTAGAGACTGATGTGTTCGGGGCGATGGAGGAAGTGCCACTAAAACCTGGAGGGACCAGCATCCTGGTCACCCAGGACAACAAGGTCAGTCACCACAAATACAGTCTGACGTGTCGCAGTGTCAGTGGAACTCAGGAACTTGTTTGGTTGGTGAAGGGATGACGCGTAACACTGTCTGTCAGCTATATGTGCCTCAGTGTTTCCTGTTGCCTAAAGCAGAGTGCTAAAAATGGCATGTATGTATAAACTCTGTCTTTTCCATTTCTGTCAGTCGGCATCTCTTCAGGTTTGGTGTCTTTGTGTGCCTCTTCTGTTAGGCCGAGTACGTGCAGCTAGTGACAGAGCTGAGGATGACTCGAGCCATCCAGCCTCAGATAAATGCATTCCTGCAGGGATTCCACACCTTCATCCCCGCCTCGCTCATTCAGCTCTTTGACGAATATGAACTGGTTAGTCTTCCTCCTCAAGTTTCTCTTATTAGTTTTATCCTTGTTCTTTCCTTACTGGCTCCACATTCAGACCTAAACACCACGAGGTTTTAGGCTGCTTGGTTTAACAGCATTAAATCCACCATCCAGCTGGGGCCTTCCTGTGTGGAGGTACACTTTTTGGTCTTTGGGTTTGGTAAAATGGCCTTAGTCACACTTACTCACACTGCAGTGTGTGAGTATTAGGGCTGCCACAAACGATTATTTTGATAGTTGACCAGTCACCGATTATTTTTGTAATTAGTCGACTAATCAGATCATCATCCATTGGACGTAAACGTACAGCTTATTGCACCAGCAGCATCTGCTCTTATATAACTATCATTAGCTTACAGCTTTAAGTGTTTAAGGTATGTGCTAACTAAACATAAAGACAAGATGATAGTTTATTAAATTTTAATGAAATTTGCAGATTGTTTCGGTGAAGTTTAATAAACTCCTTGCTATCTAAAATATAACAGGACACCGGAGTAAATTCTCCAGCATCTCACACTTCTGATAATCAGCTGTCTGCTTGACGTTTATTCAGCTGTGTAAAAACTATAACTTTAATCTCAGCCAAACCGATTTACTCAGGAACAAATAAAATACTAAAAAAGCCAAACAATAACATTTTTAAGTTATCTAAGTGACTTATATATCATGTTTAACCTGAGTAGCGAAAGACGGCGGTGGGTTTGAAAACGATTTGCGGGAGTCCGGTGTTCTCACGGCTCTAGTTAGCCTAGCCCCCGGCTAGCTATCGAGCTAGTGGCTAACAGACGTCTCCGAAAACGTCGGAGCGCTTTTGAAAATATGTGGTGTCTTGATAAACTGAGCAGATATTTGAGGTTTACACAGCTACATTCTCGCCTGAAAATATGTTCAACGTTTATTTTGTGACCCAGAAAGAATAATAAGAGTAATATTAAAACTAACTAGCTGCCACCATTGTTGGAAACTGAGCTGGGCTGCGCTATGAATTCTGGGACATAGCTTCTTCTTCTTCGGGTTTAACGGCAGCTGGCATCCTTGTACATGCAGTGCTGCCATCTTCTGTTTCAGTCCGTTATTACACTCTTAAATCCTACTACTTATTCCTGCGTCTTTTGTGATCTTACAAAGCTTCAAACGACGCGTCGACTATTAAATCAGTCGACGATGATTTTGATAGTTGACGTAATCGTGACTACTCGACTAATCGTGGCAGCCCTAGTGAGCATGTGTGAGTGTATTGCTCAACCAACCATTGAACTGTGGGAGGAGCTTTGTGCTTTCCTGTTGTGTTTGTCTCAGTTGGTACCTTTTCTTTTCTCTCTGTGTGCACGTCGCTGCATCGCGCGTGTACGTGCACAAATACAGGAGCTCCTACTATCAGGGATGCCCGAGATTGATGTGCAGGACTGGTGTAGGAACACTGAGTACACCAGTGGATATGACACTCAGGAGCCAGTCATCCAGGTGGGCCCCTCTGCTACCACACCTGAGTCAACCAGAGACACCTTCACATTTTTATTGAGTACTTTGTAAAGAATTCTATAAAAAGTGACTGTAAATTCCTGAAAAACACTAAATCTGTGCCTGTGACTTTAAACCGAGTGTTTCTCTTCACCTGCTCTGATTTCCTCTCACATTAAAATGTTACTCTACAATACGTGAAGCTGACATGGAGTTCACACATAGCTTTTATTTGTCATGCTCTGCTTAACGCTCAGCACTGATTATAGGGAATCTTTTACTTCATGGCTCTGTAGGAAAAGACAGAGTGAAGTTCGTCATTGTCAGTAATATGAGGATGTCCTTTAGCTGCCAGCTAATTAGCTTTCCTCCCCCCTAGTGGTTCTGGGACGTGGTGACGGGCCTGACCCAGGAGGAGAGGGTTCTCCTGCTTCAGTTTGTCACGGGAAGGTTTGTCAGCTCGATTCCTTCTACAGTTTTTTTAAAATATAGAAACATGTAAATGCCTTTTAAAGTGAATGGTGCTAATATGATCCTCGTCCAGTTCCAGGGTTCCTCATGGAGGATTTGCCTACCTGATGGGTGGGAGCGGTTTACAGAAATTCACTATTGCTGCAGTCCCGTACACCTCCAACCTGCTGCCTACCTCGAGTACCTGGTAATTAGAAACTGTCCTGCTATCATTTTCCAATAGAGAGAAATTACATATAAATATAGTAAATACTGGGAAAAAGTACATAAAATCATTTCTTTCTTAGAAAGTTTCAAACCAAGCATACAGGTGATTAATAAAGCTGCAGTTGTGTTGGTAACGAATGAGCTGTTCCCCTGCTGTGTTGGTCACGGCGCCTTTACCTCCTCCACAGTATCAACATGCTGAAACTTCCAGAATACCCAAGCAAGGAGGTCCTGAGGGACCGCCTGCTGGTGGCTCTGCACTGTGGGAGCTATGGCTACACCATGGCCTGAGCTGAAGCGTCTCCTTCCTCCTCCACAGACGACTCTTTTGCAGTCAGCTGCTTCTTTTGCTGGATAAACTGGGAAATCCTTAAACGGATCCAGATCTCCCTTCACGCCTGTGCCAGGATTTCATTTTCAGCTTTCATTGGAGACCCAGCAGAGACTGACAGGAATGCAGAGGGAGAAGCGCCTCCTCATCCCACGGAGCTAAACCAGCACCCCGAGTTTCATTTTTAGGTGATTTATGCAAATCATGTATTTAAACGGACGGTTTTTCATGCAGATATTTATTTAGGATTAAAACGTTATTTAGAAGATATTTTCTACTGAAAACACACATTTTGTGTTGAGATTATATATCAAAGTGCATCACAAACATTATCACATGAACGGTACAATATATATGGATCACGTTTTGTTTTTGTGTCTCAGGCCTTCATCGTTTGTTTACTCGTTCTTCTCTGGGCCAGTGTTGTGTAACTGTTTGATACCTGGGCCAATAACAGTGAACGCTTTTTGATACCTTTGATTTTATAATTAAATGACCAAAAATAGTCGTAATCGTTTGATTTCTTAGATGACTCAATAATCCAACACAGCAGCCAACTGCACAAAGTATCAGAAACACAACCTGAGCAACGAAACATAAAGTTTGAAACATGGAACGAGTCTGTAAACATGCAGACTTCAGGTGTGAACGTCTGACTCCAGGTCCTCTTACAGGCTCCTCCTCCTTTCACAGATGTGTCCTGCGTTGTCATGGCACCGCTAAAACTGTAATCAATAAGATTTTGTCATGTAAACCTTGTTTTAGGCTCCTCCCTGAAAGCTGAAACCAAAGTCAGCTGGATGAAACGTTTCTCCCGCTGATGATGATGATGATGATGATGATGATGAACAGGATCCACGTTTTGAAAGCAGGACTCTTTTTCAGTTTGTTATTGTTGATACAACACTGCGATGGGCATCGTGCCATTAATGTCTCAGCTCGCTGTATTTTTCCTGTTTGTAAAGGGAGCGTATAAATAATGTAGAGATCATTTAATCTGTCATATTTTTCAATTCCACGCCTGAAATGTGTTTTTATACAGATACTGGTGATACTGGTGTTGCTGGTGTGTGTTGATATTTTTGCTGATATTTGTCTTTGAGATTTTATCTAATAACACTCGGACATGTTGCTGTTAAGCAGCAGAGGCAAACATTTGTACTTGTTTTTTTTTAAGGGGCGGGGTTACCAGCAGGTTGTTTGCCTGGACAGGTGTAAATGTCCACGACATGCTCTGCACTGTCATCAGTTTAGACCAACAGGTAACTCCTGTTTAAATCCCATAAACATGTTCGTGTTAGCAGCTCCTCTACCAGGACCTGCACCGTCACATTAGTGCCACCTACTGGAGCTTGAGAGGTAGGACATATCAACCATTAGCATTTTTTTAAATAGGTGACTGGTTTTATTTTTCAAAGCCAAGAAGCTGGTTTTTAATCATAAATTAAGAATTTAACCAGTAAAATATACATCATGCTGAGGATAAGTACAAATATTTCTGCAGGACTGAAGCTTCCAAACATCAGCGTCCTCCATCAGTGGAGGAAAACTCTTAGTTGGGCAGGTCTACTTGTTCCTGTGTCCTTTCCACTGAAGCGTTGTCTAATATTCACACAATCACTTCTCTGCACTGTGTGATGAGAAGTTTTCATCAAGGCTGTAACATGACGAGTGAAGTGCTGGGAATACTTTCCAAATAATATTCTAGGAAAATACTTTGGGCATGCAGTTTTGAAAGGAGAGGGAGAACAACATATTAAAGTACATGCAGTTTTTGGTGCAGCTTTCACACGTCCCAGATCCCAGTGTGATCTGCAGGATGTGCTGCAACCAGACCCACCCACAAAGACACCAACATCCCTGTTACCAGAACCCAGAGGGACCTTATCCAGGCCAGAGGCTTAAACATGGTGACAGCTGATAGCAGAAAAAATATTAAGATCATTGAAATAAAGGGGGTGGCACGGTGGTTAGCACTGTTGCCGCACAGCAAGAAGGTCCTGAGTTCAATTCCAACATCAGGTCTTTCTGTGTGGAGTTTGCATGTTCTCCCTGTGTTTGTGTGGGTTCCCTCCGGGTACTCCGGCTTCCTCCCACCGTCCAAAGACATGCAGCTTGTGGGGATAGGTTAATTGGATAATCCAAATTGCCACTAGGTGTGAATGTGAGTGCGAATGGTTGTCTGTCTCTGTGTGTTGGCCCTGCGACAGACTGGCCACCTGTCCAGGGTGTACCCCGCCTCTCGCCCTATGACAGCTGGGATAGGCTCCAGCGACCCTGAAAAGGATAAGCGGAAGCGAATGGATGGATTGAAATAAAGCTACTGCTTAATGCAACAAGAGCACGAGCTCTTTAACGAGAAGTGTGCAGTTTATTGATGAAGACATACTGTCACTAATGATTAGTCCTGTTGGTCTGTTGTGTCTTTATAAATTAAAATAACCTTTATGTGCATGTGGTTGTTTTATTCACACAGGACCAAACAGTCGCCTCAAGAAACAACACTTAAGTTACGACCCAACAATCAAACGTTTGTCTGAGACATTTACCTGTTGGATGAGTGAGTTCAACAGCACGTTTCTACTGTGCTCAAATAAACGTCAGGTTTTTAAAACTAACTGCTGTAAAATTTAGAGATCGTGCTTCACAACAGTGACTGTTCAAAGTAAACTGATACTTGATTGGTTTTTATTCTTTTATTTCACCTAATGGAATCAGGTTGTTTTTTAACTCTTATTTTTGTCCTCAGGCTGAAGAACCTGTTCAGGTGTTCATGAAGCCAGACTTGCTCTTCTTCTAGCAACACGACACAAGCTCGCACAGGAAACGTCTGAATTCAGACGTCCAATAAAAACATCGTTTCAGTTTGATTCATTTTTATTCATATTGAGCTGAATCCAGACAAAAACATGTTTAACCGACGAGCAGCTTCGGTCATCATTCATGTCTCTGCTGCCAACCAGGCGATAACATTTGTTTTTACTCAAAGTCAGTGGATCATTCACTGTGAACGTCCTCACAAAACAGTCCAATAAAATCCCGGCGTTTAAACGATGATAAACCTTCAACTCTGTCCAGGTTTGGTTCAGTAACGGTGCAGTGATGGACACACGAAGGCTGAACTCAGGTCACCGATGCAGAGAGATGATTAAATGCTCATTCGTGGCAACATGTACGACTTAAATAAACCCTGGGAAGAGGTGCTGTAGGAGGAGAACGACGCCCACCACCAGGACGCCACAGAAGAACAACACCAGCCAAACAGGGAAGTATCCTGGAGAGAACACAGGAAATGAGGCTCTGAGATTACGAGACATGTTTAACAAATGATGATGCCAGACTTACTTCTTCTGGCAACACGGTGTAGTTGGCAGCGACTGTCCACAGCGACGCTCAGCAGGGCCGTTTCATTGTTCCCCTTGATGTTCTTGCCTTTCACGGAGTGAGGCAGGAAGGCCAGGTCTGTCACCACGATGCCGTGTGATTCATGTACATAATACAGCCTCTGCATACAAACACCACGTTATAAGTTAAAAACATGGCTGCTTGTTGGATTCGTGCGTCTGTAAGTGCAGCGTGTCACCTGCAGGGAGAACGCGATGTAGATCGCTACGGATCCCGTCACCGTTCCAAGGCCAAGAAACGTTCCAGAGTCACTACAAGGAAGAAAGCAAACAGCTTCAAGTCCGACTTCCCTTTCCAAACTAAATATGCTACACAAACGTGCTTTCAGAGAAACACTCATCAGTTTGGTAAAAGATGAGCTTAGCTAATGGTTGCTGACTGAAGACCTGACTGTAGCATTGTTGTGGTCGCCGTCTTAGTTCAGAGATGAAAATGAGTAAAGGGGACGTCTAAAAGACAGCTGAGGCTAAAGCAGTAAGTGATGGAGCCTCCACACTATCCTAATGTAAACATCTATAGGATGTGTTGTCTGAAGGTTCTCGGTCATCCAGGTGATCGTGGTCTAAGGAGCTTGGAAAGAAAAGTGTCTGGACTTCTTTAAGTTACTTGAAGACGTCCAGACACTTTTCTTTCCAAGCTCCTTAGACTATAGGACGTGTTCGAACAAGAGTCACCATCACATAAACCACAGGACCTGAAGAACAGAGACAACATCCTTGTTGCCTGAACCCACAGGTACCCTGTCCATCCCCCAACTAGAGGATTACAGTTAGTAAATATGTAGAATATTAAGATCTGTTCATCTGGATGTTTTCAGTGGGAGAAGCATCACTGTCAGAGGCCATAAGAAGATCATTTGTAACCTTCACTAAAGCTGTTTCTGTGCTGTGATGAACTCTGAAACCTGACTGAAACTCTTCAAATAAACCATTCCTCTGCAGATGATCTGTTAGCTGTTTGACAACTACTCTTTCAAGGATTTTTGATATGAAAGGAAGGTTGGAGATTGGCCTATAATTAGCTAAGACTGCTGGGTCTAGAGATGCTTTTTGAGTAATAGCTTAATTATTGCCATCCTAAATGTACATGCATACATAATTAATTTATTAACCTTTATTTAACCAGGAAGATCCCATTGAGATTAAAAACCTCTTTTTCAAGGGAGACTTGTCCAAGATAGGCAGCAGGTGTCTCACAGTTACAGAAACTCAAACACAGGCAGCAACAACACACATGCAACAATAAGTGAAAGAATACAAATAAAATTTAATAAAATTCAAATAAAAATAAAAAAGTCAGTTAAAATCAATCTAACTGAAACAGTTGCATGTTATGGACTTGGCCTCAAGGATTCGTAGTTTAGATTTAAAAGCACTTAATGAAATGAATTCAGTCATTTTCCTTCTGCAGTTTGTTCCAAGCCGACGGTGCTAAATGGACAAAAGCTCTTTTACCAAGTTCAGTTTGGGCAAATGGAGCAGAAAGCAACAAGTAAGCATGCGGACGAAGAGAATACGACTCATAAATGCTCGTTAATAAAGAGTGATTACATTTAAGATTGAAGAATGAGCTAATGGCAGGATGTCGTTGAGCAGCCTTGTAGGAACGAGGTAAATGAACATGAAGATTAAAAGTTCTGCAAGTAAACTCAGAAAATCAGAGACAAAGAGTCTAAATAATAAATATCAGTGATGCTGAAAGTAGCTGCATACAGTAAGAAGTCTAATGGTTACAACGTTATTGATGAAGTCATTACTATTCAAGGTTAAAAAGGAACAGTCAGCAGAGCCTCGACATGGATACAGTGCTGGAAGAAACTGGAGCTACTCTCATCCTCACGCTCTCTGCAGGCTAAATGAAAATGCTCTAAATTAGTGAGAATTTCCTCTCCAGCTTACTGATTATTTACTTGTGTATTTGTGAGTTAGAGCCAGGACTTGTTCAGAGCAGCGACAGTCTTCAGAGTCGCACGCAGTGAGGACGCAACAACATTAAAGCAGATAATCAGCCTCTGTGGGAGTAGAGCTTAGGTCGCACTAAATCTGATTGTCTGAAATCAGAAACACCATGTGACGGCCTCGTTAGACATCGTAGTCATAGCACATCTCAACAAACACAGCAGCCCGTCTGCATGTCAGCATTTACGAAGCGGTTACCTGACAGCCAGACTGGAGATGACCTCAGCGCCGCAGGGAGCCGTCAGCATGGCCAATAAGCTCCTGCCGTCCCACTTGGTGAGGTAGCACGGGGGAGGTTTTCTGTCTCGTTTATGGGGGATCTGCACGGTGTAAAGTCTCAGGGCATCTTTCTGGTCTTCAACTTTTCCAAACCTGAAACAGGCGAACAGACAATCATGCAGTCGTTGTTACTGACAGACGTCTGTGCAGCGCACCGCAGAAATTCACTTCACTTGTTCCACATTTTTTCATCTCTCAGTCTTATGGATGGATTCATTTATTTTACACATTCAGACTAAACTCCACAAAATGAAAAAGTTTGCTTGAAGCTTTGCAAGTTGATTAAATAAACAAACACTGGTACATGAGCACAGCCTGCTCAGTACTTTGCTGCAGCACCTCTGGCAGCTGTTAAATCTACAAGCCTGACACACGTAGTGAAGCTCCGTCAGGTTAGATGGGGAGCAGCAGTGCAGCCATGTTCAGATCTCAATGTAACAAGTAGTGTAACAAATTACTTTCTCTAGTGAGTAAATCAGTAACATGCTGCATCACTTTTGAGTGATGCATCTGACAGGTGATGAAAACAGGAGGAGCTCCATCACAAAGACTCGATACTCGTGGATTATTTTATATTTTTCAAATTTGACACAAATCTCCAGTAAACTTTGTTTCACTGTATCATTGTGAGATATTGTGTTCATGTTGTGGAACAAGGCTGTAACAACACGTGGAACAAGTGAAGCGTGAATGCTTTCCGGTGCACCGTACTGTATGAAACACTAAGATGCTCTTTGACTGAAGAACAAGCTCGATTTGGTTTTACCTGCAAGCCAAATATCGATAGGTCTTCTCATCTATCTGAGACACGGTTTCATGCCATTTAAGACTCATAGACAACTGGTTGCCGCTCCATACACTGCAGGCAAAGTCCCGACCGACAGTCACCAGATGCTATATGACAACAGACAGAAGGTTACTGATGGACCATCTACACTAACTGGCTGCTTAGTTACACCATGCTGAGCCTGAAGCCCTTCATGCATCCACAGCTGCCTTAATTCTTCATGGCACAGACTCAACAAGGTGCTTGAAACATCTACATTGTCATCACAGCACACAGATGCTGTGTATCTGT
This sequence comes from Neolamprologus multifasciatus, assembly GCF_963576455.1. NCBI lineage: Eukaryota > Metazoa > Chordata > Actinopteri > Cichliformes > Cichlidae > Neolamprologus > Neolamprologus multifasciatus. The sequence goes on from NC_140449.1 coordinate 3,062,038, forward strand.
CAGCTGCACATCCATGAGGCAAAAATGGGACTGACGTTTGTAGAAATCTAGTGACTAAGGAGGTCATGAGGGTGCCTGTGACTGGAAAGTCGGTGGTTTGTGATCGCTGGCTTTTCCAGTCGGCTTATTAAAGTATCACTTCAAAGTGTTACTGTGTGTGTGTGTGTTAGACAAAAAGCACTCAGATGTAGAAAACGTTACTTTTGAATTAGATGATTTTTCAGAGTTCTGTTGTCCAATTTTGGTAACAGCAATTGTAGAAATGTAGACCGCCTACTCGAACGTTCGACCATACAGTGAGCTGCATTCATGAGATATTTTCTCTTTTTCTCTAATGACAGATCGTTGAGCAGGAAAATCCCAGTAAATCAGCAATTTCTATTTTCAAGTCCTGACATCAACAACCTCGCTCAAAATCACATTTCTTTAGCAGCTCATCTTAACCAAAGACCTGAATTTGCTGAGCAGCTACCTGAACGCTACAAAGGTTCATTATCTTATTAATAATTTTACTTCTTTGCTTTTATTTAAACAAAAAAAAAAAAAGGCAATCAGACAAAGCCAGAACAGCTTACTACTCATCACTGATTGAAGAAAATAAGAACAACCCCAGGTTTCTCTTCAGCACTGTAGCCAGGCTGACAAACAGTCAGAGCTCTTTTGAGCCAACCATCCCTTTAACGTTAACTAGTGATGACTTCATGAACTTCTTCACAAATAAAATTTTTATCATTAGAGAAAAAATTACCAATAATCATCCCACAGATGTAATATTATCTACAGCTACTCTTAGTACCATTGATGTTAAGTTAGACTCTTTTTCTCCAATCGATCTTTCTGAGTTAACTTCAATAATTACTTCCTCCAAACCATCAACGTGTCTTTTAGACCCCATTCCTACAAAACTGCTCAAAGAAGTCCTGCCATTGATTAATTCTTCGATCTTATATATGATCAACCTATCTCTAATAATCGGCTATGTACCACAGGCCTTCAAGGTGGCTGCAGTTAAACCTTTACTCAAAAAGCCATCTCTAGACCCAGCAGTCTTAGCTAATTATAGGCCAATCTCCAACCTTCCTTTCATATCAAAAATCCTTGGCCTCCAGTAACACTGTGAGGAACCTTGGTCATTTTTGACCAGGATATGTCCTTCAACGCACATATTAAACAAATATGTAAGACTGCGTTCTTCCATTTGTGCAACATCTCTAAAGTTAGAAATATCCTGTCTCAGAGTGACGCTGAAAAACTAGTTCATGCATTTATTACTTCCAGGCTGGACTACTGCAATTCATTATTATCAGGATGTCCTAAAAACTCCCTGAAAAGCCTTCAGTTAATCCAAAATGCTGCAGCAAGAGTCCTGACAGGGACTAGAAAGAGAGAGCATATTTCTCCTGTTTTGGCTTCCTGTTAAATCCAGAATTCAAAATCCTGCTCCTCACATACAAGGTCTTAAATAATCAGGCCCCATCTTATCTTAATGACCTTGTAGTACCATATCACCCTATTAGAGCACTTCGCTCCCGCTCTGCAGGCCTACTTGTTGTTCCTAGAGTATTTAAAAGTAGAATGGGAGGCAGAGCCTTCAGTTTTCAGGCCCCTCTTCTGTGGAACCAGCTTCCAGTTTGGATTCAGGAGACAGACACTATCTCTACTTTTAAGATTAGGCTTAAAACTTTCCTTTTTGCTAAAGCATATAGTTAGGGCTGGACCAGGTGACCCTGAATCCTCCCTTAGTTATGCTGCAATAGATGTAGGCTGCCGGGGGATTCCCATGATGCATTGGGAGTTTCTTCTTCACTCACCTTTAGACTCACTCTGTGGTTATCATCACTCTGCATTCAATTATTAGTCATTAATAATCTCTGGCTCTTTTTTTCCTGTTAAAAAGGAGTTTCTCCTCATGACTGTTGTGGTTTATTATTGTAGAGTACTTTACAAACCTTACAGTGATTTGATACAACTGTTGTTGTGATTTGGTGCTATATAAATAAAACTAAAGTGGCGTGCTGCCACGTGATTGGCTGATAAGACATTTGCATTAATGAGCAGATGAACAGGTTTACCTGATCAAGTAGCTTGTGGTGCAAATCGTGTTATTAAACATTGACACTGACCTTGTTCCCAGGACTTATATCCAAGTCTTCGATCTCTCCTTCATGAGCTTTGAAGTCAAACTTTTTCTTCAGGGAAGGAAACTGAAACAGGACATACCAGGTGAAGACAACGTTTATTCTTCCACTGCAGGACGAATACATATAACATCTCACTCCTCTAAATATTGAGCTCAAAAACAATAAATTATTATGGTTTATAGTGAAATCACGTTCTTTCCACTTGCAGATCATCACCCCAGTGCTCATGTTTACCTTCAGTAACCACTGTTGCCGACGACAACGAGACGTGCACTACATGATTGCTTTCTGATGACTGATAGATTTCAGCTGCTTTCATGCCTTTCTTCATGTTTTCTGTGTCTTTCTCATTATTAAACATAATTTAGAGCTATGCTTGATTTCTTTGCATGCATGGACGGGCTGTTACAACATCTGTAGTAACACCTTTAGAAATATATGTACTTAGAAAATTGCAGATGTGATTAATACTTATTTTACCTGCTTACTGAAACATTCCAGTTACAGTTACATTATGAATATGGACATGTGTGACAGGATAATCCACCTCTTCATCCCCATAATTCACCAGCTCTTCTCTGGGGTAGGGAAGAGTGGAAGGGTCAAAACCTTGAAACTAGAGAGAGGCTTTTCATGTACTTGACTGTGTTGTCAATAATCTTCTGAATCTCTGCACCAAAGGTGTCTCTGTCTGTGCCCTCACCTCTGCTAGCAGGTCGCTGACTTTTTGTTAGCTGAGTTCCACAGTAGCAAATGCCACCATCCTGGTTCCTGTGAACTTTGTGTCCAAGGTTTTCTGATCTTCTCCTGGTTTTGTTTTCAGGCTCAGTAAGCGTGATGTGGTGCTCTGATGTGTGATGTTTAGGTTATCATGCTGAAAATCTGTACAGCACTTGGATAAGATGGAACTGTAGTCCAACATGAAATGCAGGAAGTGAACAAATTTCTCAGTCTTCATCTCCTGCACCACCCTCAGCCTCGGCTGCATCCTCGGCTTTGACATCACTTCCTTCTGCCATGTTCTCCATATGAACAACAGTGTCATTTTTCCCACAGCCTTCAGTCATCTCCACCGTGTGCTCTTCAGGCCACTGAGATGTGCCAGCTTCTCATTAGCAGCTCACTTATTTCTGTCAGCTCTCTTCACTTCTTTGGGGAACAGTAGTGCATCTTAAAGATGGTTTTCAGTGTATCTTCAAATTTCACCAGGCAGTCACAGCACAGCGAGCTCCAGGTTGTGTGCCACACAGTGGATTGTTATGATGTGGGGGATCCTCTGTTTCCCAGCTCCTCCTGTTTCCTCACCATCAACATTTGCACAAACTACTTTCTCCTTCCACGCGTCTTCTCTGACACCCGCGGTGTTCGCTGCGTCATCAAAAGCCTCTAAAACACCTGCAGCATTTGCACTCTTGACTGGCTGAAGTTTGATCATGTGTCACCATCATCCCTCACACACCTGACGTGAACCAGCTCCTGTCCTGTTACACCAGTGTCTGTGCTGCCATCTGCAAGAATGGATACGAACCTGCTTTCTTAATTTCCTTTTCAATCTGGTCTCTTGAAGTTTGTGCTGCTGCTCCGATAAACTCTCTGCAAGCATGATCACTGAGGCGAGTGGAACCAAGATCGAGGCCGTTTGCTTTCAGAAGTTTGCAAAGACGGCTAAATTGTGCCAGTGGTCGTTCACTCTTTGCAACATCGTACGCTGTTCTCACTCAGCTTCTTCAGGACTTCTTGTTGTGCTCGGTTTATTTTTAGTATGTTTTTTGCAATAATGCATTTCTTGTGATGCACAGGTTTCTATGGGTTCTGATGGGGTCTTTCCTAAAATGACTGGTCCCAGTAACAAAGGCGCTTGTTGACTCAGAAATGGAGGGAAACTCACGACACACCCGGCAGAACATGATGTTATTTCGCTCGTCATGTCCCAGCCACAGAAATTCTTTTGTCCATGAGACCAAAAAAGCTGCGCTTTCTTTTTGCCTCGTAGTCTGATTTGGCGTTGTGTTTTCGGCGTTGTGGTCGGCTTTTCACTCACCAGTCAGTAGTGCCGCTCTTTATACAGTTTGTGCATCACAAAATGAAAGTGAAAGCAACAAACAAGAGCAAAGTCAAACGCGATTTCAATACGTCACATTTTGACAGATCGATGCTAATGACACAACTGCTCAGCTACATTTGCAAAAGCACCTTCCTGTGACAGCCCGACAGGCAGGGCTGAGATAGATTTAGTAACCCGACTGGAAAAAGCCCCGGGACGTCGGACTAGCGATTTTGCGAGCCCTGAAATCAATACTTTATTTATTCGTTTATTACTTTTGAGCCCCTGAAGTGACGGGATTGTGTTTTTGAAAGAAAGCAGTCGTTTTGTTCCACACACTGCATGAAGGCTGAAAGTGTTCTTCATTAATGCACAGAACCAACATCAGAAGGAAACATCGTCTCTGTCTATGCGGAGCTAACAGCATATGTTTAACAGCTGTGGGTGAAATGATTGAGTCTTACCTCCCAGACTCTGACGTGCCCGTCGGTGCCTCCGGTCAGCAGCAGGCTCTGGTCAGGACTGAACCTGACGACTTTCTGAAGCGGATCCTGAGGGTTCAGGTCTGACTGCACTTCAGCTAAAGCGGTCACAGAGATGTGAGTCGTCTCGTCCTTCATATCTGACGTGTTTCCAGATGGTGTAACTCCATCCTGTCCACACTTGTCTCCTTTCCCAGCTCGTAGCCTGGCATTACCCTGCTGCTTGCTCTTCCCTGCAGCACAGAGGACACTTGTTATTTGAACAGAAGGTGACACCATAAAGAGCTGTCACTTTAGCATATTTAGCTTGTAGCAGTGTGCCTCACCATCTTTATTAGCATCTTTGCCTTCTTTCTGTGTGCACCGTTTAAACTGCATCAGACAGCAGGTCCCGTCCTGTCCTGCAGCAATCACACCTTTACCTACAGCCATGTTCATGGTAGCACGTGTGTCAGTATCATGGGAGTGAAGGAGACTGGCACTGTGCTGGCATTCCCCAACGAGCTGCAGATCCAGGAAGTGCTGTAAACACAAACATCAGTCTGCTGCTGTTGTACTCTGGATACAAACTCAGTGTACACATGTATCAGGATACTCTCACCAAACACTCACAACAGGATTTTTGTTACAGTTTGTTTCCAGAGAGTCAAGAAATACAAGAAGAAAAGTGAACAGAAGAAACAACAACACCCGTCTTCAGTACTGACCACAGCGTTCTTTATGCCCGTCTTGGAGGCCCCCCCTCCTCCTGCTATGATCACCAGCCCTGTGTCAGGGTCCACTTTCACCGAGTACAAGGGGAAGGGGGCTCTGTACAAGTCTGGAACCTTCTTCTTCCCCATTGTTCCTCACAAAACTGCCAAGACACACCTGTGGAAAACAGAGTGAGTTTGTCTGTGACGTCGTCTGTCCTCCCTCTGCTGGAGCTACAGAGGTCACACTGATGCCGACGGTGTCCCTGAACTTTATTAAACCACCTTAGTCACGTCTAGTCCAGCAGCTTCAATTTCCAATCAAACAAAATGATCTAATGAACCAAACTACAGCATAAAATAATGACCTTCAAGGCTTTCTGCCGTTAAGAGGACGCAGCTGGAAACAGCTGTTTGCTGGTGTTGACATGAAATCATATTAACAATCATTCAGGGTCCAACCTTACAACCCTCAGGTTAGTGGCTCATGTACGTTTTTACTGGCTTGTGAAAAAGAAAGCTTTTATTTTAAAATGCAATATTTTATATTACTTCACTTTCAAGTTGAAACATGTTCAGAAAGCCGTGAAACCCCATGCCCCCCTTTAGGCTCGCCCCTGTCTGCTGCAGGTATCGGATATAAAATCGGAGCTGTGAGTTTTATCATTTCACTGTAAAACAAACAGCAGCTTCCAAGTTTGCCCGTCTTCACTCCTGAGTCTAAGGCTGGCTTTTCCCAGTAAAGGTTTTAATGACGATTTCAGGAACAGTGCTGCAGACTCGAGATCTCTAGCTCCAGTCCGCTACGCCGAGCATTTTAGTGGGTAAAAAGATTTAGTGTCGCTTTTGTTTTGTTGCCTCACCAGCACACCTGTTTGCACTTTTATTTGCACCAGAGTTGAAGGTCAGAAGTGAAACCGACTATACGTTTACCATGATCATCAAGTGTTCCCTTAATGTTTTTTGAGCAGGTTATATTTCTGCAAAAGACAAACCATTCTCAGTTTAAGCTTCTCCAGTGAGCTCTTTCTTCTGGCTGTGTTATTATTATTATAACTATTTTCAAGTCATCCAATATAGTGCAAAAAATGCAGGTTTAAACGGGAGCTTGCTAACCTCTGGAAAGTCCTCATAAAGTGTTGCTCTGTGTGTTGCTGCTGGTGAGGGCAGCAGCTGTGTGCCTTCCTGTGTGCAGCTGTGCGACGCTTTGTGTTACCCTGAGGAGGCAAAAACAGCATTTAGACATTAATACAACAGTATGAGAAGAGTGAGAGTTTTATAACACGAGAGCCAACAGGCTGAAAAACATCAGAGCAGACTGATGGACAAATCATTGCAGGTCAAGCTGAGCGTGAAGCAGAAGCATGTGCACACACACATGAATGTTCATTCTGAGTAACTGTGCTGGTTAGAATCTGCACGTTCTCTCTGTGGGGGGGGGGGGGGGGGGGGGTTTCTCCTGATGCTTCAGCTTCCTCTCACCCCTGGATTCTTTTATTATGTAAATACAGCTATGATCAGCACTGTTTGTCCAGTTTCCCACCTGAGACATTGAGGTTTGTTCTTATCATAAACACTACATGCATTAGCCTAATATACACACTGTAGCCCTGCTATGAAACATGTCATAAATCACAAACAATCAAGGAGAATATGCAGCATTATTTTCCTCCTGTAGCGATGCTGGAGGATCTTAACTCTCGCTTCCCTGACAGTGTTAAAGCTGTGACTGGGTTTGTGTGTGTTTAAGGCTCTATGGTGTAAATTACACTTAATATATGTAGTGTTTCACATCCACTTTAAAAGGCCATGAATTTTACGCAGATGAAATGCTTAAAGCTAATTAAATTAAGTACTATATAAAAGCCACTCTAGGCAGCACGGTGGTTAGCACTGTTGCCGCACAGCAAGAAGGTCCTGAGTTCAATTCCACCATCAGGTCTTTCTGTGTGGAGTTTGCATGTTCTCCCCGTGTTTGTGTGGGTTCCCTCCGGGTACTCCGGCTTCCTCCCACCGTCCAAAGACATGCAGCTTGTGGGGATAGGTTAATTGGATAATCCAAATTGTCACTAGGTGTGATGTGAATGTGCGAGTGAATGTGAGTGTGAATGGTTGTCTATCCCTGTGTGTTGGCCCTGCGACAGACTGGCGACCTGTCCAGGGTGTACCCCGCCTCTCGCCCTATGACAGCTGGGATAGGCTCCCGCGACCCTGAAAAGGATAAGCGAATGGATGGATGGATAAAAGCCACTCTATTCATGGGAATGAAACCTGCATGGCTGACGTCCTCTTCTTTCATGTGTTACTAGTTTCTGCGGTCATTGAGATTCTGGGTTAATGTCTAATCGTGTTTCTTGAAGCAGCTGATGCTGTGCTGGCGTGTCGGACTGATAAAGCTACTGAGTCCCGTATATAAGCTTGAAAAGAAGGTAAATTGGGTTTTTGAACACGTTTCGTCCCTTCTCCAAGACGTTTGTTCAGTTTTAAGGGAAATGAAGGAGAGATCAAACGGTCGAAAAGTGCAGTTAGCTTCCTTTCAAGCTCTAAGACTGCTGTAAGCTGGATGGCTGAGAAGCTACACAACAGTCTGTCACAGGACTTTGTGCTTTAAAGAGCAGCTGAGCAGTAAGTGACTGAATGAAAAACCATGAGGTGAAAGGAAACGGTGAACCAGAACCACGTTAATGGTGTATTTAAACCGCTACGGTTTGCTAATGTACACCATTCGGCTGTGTTTGCTACAGTTAGCACTTTAGCACTGCCGGCTAGCCGGTCAGTGATTTAAATTTGACACCTACCTGTGCTGATAGTCGTCGCTATCCTCGGCTCTTATTTTACCATCGAGGTACGAGCTCAATCTAATGATTTCATTTTGAACTGTCGCGGAAAGAACTAAACGATAGCTGCAGAAATATCCACGGACACTTCCGCGCACATACACGTCAGCAGCTAACCAGGCGGTAAGATTTCTTCTTCTTTCTCTTAAAAGAAGGAATGGCGGTTAGCAAACAGCGAACGGTGCATCATCGCCACCGTCTGGTGTCGTGTGTTGACCGGGGCTTGATTCCAAGAAGTAGGTTCAACAAACTGAGTTTAAAAATAAATTCTAAGGTGAACAACTCCGAGCTTCCTGCTCCACAACAGCTGATCGGAGTGAATTCAGTGTGGTTCAACGGAATGACGCGCTGAAGCGCTCAGGGTCACTCTGCGGAGTGTAGGGAAAGAAAGGCATCATCAACAGAGCCCCGAAACTACGATTCAACATAGCAACGGGTAAATAAAGACCAGTGCTGACCATGACAGAAGCATCTTCATACACTGAATAAAATTTGATATAAAATGTATCATTTTATTATAATGTCCATGCTCATCATTTAGATTAAACTGAATCCTAATTTTACATTTCGTTTTAAATCTAATTATTCAAACGTGACCTCAGTAGATTAAATGTAGGAGGCAGAACATGAAGATCAAATGTGGAGAAAGATCTTATTTCTTTACAAATGCCTCAGCATTTATAGAGCTGTGTGTATGCAGATTCAATTCAATTCAATTCAATTTTATTTATATAGCGCCAAATCACAACAAATGTCGCCTCAAGGCGACAAAATAAGCTGCTGTGAACAGATCCAGATGCCATGAGCTGGGCCAGTCTGAGCATCTGCAGACACGCTCACACAGCTGATCTGTTTATCCTGCACAAAACTGGCCTGGATTTTCATGCAACATTTTAATAACACAAGTTAGTTTGTTTTTCAGGATGTTTCACATGATGAAAACACATAATTTATCAACACACGTTACATGTAATTTGCAGTTCTTCTCTTCTTCCTCTCCTGTCTGTTTTATCTCTTTCTCCATCTCTGACTAAAGTTATTGTAGATCCTCTGGTTAAATGATCACTGTGCACCATTTGTCTGTTATGAGCCACCGTACCTGTGTTGGCTAATCCAATCAGAACAGAACATGGAATATACTTTTTGATCACCAGCCCTGTGTCTGGGTCCACTTCCACGGAGTACAAGGGCAAGGGGGCTCCATACAAATCTGGAACCTTCTTCTTCCCCATTGTTCCTCATAAAACCACCACGGGGGCAGTAACAAATATACGATGAATGGGAATCAAACCTCTACATAATAGAGTCATTTTTGACCAGGACATGTCCTTCAACGCACATATTAAACTAATATGTAAGACTGCGTTCTTCCATTTGTGCAACATCTCTAAAATTAGAAATATCCTGTCTCAGAGTGACGCTGAAAAACTAGTTCATGCATTTATTACTTCCAGGCTGGACGACTGTAATTCATTATTATCAGGAAGTCCTAAAAACTCCCTGAAAGCCTTCAGTTAATCCAAAATGATGCAGCAAGAGTCCTGACAGGGACTAGAAAGAGAGAGCAGATTTCTCCTGTTTTGGCTTCCTGTTAAATCCAGAATTCAAAATCCTGCTCCTCACATATAAGGTCTTAAATAATCAGGCCCCATCTTATCTTAATGACCTTGTAGTACCATATCACCCTATTAGAGCACTTCGCTCTCGCTCTGCAGGCCTACTTGTTGTTCCTAGAGTATTTAAAAGTAGAATGGGAGGCAGAGCCTTCAGTTTTCAGGCCCCTCTTCTGTGGAACCAGCTTCCAGTTTGGATTCAGGAGGCAGACACTATCTCTACTTTTAAGATTAGGCTTCAAACTTTCCTTTTTGCTAAAGCATATAGTTAGGGCTGGACCAGGTGACCCTGAATCCTCCCTTAGTTATGCTGCAATAGACGTAGGCTGCCGGGGATTCCCATGATGCATTGAGTTTTTCCTTTCCAGTCACCTTTCTCACTCACTATGTGTTAACAGACCTCTCTGTATTGAATCATATCTGTTATTAATCTCTGTCTCTCTTCCTCAGCATGTCTTTATCCTGTCTTCCTTCTCTCACCCCAACCAATCACAGCAGATGGCCCCGCCCCTCCCTGAGCCTGGTTCTGCTGGAGGTTTCTTCCTGTTAAAAGGGAGTTTTTCCTTCCCACTGTCGCCAAAGTGCTGCTCATAGGGGGTCATATGATTGTTGGGTTTTTCTCTGTATGTATTATTGTAGGATCTACTGTACAATATAAAGTGCCTTGAGGCGTCTGTTGTTGTGATTTGGCGCTGTGTAAATAAAATTGAATTGAATTAATAGTGAAGCAGAACCACCCAGACATTCCTGCATTCATGGTCAAACCAGAGAGGGGGGCCCAGCATACATAGGGACCAGCTCAAGGCAAACAAGGCAACCAAGATGCACAAACAGGACACCAGTACAGATGTAGTCTGACAACTTTGGAACAGCTTGCCGATTGATGTCTGTGCATCGGAATTCATTCAATCCTTTAAATCACGTTAAACAACCCACCTGTTTAAGCTAGCCTTCCAAACAAATTAGATTTTAACTTTCCCCCGGTTCACACTTGTTGCCACGCCACCATCTGTAATGATAACTATTTTCTTTGCTCCTTTATTGTTGTAACCCCGCAAATGCGGCTCATCTGTGAAGCAGTTCGATGTACCTGGGTCTTTTAAATGGGCTAAAGAAACAAAAGTGGAACTGAAACTGACACAGACTGCACAGTTGTTTGGATCAGGTGACCCTGAATCCTCCCCTAGTTACACTACAATAGGTCTAGGCTGCTGGGGCTTCCCAGTGTTTCTTTTTCACTAAACGTTTTCATGTAATATGTGTTTATAAACACAGTATAATCATTAATTATTACATATATTATTATTATATTCTCTTCCACTACATGTCTTCCTCCCCTCACTCCAACTGGTCGCAGCAGATGGCCCCGCCCCTCCCTGAGCCTGGCTTTACTAGAGGTTTCTTCCTGTTAGAAGGGAGTTTTTCCTTCCCACCGTCGCCAAAGTGCTTGCTCAAAGAGGGTCATGTGATTGTTGGAGTTTTCTGTTTTCTTTGTATTATTATAGGGTCTTTACTTTCCACTATAAAGCACCTTGACAACTGTTGTTGTGGCTTAGTGCTATATAAATAAAAGTGAATTGAATATATATAAATAAATTAAATTTGCCGTCATCTTGGCTGTCTGGTTATAGTGTGGACAGCAATAGTGAACCTGGTGAACATGTCTGTGAGGACAACAATATTTTTATATCTGTGGAGATCAGGGAAATATTTTACTGCTACTATTCATTACCATTATTACCATTACATTAATTATCATTTCATCAAAGCATTTATTCAGTAGATTACACACGTTCTTAGTTAAGATTATTACACCTATCACAGAGAGCTTCTGTCTGGTAGAAGGCCAACGGGCGGGGTGAGGCCGAGTGCGTTGGAGGTCGAGACACACACACACAAACAGTAGTTACAGTTACTGGTGGCTATGCATCAGGGGGCGACTGTGGTTCAGAGGGTTGGGAAGCTCGTCTTGTAACCGGAAGGTTGCCTGTTTGATCCCCCAGCTCTCTCTGTCCTGGTTGTTGTGTCCTTGGGCAAAACACTTCACCTATTGCCAGCCCTCCAACACCCTCCCTCAGTTTGAGAGAGATGCAAAGTGCACAGGTAGGGACTACAGGCCAGGTATGGTGGAGTCGGGCTGCACACAGACCATGAGGCAGCTGAATTGCAAATATCAGCTCAGTTTGAAACTGAGAAAACTCACAATAGAAGAGTTTGGGGATATATGCTAAAAGACAAAAAAAAATTAGGCCAGGAAAAAAATCCTTTATATTTTTCTGTGTTCAGTCCTCTGTTTTACTTCGACACGGTGGCATCTGTTGTGATGCTTACACCTATCATTACGTCTCACAAGTGTTAGTTTGATGGTTTAGTTTGGTGGTTTACACCTTTAACCGAGTTGGTAATTGTGAGATTCCTCAGGGTCTGAGACATCCATAGAGGAATTTGGCATACTTCTGGTTGTCGGTAGCATGGTCCCTAACATAGCTGCAGAGTGCTAGGATTTTCTGCAGCGCTTTCCCTGATGATGGGGGTCAGATCTGTTTGAGCTTCTCTCTGTATCTGACAGAGAGAAGTGTGTGGATAACTGGATTCCCAGTTAATTCACCTGAAATTGGTATTTCTTTCTGTTGGAGTTTCTCGTGTGAGCTTCCATTCAATGTTGAATGTTGAGCCTCCAGCAGACACTGGGAGTTTGTGGTGCAATCCTGCATGCATACAACTTGTGACAATGTACAGGGTGGGCCATTTATATGGATACACCGTAATAACATGGGAATGGTTGGTGATGTTAAAGTCCTGTTTGTGGCACATTAGTATATGTGAGGGGGCAAACTCCTCAAGATGGGTGGTGACCATGGTGGCCATTTAGAAGTCGGCCATCTTGGATACAACTTTTGTTTTTTCAATAGGAAGAGGGCCATGTGACACATCAAACTTATTGGTAATGTCACAAGAAAAACAATGGTGTGCTTGGTTTCAACGTAACTTTATTCTTTCATGAGTTATTTACAAGTTTCTCTTTGTTCACAGCCATTGACATGTCGAAGAGGTTAACATGTGAGGAGCGAAATTGTGTTGATATCTGGTGAACGCAGTAACCGGGTCTGTCACGGCCAACGGGGCAAGCCGTGTGTAAATTATTAAAGGACACAAAGTGCAAGCACAGCTTCTGATGAGAGTGAGCTTTATTGAGGAGGATAACATTCAACAAAGGCGAGGGTGGCGAGAACAGAACTGACAAAACCTAAACTGGGAAAACTAAGAATAAAGCTAACCTGGAAGATGCAGGGGAACCACACAGGATGACAGAGGGAGATAGGGTTAGACCACAGACCAGAGACATGACTACACTAGAGGGGATACACAGAACCAAAACGTAAGAATAAACAAAGATACATCAAGAAATCAAAGATTAACAATACAGAACAGAAAACACTGGGTCACAGAGCCAGGACCGTGACATTGGGTCTGTGGTGGGTTTGTTACAACAATATAGATCCACAACTGCACCAAAGAGTAAAACTGTTGAATGTGGATTATTAAACATTAGGTCCTTGTTCTGCCTCACAGAAACCTACTTACAGCAGAATAATTATGTTAGCTTAACACACAGAGTTATACAAATTGTCAGAATCCTCGAAGCAGGGAGGGGAGCAATCTTCCACTTAGAGTTGATTAGTCAACCACAGACTCTGGCAGAGTTTGAGTTCATTCAAAAGCCTGATGCTTAGCCTCGTCCACCCTAACTGTAAAACTCAAAGGACCATTTCATTTGTTATCTATCTATCTTACACAGAGTTTCTGTCTGATTTAGTGCTCAGCTTAGATAAAATAATTATTGTGGGTGATTTTAAGATGTATGTAAGCACTAAAAATGACAGCATTTAATCTATTAAAAGGCTCAACTGGCTTCTCTCAAAACGTAAAAGCAACCATCCATCACTTTAATCACATGCCAGATCTTGTTCAGATACATTGTATAGAAACTCAGCATTTCACAGTGTTCCCTTAAATCCCTCTTTAATCTGATAATTTCATAATAATATTTACATTATAATAATAATGCATTACACTACAGCAGGGAATTTCATTACAGTAGATGTCTTTCTGAAAGTGCTGTAACTAAGTTTAAGACATGATTCCTCTTCTTCCTGCACATCTGTCACGGTTTGCCAGGGCAAGCTGTGGGGCTGTTGGAGAAAGGACCCAAATGCTGGTGCAAATATGAACAGTGCATTTCTTTACAGTAAGGTAAATGTACACACAATAAATCTCCAGTGTGTTCCTTCAACTCCTGTGTTGTGCCTTTTCCTAAGTGCTGGTATTCCTCTGCTCCCGTGCCTACGCACACCCAATGCGTCCTGCTGTCCTGTGTTCCTCCTCCTGAGGAAAAAACAACAGACGCAGCCGTTACGACACCAACTCCAGCAGGCCTACACTTAACAGCACTAGAAACACTGACATGGAGTCTAACTCGATCCTGCGCCGGAGGAAGCTCCATCGCTCTGTTAAGCAGCTCCCCGACGAGCCTGAGCAGTAGCAGGTGTGTGAGATCCTAGTTGTGACCAGCCAGCTGGCAGGGCCAGACCCACCAGGCCTGGGAGTGTCACTGCACTCACACACACACACACACCTGCCTATACACACGCACACCCACAAGCATGGAACACAAGAACACAGCACAGTGCAGCAAACATACATCATATACTATAATAACAATGATAATAATAAACATCCACACCGCTCACGGACCCCGAGTCCCCGGGACCGGGACAACATCTTTAAATCATTCTCTGGTGAGCAACATCTGAGCCATGAAGAAACTTTCCATACTGCTGTGGATGCTGCGTCTTGTAACGCATGGCGTGATGTTTCACTAAGTCTGTATTTTTGGTTATAGTGACCCTGCAAACCTGTTGTTTATAACATATTCACCCCAGAAGTGTCAGTGAGAATAAAAACATGTTTTCTAGCTTTTCTTCTTACAGTATAAATACATCATTTATGTCACCTGATGCTGCAAATAACATTTTCTGTTGAAAATACAAAACAAAAAACTAAAGAACGGAGAAGAGGTGAAAACTTTTAATGAACAGCACAATGTGTCGCTCTCTCTCTCTGCTGATATGATTGGATTGAGCTCGCCCACCAACCTCTTTCTTCTTGACAGCAATAATTCAAATAAGATATCTGTATATTATTTATTTATCTATTTAATTTGATTAAACTTTGGAGTTTAGTGTTTAAGTTTTTTATTTTTATTTTATTTTATTTTTTTTGTTTCACACATGGTACAGCAGTAATTCATTTCCCATACACAACCTTCCTTTCAATTAAAGTAAAACTGTTTCCATGCATGAAAAGGAGCAGGAAGAAGAATAAATTCTTATTGACACCTGCCCCCTATCTGTGATAATACAAGTAGGCACTTACAACCAAAATTACACTCTGACAATATTCTGTACATAACAAAACAAAGCAAACAGAACAATATACTCAACAATGAGCAACACCACTAAATATCAAACTAAAAGGATCATTTTTCTATAATTAAATTCTGTTATTTTCAACTTCTTCATATTGGTTTATCATTTTATTCTTATAGCAGATTTTAAATGGAGAAACATTTACACAACAACACTTAAGATGATCACTGAGAGAATTCCAGTTTCTTATGCCTGTGACTGTTGGACACATTTGCCTTTGTGTGGTTCGAGCAAAGCGGTGCTTAAAATAAAACTTCCTTCTGCCACACAATACAAATAAACTTTGTAACTTAAGAGGTAGTGTTTTATTTTTTGCCCTAAACATAATAGTTAATGTCTGTAATTTCACTATGTCTTCTAGTTTTAATAATTTCGATTTTATAAACAAACTATTAGTGTGTTCTCTGTATTTAACATTATGCATAATTCGAAGCGCTCTCTTCTGTAATAAATATAATGGTTTCATATTAGTCACATATGTATTCCCCCATACTTCAACACAATAACTCAGATAGGGTAGAAACAATGAAAAATATAATATTCTCATTGTCTTGTAATCTAATATATATCTTACATTACCCAAGATATAAATACTTCTAGCCAACTTTTTTTTAACATGCTCAATATGAGGTTTCCATGGTAACTTGTCCACTATTACACCCAGAAAACGGAATTCTGTCACTCTTTCAATTAATACTCCCTCTATAGATAATACTATCTCTTCCTCCTTTACACGGTTTCCGAATATCATAAACTTTGTTTTTTCCAAATTCAGTGATAACTCATTTACATCAAACCATTTTTTTAAATTTTTTTCATTTCAATAACTATAATTTTAGCCAATTCTTTCAAGTTTTCTCCGGAACAATAAAAATTTGTATCGTCTGCAAACAAAACAAAATGTAACATTTTTGACACATCACAAATGTTTTTTATATATAAATTAAAAAGTTTTGGTCCTAAAACAGAACCTTGAGGGACCCCACATTCTATTTTCATTCTATCAGATGAATTGCCTAAACACTGCACATACTGAAACCTAGTATCTAAATAGCTGCTTAACCAGTTCAATACTATTCCTCTCACACCATAAGTTCTTAACTTAGAAATCAAGATGGAGTGTTGCAGAGTGTCAAAAGCTTTTCTTAAATCAATGAATACCCCTATAGTATATTTATTATGATGTGTTGCTGATGAGATGTCTTCAATAGCATTCATTAATGCTATTGACTATTCAAGTAATTGAATAGTCATATTAGTCTTCACAGTCTACAGCTAAATAATGAGAGAATGGTATTGTTTGGTTTTACACGTGTGATAAACTGAATCCGTAATATCAAAAACATGAACTCAGTCATTACAAGGCTCTGCATAAATGAGTGTGGTTATTCCAAAATGGGAATCCTTGTCCCAGGAATGCGCAGAAGCAGCAGGTACGCCACCTGCCATAACTGGGGTGGAGTGCACCACATCTTGTTTCGTCATGGTCACGTGATCTGGGTGTTTTGAACCACGCTTCTGAGCAATGTTTCGAAACATCGGTGCTTTGGAAGGTCGACACAAGTCAAAACATCTGTTTCAGTCTTCTCATCCCTTCTTCCCACTCCTCTCTATAGACCTTCCCTGGAATTCCTCCCTGAAGAGCCTGTTCTCTGAGCGTTCCACAATTCTGGATTGTTGTGCATTTTCCCGTCGGACACCTGGAGTCCCATTTTCTCCTTTTGCTTAATTGTGGATAGCATTCTCTGGTAAAACTCAGAATCACAGTTAGTGTGCATGGGATCCTTCCAAGCCCTGCATTTGAGTCCATTCCAGTATTCATGACAGAAGTATCCAGCCAAATGATGGATTTGGTGGCCTCAGCGGACTCAGGTCATGTTCATCACGTCCTTTCCACCCAGGAAGTGTGACTCGGCTGGCTCCACGTGACTGGAGAGCTTGCCTCTGGCTTAACAAACTGTCCTAGTAAGCCCAGCTCTGTCAGTTAACCCTCTGCAGGATTGACTACCTCAGCGTTCTCTTCACCCTAACCTAAGGCTGCTTCCACCCCAGGAGCATTCGTGTGGTGCACTGGACTTTGAAGTCTTATTCAGCCACTCCACCAACCCGTCGGTGTGAGGGTGGTAGACGCTGATCAAAACAGATTTGTAGACGTCCCCATGCACACACCTAACCTCCACCCACTGCCTCTAACAATGCCCCGGCCGAACCAGATTTTGGTGGACTACAGTCTGTGTGCAACTTGAATCTACCCTAGCCTGGCGTATACCCCTTTGTTATTCTGTGTGTCGGAGGGCCAGCAACACAGAACACTCATCCCATCTCCATCTGTGGGCACGCCCTTGTGTGGTTACCATCTGGTAAGGATAACGGAGTGGGATGAGTGGAAGACAGCCATCAACACTCAACTGGGCCAGTTTTTGGTGAGGCCTTTCGGTCTTACGAACAGGTCCAGAGTGTTTCAGGCCCTCGTGAATGATGTCCCTCGGTACTTCTTTAAATACTTTGTCTACTTGGATGATTTTTGTCTTCAGACCTGATGTTGTCTTCTATCTCCTCTGTATAGACCTTCCCTAAATTTACTCCCTGAATTGTGGTGAGCCTGCCTGTTCTGAGAGACAGTTGGATTGTTTGTGTTTGCCTGTTTCCCCCTCAGACTCCCCTTTCCTTTCTCCAATAGATCTTTCTGAGTTAACTTTCATTCTCCAAACCATTAGACCCCATTAACTACCCTACAAGGCTGCTCAAAGAAGCCCTATCATTAATTAATGCTTCAACCATAAATATTATTAGCCTATCTTTATAAATCAGCTACGTATCAGGCTTCGAGATGGCAGCAGTTAAACTGTTACTTAAAAAGCATCATTTGACCAGCTGTCCTATAGTTACAGGCCAATCTCCAACCTTCTTATCTCAGAAATTCTTGAAAGAGTAGTTCTGAAACAGCTAACTGATCATCTGTAAAAATGGTTTATTTGAAGAGTTTCACTCAGTTTTTATTGTGCTTGGCTTACTCTGAATGTTAAATTAACCTGGCGTCCAGGTTATCAAGGAATCTTGGAGTCGTTTTGATCAGGATCCTTCAGTGCACATGAAATATATGCTGCTTTCTTCCTTTCTGTCTCAGAGATTATTGATCTTTGGCTCTCTTCCACGGCGTGTCATTGTTCTGTCTTCCTCAGCTCACCGCCAACTGGTCAGGTTAGATGGCCCCGCCCCTCCCTGAGCCTGGTGTTGCTTCTTCCTGTTTCTTCCTTTTAAGAGTTTTTCCTTCCCAGTGTCCCCAAAGTGTTTGCTCAAAGGGGGTCTTGTTGGGGGTTTGATTGTTGACGTTTTCTCTGTATTGTTGTGGGAACTCTTGGAGAATACATCAAAAAGCACCTTGAGGTGAATGCTATTGTGATTTGGCATCATCTAAATAAAACTGAATTGAATTAAGCCACCCAGTCAACACACATATGTGGGGCCCAAATAGGGAGCAGCAGGGCTAATATTTGGGGCCCACTTGGGAAACCCAACTGGGGTCCAGCTAATTTTGTCCTCAGTTTCCATGGTGGCCCCAAATGTGTTTTCCTAGATGGGTTTATGCTGGGTCCCAGATAAGCCCCAAATCAGGCCCAGTCAAAAAAAATATGTGGGGCCCAGATGGGTAGAAGCAGATCTGATATTTGGGGCCCACTTGGGAAACCCACCTGGGACCCAGCTAATTTTGTCCTCAGTTTCCATGGTGGCCCCAAATATGTTTGCCCAGATGGATTAATGATGGGCCCCAATTTACATCACTTTTGTCATTCCTAACATTTACACTCCCATGTACTTGGGGAGGGACTCGTTGTCTTACCTAAATGTGGTCAGGGGAACGGTGGACTGAGATTGGCAGACATCCTGCTCTATCAGCTGAGCAGCAGGTGCATTTCTGTTCAACTACTTTGAAATAAACTGAACACTTAGGTTTCACTGATATCTTCATATTGCCTTACAGTTTGAATTAACTATGAACTGTCGTGCATTGATTTAGTGGATAGAAAAAAATTTGAGGAGCTGAGAAAAAGGCTCCCAGGTAAGACATAGTGTAACAAAGATAATTTATTTTACTGTATAGCAAGTTCTATTATTATTATAGTTATTACAGTTGAAATATTTTATACAAACGGTGCTTATTTTCCGTTTTTAGACACTGGGTTGTTGTGTGGCCTGTAGAGTATTATTCGACTTTTAAATGTTCACATTAAATTAGCTTTCAGTCAGACTTCTGCTCTTTCCTGTGTGATTTTATTTTGTAAGCCACCAGAAGCCTCGCTGGTTGCGCTTGTGATAAAGCTGTTCCGTGTCTTCTGCGGAAAACATCCGAGGTAAAATAATAATAATGATAATGAAATAATAATAAAAATAACATTAATAATAATTCATGTTAAAAACAGTGGAGGAGGGGGCGGAGCCACCGGGCACCGCTACTTTCTGTGACTCGTTAGATTTCAGTTATCGTTTGTTTCCACCTTCACGTGAATCCGCTCGTGCGGAGCTCCGCGAGCCGCTGCTGATATCTGTCTGAGGGGAATAACGTTAGCACCCACGGGAGACGGATGCTTTCACGGTAAGCGCTGCATCAGCACACACTGTGGTGTCACAGCTCCACGGAGAGCTGCCAGTGAAGCAGGTGAACACGGAGGACACAGCAGACGGCGAAGAGCCGGAGTGGAAATCACGTCGGGATAAGTTTCCGCTCGAAGAAATAGATGCTAACGCAGCCATAGAGACAGGTTTGTTGCACAGCTACCGCGTACCACCCGAGAACCCCACGTCCTTTTGTCCCTGCGAGCACCGTGGGCGTGGAAATGTCCTCAGGCAACACAAGCCCGCTGGTTTTTGTTTGTTTTTAGTGTGATTTACAACATGTGTACCTGTCGGAGCGCAACATGTAACACGGTAGGCCCGCAGCGGACAGCCTCGCTCTAGCGTGGGGAGACCCCAACGCCGAAATGTGGCCGTTTCACACCGCCTGCCTTTAACAGAGGTGCGAGCCCAGGAAACAACCACCCATCTGTCTGTGCAGCAGTTACAGTTGGTTAAAAGGGATTTATTGAAACGTGCAAACACACGCAGTCCACAGAGCAAACAGAGCTTCTGTATATTTAGTATGATTACCTTTATTCGTCAGCACAGGTGAACCATCATAAACAAGCTTTTAAAACGTCTTCAGAAATAGTTCTCGGGCTTCTAGGAGCACATCCCAAAGTTCCTCATCGTACTCACGGCTTCAATGATATTAACGTCTGAGTTTGGGAGGATCGTCTCCCACTGACAGTTTTATGTTGTGCATTTTTAATGTGTTTGGGATCGTTGCCATGCCGAAAAATAAAGCCACTGTCCAAAACCCTTTTGGTATTGTGTGATGTATCAAACTCTGACACTACTTTTCTACATTCGTATAATTGTGGCGAGATCCCCAAACACCCAACCTGCAGCTTTGACACACAGCTGCACACATCTGGAAAGCCACCGTTCATAAAGTTTTGGCACTGACTTTCAGATGCTGTTCATTTGCTGTAAAACCACTTCTTCTTCTTTTGTTTACACTTGTCCAGTTCCCCTGCATGTTTTAGGGCCCACAGCTCATTAAGCTGATATATATTTCACAGTTAATAGTGCTTTAGTCACACTCAGACCTGGCGCTGCTGCGATATAGCCTTTAGTGACGTGGTCACCTGTGAGCTGGACTGGTATCCATCTTTGCCTTTGTTCATAGATTCAACTAAAATATGTAAACACATCTGGTGTAGCAAAGTGCATGGATTAAGTTTGCAGTTTAAAATAGTTGGCTGTTCATCCCTTAAGTGCCTCGTTTATGCTTGAATGATTCGTAGTTCAGTGTTAAGATAAGCAGATTAGCAAACAAAGAGCCGTACTTTGAAAATGTTTAGGGACGAGGACTGGAACTGCTGTACAAGACATTTGAGAAGCACCGTGGACTGTACTTAGAATTCATTTAAGTTAAGCTTTTATCAGTTCAGCAGAGAAGAGAAGTGGTCAAATATAAACCAGAAGCTTGTTCATGGCTGTCAAAAGCATGTAGTCAAGGTGCAACTTGCTAAAGGACATTTAACCAAATATTAGCAGCATAATCTTGACTGTGCGTGAGAGAAAATCCAAAATAAGTTCAAATGTTTCCCCCTCCGATTCTTGTCATTTAAAGCCATTAAAGACATCTGCTGTATAACGATTCCACGCGGGAAAAAGAGCAGTTAAAAAAGTTAGCGTGACACTTCTACCTGTTGCTCTCTGGTGACTTTTCGTTTCTTTATTCAGGTCATGTGAGAGTCATGGAAGTCAAAAATGGAAACCGGAGGAATGAAGGCAGCGACACGAAGAGAAAATCAGCGGAGTAAATGTTGATACGTCCAACTTTGACATGTGGCACACGGAGACGACCGGGCTCAGGTGAAACGGTGAAAAACCAGAGGAGGACATCACGATGATGAAGAGTAGGCGTGCTCAGATTGGACCTATGAGAGAAGGCTAAGCAGGTCAAGTGACCTCACTGGATGTTGTGACTGTGGATGCAGAGAGGACGTCTCTCCGGTGTCCTGACAGTCAGCACTGCTGTGATCACGGCCACACATGTGGGCTCCCCTCACAGGATGTGAACCCGAGACTTCAGCCGGTGTTTGATTTATGATTTCTTTGAAAGAAGACGGGGAGCTGCAGCTGAATGTGACCATGCCTCGCAACCGAGCCTTTTCTGAGCCCGAGTATTCTGCTGAGTATTCAGCAGACTGCTCTGTGACGTTGCCCTCTGACCCTGGGCAGGCGGTGGGGCGAACACACGAGGTCACGGTGCGGACCTCGGGATGCTGCCTCTGTCTGCCGCGCTTCATGCGCCTGACCTTTGCGCCCGAGTCCTTGGAGAATCTTTATCAGACCTACTTCAGACGGCAGAGACACGAAACCCTGCTGGTGCTCGTCGTGTTTGCCGCGCTGTTCGACAGCTACATCATCCTCATGTGTGCTGTGGTCTACACCGCTGATAAGCTGGCGTCTGTTTTAGTGGCGTCGGTGGGGCTGGCAGCAGATATCGTTCTCTATCTGCTGTGCCGCTTCGGGCTGCTGCCAGACCGCATCTCCCGGCGGGTGCTGCCCTACGCCCTGTGGGTGCTCATAGCCGCTCAGATATTCTGCTACCTGGGCTTGAATTATGCTCGCTTCCACCAGGCCAGCGACACTGTAGGCTGGCAGGCTTTCTTCAGTTTTTCGGTTTTTCTGACTCTGCCTTTGAGACTGACTCCCATTGTGCTCATCACCACTGTGTCCTGTGGGGTCCACACCCTGGTCCTGGGTGTCACCATTGCCCAGCAGCAGCAGGATGACATACACGGCGCAGCACTCGGCAGACAGGTGAGAGTTGAGTTGTCTGTTTGTTAATGCATTGAATTTCCTGTGTCTAATGGCATGCAGCCAGATGTAAGGCAGTAAAGTATTTCCACCGTTTCACAGGGATACTAACTAATACTGGATAAGCTGGTAACTATACGCAGATTACACAGTTGACAGAACAACCTGCAGAGTCCTCTTACTCATACTCGTAAAAGTTAACCGATACCATGAACCGATACTAACTTATTTCCTTAATCAGAGGGTGGCTTGTCATTTCTGTTGTAGTTTTTTAGATTGGCCACTAGGGGGACATCCCGCGCTAAACAGGCACAGGGTTAGACGAGTGAGACTGGAGGCTGCTGTAGCTAGGCTAAACAAAATGTCAACAGTGTGGAACAGCCAACTTTAACTCAGGTTTTGGAAAAGCGATGAAAAATGTCAAGAGAAAATCCACGGGCAGTTAAAATAACAGAGGCTCTGACTCATTTTATCGCTCTGGATGACCAGCCAATGCTGGCCGTGGAAAACATAGGATTGCATCGTCTTCTCAGCATACTCGAGCTGCGATATGAAATTGGACACTCTGCAATAATTCAAAAGTTTATTTTATTCTCAAACCTAATTTGTATTTATTTTATTCCAAACAGAAGTGTTTATTAATTATTCTGAAAGCTCGAGACAGTGCCAATAGTTCAGTGATATTTTGTTAAATTACAATGTGGAGACTCTGCAATAATTTAACAGAAGTGCTTATTTTTCACTTGAAATTTTTGTGGTCATTTTTATTAAGATTTTATTTTTTATCGGCAGAGAATAAAATAAAACCCGTCTTCCAATTCATTGCATTTGTGTGTGTGGTAGAAGTATCGTTTTTGTACTCAGTATCGGCAAGTACTCAGATCCAAGTATCGGTATCGTATCAGTTTGAAAAAATTGGTATCGTTGCATCCCTAATCAGCACTACAGTCAATCTCAAAACCTAGTGGGACTTTCATTTGTGCCACTATGTCGGACCAATAACGTATGTGATAGTTGCCATCTGTTGTATTATTAGATCCAAATCTGTCGTTTAATGGAAAAGCTAATAAAATTCTTCCATGAACATTTTCTCCACTGGCTGAACTGGAGGCGCTGTTTTTGTTTTAAACACATATTTGTATAAAACTCACCTATTAGTGTTACATTTGCTTCTTATGTCCCATTTGACTTTGTCTTTAATGAGGACAAAAGGGTTTTTCCCCCTAGTGCTTTTTTTTAGCAGAGCAGAGAATTTGCAACACAACATTTCTAAACATACTATTTTCATTATTTCTATAGAAAACATAAATAATTTCTGCTTGCACACGATACAAGAATTATTCCAGGAACAAAAAATGGCCGGTGGCTGTTTGCATGGTTTCTCTCCAGCTTCCTTCCACAGTGCAAAGACATGCAGTTAGTGTGTTACAGCCTGTCTCTCAGTGTTAGCTTTGCATGGTGACCTGTCCAGGGTGTCTCCTGCCTCTTGTCCTATGGTAGCTGGGATAGGCTCAATCCCCCCGCAAACATGCAAAGGATAAGTAGAAGATGGCTGTGAACCAAAACAGTTATCACCCTGCTGAAAACGCCACCTTTTTATTGAGCTACAGCTGAAACCAATGCTGTGCAGTGATGTGCTTTAACTTCTCAATGCTCAATGTAAAATCAAACTAAAGCTGAGGCTTATCTTCCAGTTTACACACTTTATAAAAACTTCAGCAAGCAGGGTTTGTGTAGGTGAAATCCTTTCTTGGATTTTAATATTGTCTTTTCAGGGTTTCAAAAGTGCTTGAATTTTGGATGTGGTGCTTAAAACTGTATTTCATTCACAACATACGAGTATTTGATTGCATAGTTTGCTGATCAGATGGAGAAATAAAATGAGTCACAAAGGCTAAAAGAAGCATTTCTCCTCTGGGGCGTGCTTTGCACCTCTGCGTCAGTCAGTCAGTTTTAATGAGTGTTGGCTGGAAAACGACAAATACGAATTATGGATAAGACGAGGACCAAATCCACGCGTAGCCACATGCAAAGTCTGCAAAAAGGATTTCCACAGTGGGGGAGTCTGCATTCTGGAGTCACATGGAAGGTAACGAGTAAGTAATGCTAATTTGTTTATTTTCGCTAGTTAGCAAATTCACAGGATAAATTGTGAGTGTGATGCAATAAAGCAGTACTAGTGATAATTTATGGAATATGCTGTTAACCTAGCTAACATTACTTAGCAGCAACAGTGACTGTAATCAGTTCCCTCAACTGAAAGCTTTAAATATTAGCCCAATATCACCAAGGCTTTCTGAATAAAGGCTTATAGCAGCAAAGTCGTCACCAACCAAATAGAAGAACACTGTTTATATTTGTTTGTCTTACAATTTGCAGCTTTTTAAAGTGTTAACTTGGTTCCTTTGGGAACACTTTGAGGGGTTAAATAGAGCTGAGAATCCCAATGCAGTCTGTGACCATTCAGGACTTCAGCAAAAACAAAGAAACAAAGTGAAGCATATCACTGATGGTTGTATTGGGATTTATTTTTTTAAATAACACCTGTCTGCTATTTTTGGTCGTATAGAAGCATCAATATCTGATAAGAAGACTTGAACATCCAGCAGGTTTGTTTTTTTTCAGTCGACAAACAGAACCTCAAACAGTAAAGCTACATCCGCATCAAGATCCAGCAGCGTTGCACACAGTCATCTAATCCACATCTAACTACCACCAATACCACAAGCACTATTCCTACAAAAATATGAGAATATAGGGGACATTTCAGAAGCATGTTCCCTTACAGTGACAGCAAAGGAGTCTAATGATGAGGAGAGAAAAATATGTTTGGGATTGCTCCTCATTTCTCCTGAAAGCTAAAGCCAAGAAAAAGAGTCTGGATATGTTTGATGAAAATCTGAAAAGGGGAATGAAACGTCAGCTCGACATGCACATGAGATTCTGGAATGACTATGAAGTAAACTTGCAGTGCCTGGCATCATTTTCCGCGGGTCAAACAGCAAATGTATGAGAAGATTGAAAGTGTTGTGATCTGGGCTTCCAGAATCTGATTCAGCTGCTGATGGACAGTCCAAATGTGAACTGGAAGACCTTCTCACTAGCCCAGCATAAGACTGATGAACAAACAGGCAAAACAATATGAAAAGTTTGGTTTGGATATGCTACACAACGCCGTGCATCCACAGACTGGGAGCTGGGAAATGTTTTGTCAAGCCTTAAATGGCTTTTCAAGAATGTTCCAGCATGTAGGGAAGACTACACAGAAGTCACCGGTTCCTCTGCCGTTCCTCTTGACTCCTGTAATCTCAGCGTGCCCTTCACATGCTGTCCTTTCTGAAAATGTATTTCAGTACTGCCAAAACTGAAACTGTATTTAAAGTTTTACCAGTCTGACAAACCCACACTGCCATTGATGTGCAGTTATCCCACAAATATGCTGAGTTTAATGGAGACATTTATCAAGCCCAGTGTTGTGAAGAATTAAGCTACACCTGTAAAGCTCCTTCAAGTTGACTGTGGTGATGCAGTCCACCACATGGATGTCACTAAACTGAGAGTCAGATTTGTCACAGAGAGAGAGTCCTAGAGGAACACATGAAGAAGAACTCAGGAGGCTTGAGTTCAGGCAGAACTGCTGCTGTTTTTGTTGAAGATGGTCACCAAGCAGGCGATGGTTGAGAACGTTGAAGAGCATTCACTGGTTGCTCAGAGGATCAATATTGACCATGTGAATCATGTTGGAGGTTTGGTCAACATAGTTGAAAGGAGCTACTGCTCTCTGCACTGCAGCCAAGCAGAAGTACCACATATGTCTTGAGGACCAAAGACATCTAAAGCAAGATGAGCAGAAAGCACAAAAAAAGCAAAGGACTCATAGAGGAGATAACAGAGATAAAGCCATGGAGGAGGCTTTGAAGGTTCTCCTAAAGCCTGCTGATCAGAATGCAGAAAAAGCTGATTGTGCTTCATCTCAAGTCCAACAGGCTTCAAAGAGCTGCAACAGAAAACGTCTGGAGGATTTGCAGAAACAGCTAACTGACAAACTCAAGGAACTCTAAGGCTGTGTTTTGCTCCAAATGGCACAGCAGCCTCAGAGAAAACAGAACGAGGCATCTTCAACATATGTTCATACAAGGCAGCTCAGTTTACCATAAGTTGTATGGGTGTGCAACTATTTCTGCATATTTAGCAAAAATGTGCCATTTCTTCACTCAGTGAGGTGATGGTTCAGCTTCAGCAGCAGTTTGCTCTCAAGGTTCTTTCTGTGAAGCTGTGACTGTTCAGCAGTGAACAGGAGTCCTGCATGACTGAGACGTCCTTCACAAGCTCCAGATGCAGGAAGAGCTGTATTGACTTTGATCGACAGCTTCTCGATGTGAGGAAAGCCATGCAATAGATCCACACCTCCAGTGAATGGACATGAAAGGTACCTCTCCAGCCCTGCTTCTGGCTTTCCATGATCCATGACCCCATGTATCCATCATCTTCGTGTCTCTCTGTGTCTAGGTGATGTCTGATGAAGTGGAGACCTGTGGAAAGATGTAAGGTTTTCAAAAGAATTAGGTCTGGTCATTATAGTGCTGTATACACTGCCAAGCTGCAGATGTTTGTTTGGAGCTAGCCTCCAAAAGCTGGCCATACACTGTGCGATTTTTGGCCCATTTTGAGACGATTTTTCAGTCACGCAACCGTTTTGGGGATCGGTCGTGTTTTGACTTAATCGTGTGTGCATCGTGTCGTATACATGGGGTAACGAAAAGCAGTTAACACCTCACGACCAGCTCCCAATCCTCAATCATATGGTCGCATGATAATCAAACCTGTTTGAAATCCTGTCGCCCCTCAACGCAGCCTCTCACACTGCGCACGCACAAACACAGAAATGAAAGAAAAGGTGGAGCAGCACGGCAGTGCAGCGTGTGATCTGGATACAAGAGATGGAGGCACAACTTGTAGGATGAGGCAAGCTCATCCAAGTACGTAAGCGTAGAGCTGCCACCCAGGCAAAAGGAAAATAGAGCTATATCACGTTATAACATGAAAAGTATATATATTTTTTGCCTGGGTGGCAGCTCTACCCTTACGTATCCGAGGCTTTTCAATGTGGCCTCACAAACTTATCACGACTACAACAACCAAGCTGCTCAATCCCAGCTGCCTGGTCAATGTTTTTCATTAGTAATTTAGCAAAGTTGATGGTGTTTGTGTGTCTGTGTGAGTGAAAGACAGAGAGTGAGGGACAGATTTTGTATGATAAGCTTCATGTTATGGACGCACAGTTTGAGCACTCAGGTCGCATCAGAGCATCAGGCCGTATAGTGTGAGACCTGCATCGTGACCTATGAACTTCTAACCTCTGAGATTTAATTGTACAGTTTGAGCAGGAGCTGAATAACGCGACTGAAAAAATCGCACAGTGTTTGCCCAGCTTAATGCAGACTGTTTAAACTAAACAAGCTGCTGTTTCACATAATAAACCCTGTCAGCCGCAGTATTGCTTCTGATTTAACAGTTACAGCAGTAGAGACGAGCTGTTTACATGTGCGTGGAACTCCAGCGTCATTAACCAGGCTAGCTGTTAGCTTATAGCTCACGCTAGCTAACCAGCGAGCAGTTAAAAAGACAGCTGAAGCTGCACAAAACACCCACAAACTTATCTCACTACAACGTAGCGCCGAAAATATGACTCGCAGCTCGAGCTCGACACAGCTGCTGTAACATCAGACTGACATCCAGCTAACCACAGCTAAAAAGATATTTAGAGAAAACTTACCGTTTCCTCAGGTTATGAGCTGAGTATTTTCATGCTGAAAAGTTTGTTTGTTTTGGCTCTCACTGAAGACACCGACGCTGAAGACATAGCTGTTCTTTTGTGCTGCTTTTAAGAGAAACAGTCTTTGAATGTGAGGAAAATGCTGTTCATCCTCTTCAGCTCTAGCGTAGACGACTGGCTCTGCCATGTTTTCATGTTTCTCCTTTCCGTGTGTCGCTACTTTGAAACGCTTGGGCCGCTCTGCCCGCCACAGTTTCAAACAGGTCATGTGACTGCATGGCCACATCTCATTGGTTATAACGTTACCGGAAACTCCACTGGCGGCATATTATCTAATGTGTTAAACTAATTTTTTTATTTTTATTTTTTAAGTAACGAGTCGAATTTTGCAAATGTAGCGGAGTAAAAGTACCGTTTCTTCTTCACAAATGTACTCAAGTAAAAGTAAAAAGTATCGTGCAAAAAAGGTACTTTAAAAGTAAAATTTTTTTCAAAAACTTACTCAAGTAAATGTAGCTCGTTACTACCCACCTCTGCCAACAAGTCCTATAACAAGTTGATTTGTTCACATTTGAGCTCTTCATTTTAAGTGAATTGTGTGTTTTGAGTTTATATACTAGAGATGGCACAATACCACTTTTTTATGTCCGATACCGATATCATAAATTTGGATATCTGCTGATACCGATATGAATCCAATATAGTGTTTTTTAATCAATAAAACTGTTTTTTTAATATCTTGCTGCATTTTGTATAAGTTCATACTCAAGTTTAAATAAATAACAACACTAAAGCTATTCTGTTATACCTGTATGCAAAAAAAATACACTGCACCCAAAATATTTCATAGTTCAGCAAAACTGATCAATCTAATAAACTTAAACCTGCACCATCCTCCCTGTTCTGGTATTTTAAAGAGTACTTAGTAGAAAAATTAAACAACCTAAATAATAGGGTTGCCAACTCCCAGCAAAAAAAAAGAGATTAGATGAATGATGATTGTCATTATCAAGCAGATAAAAGACCTGGAGTTGATTTGAGGAGTCGTGCTTGCATTTGGAAGATTTTGCTGTGAACAGACATCATGTGGTCAATGGAGCTCTCTGTGCAGGTGAAACAAGCCATCCTTAAACTGCGGAAAGAGAAAAAACTCATCCAAGAAATTGTCACACTGTTAGGAGCGGCAAAATCTACAGTTTGGTGCATCCTGAGAAAGAAAGCAAGCACTGGTGAACTCACCAACTCAAAAAGACCTGGACGTCCACGACAACAGCAGTGGATGATCGCAGAATCATTTCCATGGTGAAAAGAAACCCTTCACAACAGCCAACCAAGTAACTAACAGTTTCCAGGAGGTAGTCATATGGATATACAAGTCTACCACAAAGAGAAGACTGCATGAAAGTAAATACAGATGTTTTTCTGCAAGGTGCAAGACACTCATAAGTCTGAAGACTAGAAAGTATAAATTGAAGTTGCTTAAAAACAAACAAACATTACATTTTTGGAGAGATGAAATCAATATCCACCTCTACCGGAATCACTGCAAGAAAAATATGAAGGAGGTGTTGAACAGGTCATGATCCAAAGCCAACACATCATCTGTAAAACACAACAGAGGCGATGTGATGGCTTGGGCATGCATGGCTGCCAGTGGCACTGGGACACTAGTGTTTATTGATGATGCGACACGGGACAGAAGCAGCCTAATGAAGTCTGAGGTGTTTGAAAGACAAACTGGCTGCTCGAATCCAGCTAAAGCCAGTCAAATTGATTGGGCAGTGTTTCATAATACAGATGGACAATGACCCAAATCATACCCACAAACAAACAGCAACTGAAAGCCGCTGCACTAAAGGCCTGGCAGAGCATTAAAAAGGAGAAAACCCAGCATCTGGTCATGTCCATGACTTCAAGCTGTCATTGCAAGCAAAAGGTTTTCAGCCAAGTACTAGAAATTAACATTTTATTTTCATCTGTTTAATTTGTTAGTTACTTTTGAGACCCTGAAATGAAGGGATTGTGTTAAAAAATGCTTTAGTTCCTCACATTTAATGCAGTGTTTTTGACCCAACCCACTGAATTAAAGCTGGAGATCTACACTCCAACTGCATCTGACTCGTTTCATTTAAAATTTATTGTGGTAATGTACAGAACCAAAACTAGAAAAAAAAGTTGTCTATCCAAATATTTAAATAAATAAATAAATACATTGACTTGCCCTATCTATTTTTTAGGGGTTCAGTACGCATATGTATCGAACAATACAAATTTTTTAAATTTATTTTATCAACTTTTCTTCTGACGATGCTGTCTGTGTTGAGCGCTCAGTGGATCTGCGTTCGACTACTCCGCCTAGGCTGCACTGTCGAGCGCAGATCCACTGAGCGCAGGGCAAGCTAGCAAGACAGAAGTTAAGCTCGTTGCAACATGGCAAATTGAACCTCCCCCACCCTCATTCAGATCTGGCGTTTGGAACTATTTTGGTCTTCATGTGACGTATGACCCTGAAGGTAAGCGCGTCATGGACTAAAGTAAAACAGTATGTTGGATGTGCCAGCAATGCTCAATTACATTGGTGGGAACTAGTGTGTTAGCGCAGTTAGCTCGTTAACGTGTTGACCGTCCAGCCCCATGCACGGGGCGATCCGCGGTAGCTCGTTAACGGAGATTTGCCGTGTTGTGGCGTTAACGTCATTTCAGATTAACGCTGACAGCACTAGTGGGAACACAACGAATATGACTGCACATTTACTCCGACATCATCCTCGTGCAAAGACAAGTGGAAGCAGACAAAAACAACAAGCAGCATGCTACAAACTTTACCCGAGTCATTTAGACAGCCGTTAGCACATGATTCTCCTTATGGGGACCTGATATGTTTAATATGCTGCTGAGAATATAGCCCAGAAGAAGCGTATAGTATAGCTTTTATTTTGGAAAGAGACATTTCTCTGTAATAAACTCTCTTTTCAAAAGATGAGGGATTCCTCAATCAGACAGATTTATTTATTTTAATTACTTTGTTGTTTCAGCAACATTAAATTCAAAAACTGTACTTTTGAGTTAAAATATGTATTTATAATTTTAATAAATGACAAATTAAAAAAGCATGAACATTTTTTGTATCGAAAAAATATCGAACCGTGACACCAAAGTATCGAACCGAACCGTGAATTTTGTGTATCGTTGCACCCCTAATATTTTTGTAGTATTTTGAGTTGTTAGTGCATTCTTTTTTCTTTTTCTTTTTTAAAAAAAGTGCACTATGCCTTTATTTTCCCCATTTTTTCTTTATTTATTTTATTTGAAGTTATTTGTCAAGTGACATATAGCATAATACTCTTTTTTTTGTACGATTTCAAAAAAGTGAAATCATTTTGAGTTTGTATGTATTTGTATAAATATGTAATTTATCAAAGTGGTAATGTGCTGGAAAAGCTTTAAAATGGACCTTGAAAGTGCTTGAATTTTACTCTGAAAAAGGTGTATGAACCCTGAGCAAGGGTTTAAGCTGGATGATAGCAATAACCAAAAGAAATCCTTTTAGAATTAAGAAAAAAAAATTTTGGTGCTCAGAAAGCAGGAGAGGGATATTCAAAGTTTCCACAGTGTTTCCAAATGTCAAGAACTGGAGTATCATCAAGAAATTCAAAGAGAGCCATACAGCACAGAAAGAAGACTAGTGTGTCTAAGGACCCCAGTACAAATGCCAAGATGCTTTGTGAATGAACTAGCCAATTGTAGTCTGAAAGAAGAAGATTTTCAACAGGTTTGATTCAGGCCCCACTCTGCCCTCTTCCCTGTCAGGGACTGTGCACATCAGCTATGTGGAATAATCATGCGCATGTTCAACCCTCTGGCGTCCAGGGTATAATTGACCGTTTTTGACTACTTTTGATTTCACCATTAAAAACTGTTTACCTTGTTTGGTATCATTCTTTTCAGCACAACCTCACATCTCACTTTTTTTTCATTTAGGAATACTGTATTAATGCAATTGATCTAAATTAGTTGTAAAAATGAGTATTTTTCACTGTAAAAACCACAAACTTTAACAAACAAATTATTCTCATAACTTCAAATGCAAATATAATATTTTTTTTATCATAACTGTGGTTTTACGTGACCTATCAACACAATTTAAAAACTGATTTTGTCAGATATGCGGATGCAGAACCCACCCACAGGACTCTTTAAATGAAGATCTTTTTCTTCTTCCAGAATGTTTTTTTTTCCCTGTGATAAAGCGGCCTTTATGCGAGGAAGCCTTTTGGACGGTTACAAGACAGCAACGATACATATATACAAACAATAAATTCAAAACAAGAGAAAGACCTGCTGGAGACCTGCAGGTTGCAAAGTACTTGGAAGTAGTGCAAAGGACTTGGTCCAACCATAGAGAAAAGAGTACCATAGTAATGTTAGCTAGCTGATGTATTGGTACTCTTGCCGAGCTCAGTGAATGTTTATGCAGTTAATCAATTAGTTGTGTAGTTTTGATGGGTGACTTTGGATTTGTGGGAGAAACACTATCAAACAAAACCTCACCTTAAATGTGCAATTACACATTTGGAATAAAAACGTATTCATCCGATTCATTTTTAGGGGTGGGGGAAAAATGGATACTGTGTAGCATGGTGATATTCTGTTTGCTAATAATGTATGGATACAGGGACAGCAGAAATCGATATTTTGTTACAAAAAGGTTTTTGTGCTCTGACTTCAGAGCATGTTGATCCTTTTTCTGAGCAAGAATCCTGACATTCCTTCACTGTCCAAATGTGTTTAACTTGTTTTTTGGCAGCAATAAACATGACAGTTTACTTATTTTAATTTAAGACATGTTTTATTTTAATTAAGTTTAAAACTTTTTTATTTAATGTAAAATTATATTTTGTTTTAATTTACTTTCAAATTCTTCAGTTGCTGAAGGGGCTGCATAGTTTTCATAAACTGCATAGTTCAGAATAGCTATAATTGTACCAGATGGTTGATTCAGTTAAGTTGGACTAGACTGTAATACAAACCGTTCAGTTTGTCAACAATCAAACTGAAATGAGAGAAAGACTGAGTGTGAGACTTTGATATTAGAGAAAATGAATATTGATAAAGTTTACCTTTATGTACAGAATCTGAATATCGCAAAATATTGTAAAAAATTGCAATAATATCGTATCGTGGGATGTATGGTGATTCCCACCTCTATTAATTTTCTTCCACTTATCTGATTCAGCGTGGGGGGAGCCTGTCCCTGCTCTGGGGTACACCCTAGACAAAAGAGCTACACAGAGAGACGCACAACCATTCACACTCACATTTACATCGACACTACAGGCAATTTAGAATCACCAGTTAGCCTAATAACACTGACTGCATGTCTTTGGACTGAGAACATGCAAATTCACAATGTGGTGATTATAGTTACAGGATTTCCATTTGCTGTACTGTTTTAAATCTATATGAATTTTTAAAAAGTAAGTTGTGTCATTTCTAAACTTGTAAGAGTGCACAGAAGTGAAATGATGAATGTACTCTCACTTCTTGTTTTTCAGCTTCTAGCCAACCTTGTGATTTATGTTTGTGCCATCACTGTGGGCATCATGTCGTACTACATGGCTGATCGGAAACATCGGAAGGCCTTTCTGGAGGCGAGACAGTC
This sequence comes from Neolamprologus multifasciatus, assembly GCF_963576455.1. Classification (NCBI taxonomy): domain Eukaryota; kingdom Metazoa; phylum Chordata; class Actinopteri; order Cichliformes; family Cichlidae; genus Neolamprologus; species Neolamprologus multifasciatus. The sequence continues at coordinate 3,096,163 of NC_140449.1, forward strand.
ACTGGAGGTCAAACTCAACCTGGAGGAGCAGAGTCAACAACAGGTCAGAGGACAGACACTGTGTGCACAGGCAACTGTTATCTTTGACGATTCGTTTTATTACTCATCAACTAAACCTGAATATTTAAGATAGTCAAAGTTTTGGCTTTTATATCCACGATGATCGGGCAACTGTTAGTGTGCAGAATTATACAACTAAATGCAAAACAGAGATTTCCCCATTTCACCTATTTTCATCTAAGTGAGAATTCAATTCAATTCAATTTTATTTATATAGCGCCAAATCACAACAAAAGTCGCCTCAAGGCGCTTCATAGATACAGAGAAAAACCCAACAATCATATGACCCCCTATGAGCAGCACTTTGGCGACAGTGGGAAGGAAAAACTCCCTTTTAACAGGAAGAAACCTCTGGCAGAACCAGGCTCAGGGAGGGGCGGGGCCATCTGCTGTGATTGGTTGGGGTGAGAGAAGGAAGACAGGATAAAGACATGCTGTGGAAGAGAGACAGAGGTTAATAACAGATATGATTCAATGCAGAGAGGTAGAATAATAATAGAAATCTAAATTTACAAATAAATAATGTCTTCTGCCTTATCATGGTCTCGGTGGGCTGGAACCAAGAGGCCGTGTACAGCCTGGTGAGGTCGCCAGTCTGATGCAGGGCTGACATAGACAAACGACCATTGCTACTCACACTGATACTTATGGGCAATTTAGAATCACCAGTTAGCCACTGATTGCATGTGTTTAGAATGTAAATAATACATTTAAGATAAACTCTAAATTCTATGCTCAAAATCAGTAAAAAAAAAAAGAACTTATTTAAATGTTGCTGCTTTCACTTTCACCATTTGTTCCTTGTGAAGCGTTATGAACGTTCCAGCATTCCTATATGTTTGAATTGCTCCCAAAATGTGTGTCTGAGCACTTTTTCAATGCATGCGGGAAATTGCTGTGGTGGGCAGATAAAATAAAAATTAGTATCTCGCTCTTTAGTACAGCCTTCTGTTTCACTGTTTTTGTTCGTATGTGTGCAGGAGCTGCCCAAGTCCACAGTGAAGCACAAGCACAGAGAACAACACTACCAAATATAAGTTATTGTCTGGCTTTATGAAACCAACAGGGCTGCATAGATGTGTTTCCTCTGTTTGTTTAGATAGCAGCACTCACTTTGGAAAATATGCACACATTATTTGTATGTTGGCGTGTTTGTCTGAGCTGTTACCATATCAGCAGTCAGCTCCCTTCTGCTGTTGCATCTGTGGCCGCTAGGCTAGGCTAGGTCTAAATTACTATTATTTATGGAGCAGATGGTGTGTGTGTGTGTGTGAGAGAGAGAGCAAGTAAGAAAGAGATGTCAAGTGTGAATGTGCTATGAGAAGAAATTGAGAGGAAAAGTAACCCAACAGTGGTGATAAACATGTGAAAGAAACTCCCAGAATACTGATGGAAGAGCATGGGCTGGTGAAAGATGAGAGCTGCTGACCAATCAAGAGGCATCTGACTGGTGATGGTTGCCGAGGCAACCAGCCTCCTGAGTCAGTGTCAGCTGTAATCACAGAGCCAACCTATTCAGCTGTTTGATCCTTCTTGGCCTCTCTGTTGAATTTTGATAACAATATTGAAAGCTGCTGATGCCTGTCGGTCTGTGTGCGTACTTCTGTGAAGGTGCGTTTGACATGTGTAAAAACAATAAGTGTGTCTGTGTGTGTGTGTGTATGCTTTTGTTTTGTTTGAGGAAAACACTTGTTGGATCTGCCAGTTATCCCTGTAAAGGGGATCTGGACTGGCAGGGTCAGTGATATTATGCAACAGATTCGCCTCGCTCTGCTAAACTCTGGATGTCTACCCTACTTCCTCTGACTGGGTATCCTTGCAGCTCAAGTGCGATTTGTGAACCACACGACTAACTGGAGCTCTTCTGTATGACCCGTGCACCTCGTAAAATTGACCAGGTTACTCTTTAGTGGGTAGGAAAAAGGATCTGTTCATTGGCTGTGCACAACCCGCAAGAACTTTTTGAATGATGATGCTCATGCACAAGTTTTGACCTTTACTATTTCACAAAGAGTGAATAAACACAATTTAGACGTTTGAATGAGGCTATTTTATCTATACAATATGGTAGGACCAAAGCTTAATCAAATAGTAATAATCCCTTAATCAGATCACCTAAATTTTACCCTAATCTAACTAATCTACTTTATGCTATTGATCTCTGAGATTAATCTTAAGAACAATGAGAGAGAGGAGGCACATCCATGCTGTGCCCAATAATGCCCAAATGGGGAAGCAGAGACTCGCTACAAAGTTTGGTGAGCTTTGAGATGGCAATCCAGCATCCTACAGGAACAAGTAGAGAAAAAGCCAAAAATTATAATTCCAATTCATCAGTCCAGAGTGGTTAAGTCCGGAGTGGTTAATCCTCTGGTGCTTCTCGCTGATATTTCCAACTGTGAACTCCAAAGTCTGTTCTTCTGATGTTGTTTGCCACTTCTTTATGGAAAACTAGAAGAAGAATCCCAAACCTTTTCAGCAGCACACTTTATATGCTTGATATCCATCGCCTCCTCTCTCTCTACACTGCTAATATTTTCCATGCCTCACACCTGTTTTATACGTGCACATGTGCAGTCATGCACACGCTCAACCTGTCCATGCTGTTGGCACATCTAGTACGTTTATGTAACTTGCTCCACTGTTCTTCCTCTTTTCATCTCAACACACATAAAAATCAGTACAAAGTTCAAGTATTACAACCATTTCTATTTGAAAGCTCACATATAAACCCTGTTATAGCATTCTGTACAGCACTCTTACAAACTGGATGTTAACTCCTGTGTTTCACTTTTGGATTTCCTTGACAGCCTCACTGCCTAACAGTTTGGAGCTAGTCAACCTGTAAACACAGCAAGAGGGTTAGGGCGTTGGGGTTAGGGTGCCTTTGTCATGCTTTAAGAGACATTTAGACCTTTACTCATCTCCCTTATGTATTGCTCACTGTAGTTTCTTGTGTTCTTTTCTAGGAACTATTTTTACATTCTTAACGTTGCTGCCATTTCCTAAAAGATTGAGAAAAGTGCAATAATGACCTAGTGAACAACTAGGGTCTTAGTTCCTTGGTCAGATGAACCTTCCAGCAATTTCTGGATCTGTGGCTTGAAGATGTGATTGGTTAATTTGAATTTTTTAAAATTTATTTCTGATTCCTGCCTTTTATTTAATAATAATAATAATAATAATAATGGATTGCATTTATATAGCACTTTTCTAGGCACCCAAAGCGCTTTTTAAGCACACTTCTAGTATGTGTTACTATGACCCTGATGAAGGCAACAAGCCGAAACGCGTTGGTCAGTCAATAAAGTTGTTCCTCTTCCCTTTAAGTGTTGCTGGAGTCTCTGCATTGTGATTTGTTTCATCCTGTCAATGCACCTTGGAAGCAGGTAAAGTTGTGCCAGAAAATCCTGCTGTGGATCTGTGGCTTGGCCTCATTCTCTTAAAACAAAATTTAATACGCTTAAATACCTTATCGTGGTCGAGAGGTTTGTGTGTCCCAGGGATCCAGGGGGCTATGTTGTCCGGTAGGGCCCCTTGGTAGGGTCTCCCATGGCAAATTGGTCCTGGTTGAGGGTGGATATCGTAGTATTCCCTCAGCTTGCTGCCTGTACGTTGGGGTTTCTCCCATTTGATTTGAGGGTTTGTTCCATGCGCCTTCGGGTCTGCATTTGTGTGCCGAGTGGCGGTTCAGAGTACCCAGCCTTCTTGGAGTCTTTGGGCAGGGTGCTTTAGGGTGCACCGCATGGGAACTCAGTTGTCCTACTGAGAGACTTCAACACTCATGAGGGCAATGACAGTGAGACCTAGAGGGGTGTGATTGGGAAGAACTGCCTCCCGGATCTGAACCAGAACAGTGTTTTGTCGTTGGACTTCTGTGCAAACCACAGTTTGGCCATAATGAACACCATGTTCGAACATAAGAGTGTCCATAAATGCACGTGGCACCAGGAAGCTCTAGGCCGCAGGTCGATGATTGATTTAGTAATCGCATCACCAGACCTGCGGCCATATGTTCTGGACGCTCAGGTAAATGGACGGTTCTGAGCTGTCAACTGATCACCACCTGGTGGTGAGTTGGATCGGGTGGCGGGGAGGATGCTGAACAGACCTGGCGCGCCTAAATGCATAGTAAGGATATGCTGGGAATGCCTGGCAGAGGCCCCAGTCCGCACACCTCCGGAAGAGCTTCAACAGCTTTCTGAGGGACATCGAGTCTGAATGGACCATGTTCAGCATCTTCATTGCCGCACTGAGCTGCGGCCGCAAGGTGGTTGGTGCCTGTCGTGGTGGTAACCCCCGAATCAAATGGTGGATACCAGAGGTGAAGGGAGCCACCAGGCTGAGGAAGGAGTCCTATTGGGCTTAGTTAGCTTGTGGGACTTCAGAGGCAGCTGACAGATACTGACAGGCCTGAAGCAAAAACTTGGGTTTGGGAGGAGTTCATAGAGGCCATGGAAAAATACTTTAGAACTGCCTCGAAGATATTCTGGTACGTCTTACATGGAGGAAGCAGAGTCTGGGGACGAGGGTGATGACTCGCCTGTCTCCAGGGGCGAGGTCACTGAGGCAGTTAAACAACTCCTGGGGGGGATGAGATCTACTCTGAGTTTCTGAAGGCTCTGGATGTTGTAGGGCTGTCTTGATTGACACGCCTCTACAACGATGCGTGGAGATCAGGGGTGGTACCACTGTATTGGCAGACTATGGTGGTGGTTCCCATCTTTAAGAAGCGGGACCGGAGGGTCTGTTCCAACTACAGGGGGATCACACTCCTCAGCCTCCCTGGGAAAGTCTATACCAGGGTGCTGGAGAGGAGAGTCCTTTAGTCGAACCTCGGATACAGGAGGAACAATGAGTTTTTTGTCCTGGTCACTGGACCAGCTCTTTATCCTCTCAAGGATACTTGAGGGTTCATGGGAGTTTGCCCAACCAGTCTACATGTGTTTTGTGGACTTGGAGAAGGCATTCAACCGTGTCCTTCGGAGTGTCCCGTAGGAGGTGCTGTGGGGTGTCTGGCCCATTGCTACCGGCCATTCAGTCCTTATACGACCGTTGCAAGAGCTTGGTCCGCATAGCCAGCAATAAGTCGGACTCGTTCCTGATGGGTGATGGGCTCCACCAGGGCTGCCTTTTGTCAACAATTCCTTTCATGATTTTTATTGACAGAATTTATAGACGTAGACGTAGTATAGAAGTGGCGGAAGGCTTTCAGTTGGATGGTCTCAGAATCTCATCTTTGCTTTTCGCGTTATGATGTGGTTCTGTTGGCTTCATCGGGTGGTGGCCTCCAGCTTGGTTGGTGCTAATGCTCCAATGTGCATGGCAAAGTCCTTGTATTCAAGCCAAATAGAAAAGCAATAGGATAGCCAGTGTCTTCTCTGTGAGGGAAGACAGTGTTTTCTAAGGGAGTGTTGTTTTCTAATATGCTCTGTCTGCTTTTGCTTTTGTCCTCCACAGGAGCGTCTGCTCCTCTCCATTCTTCCAAAGCACATAGCTGATGAAATGCTTCAGGACATGAAGAAGGGGCCTAGTCAGAAAGAAATGCAACAGTTCAACACCATGTACATGTACAGGCATGAAAATGTCAGGTAATTTGGTTCCTCTATAAACTTAAACCATCAAGGGTTCTGCATGTCTGTGAAGTATGAGTCTGATTTTTGTCAAGGTTTGGGGATTTGGGTCTTATTTCCTTTGGTAAATCCTTGTTAATATTTGGCTCAGGATTGGTTTGACCTGTGTTGTCTTTCACACCTGTTGCTTATCCCCAGTTAAACTGCTGTATTCACTCAGTTGCCCACCACAACTGTATACTCTACAACAGGGGTCCCCAATCCCAGTCCACGAGGGCCGGTGTCCTGCAGGTTTTAGATGTGTCCTTGATCCATCACAGCTGATTTAAATGGATAAACGACCTCCTCAACATGTCTCGAAGTTCTCCAGAGGCTGGTAATGAACTAATCATGTGATTCAGGTGTGTTGACCCAGGGTGAGATCTAAAACCTGCAGGGACACCGTGGACTGGGATTGGGGACCCCTACTCAACAATTTCCACCAGTGTTTTTGGACTTTGTGTTACTTTTGATTTCTTTGCATTTGAGGTATCAGAGTGTTTTACAAACTGTCTTTTTGGCATTGTTCCCAGCTTCATTGTTTGTGACCACTGCATGTTTGAAGTCAAAGGTTTGGATTTTGTATATTTATTTTTCGTGTGAGTTGCATTTGGGTGCTTTCTCTCAGTTACAATTTCAAATTGGCTTTAAACGTAGCTTGTACTCTAAAGTGCTTTGAATAGTCAGTAAGACTCGAGTGAAGCTATAAAATATATCGATCAACATTAATGATGCCTTCACAGATGTGCACAGTACTCTTATCATGTGAACAACAGTGTGCTGATAACAAGCTAAATGCAAGACATTTCATCGATGATTTCAAAATGAATTTGGGATTTTGACATTTTTTACCATCTGTTTTTGCAGTACAAATATTTTCTAGCCCTCTGCTGTTCAAAAATGAGTTTACATATTTCTTAAAAGAAAATTTTTGCCTTTTCATGTTTGACATATTGTCTGTAAAAGAACAAACAAACAAACAAAACAGTATAAATATAAATCATTGCATTCTTTATTTACAAATTGCTTTCTGGAACATGGCTTGTATATATTTTAACATTAATGGATAAGAATATTGTGAAAAAGAGGCCACTAACATGAAAGCCGATGGTCCTGTTCGATTTGCTTATACTAAGCTTCTTCTTGAATTTTTGAAAATGTGCATGAAGAATTTTTTTAATGTAACCGTAGAAGAATGATGTCAGTAATGTGTATTTGTTCTCTTTCAGTATTTTGTTTGCAGACATCGTGGGCTTCACCCAGCTGTCGTCTTCTTGCAGCGCTCAGGAGCTCGTCAAACTGCTTAATGAGCTCTTTGCCCGCTTTGACAAACTAGCTGCTGTGAGTATCACAGTGTAAACTAACTAAAGTGATGTCATGGTTATTTGTTGTTATTTACATTTTTCCGATTTAGACTGAAATCTTTTATGGGATTCATCAAGATTACAAGAAATGCTCATTTAGAATCGACGTCTAAGCTTTATGTGATTTATGGGAGGTCATTTGAAATGATTGTCACATATCAATTTGTTGTAACAATGCTTCTTGGCAATAAATATCATACCATTGGAAAAAGCCTGTTCCTTTCCCCTCCAATGGTGCCACCTTTGCTAATGAAAATCGCTGGTTCTGCTGTTGTTTTGATCTCTGGTACTCAGGTGCTGACAATCAGATACAACAATGGTCTGCTACAATGGTAAGGCACGCCACATTTGACTGATCTGGATAAGGCTTGTGCCGAGGGGCATCTTCAAGCTGGTGCTCTGTAAAACCAAGTTGCACCAATGTGCCTTAAATGTCCTTCACTGTCGGGCCTGTTTGCAGTGGTGTCGGCATCATGTAAACTGGAACCTGAACATGAGGGATAGTATGCTCTGTAATGAGTCCAGATGCAGTCTACTGATATGTTCATCTATTAACTTGTAGGGTAACAGCTTCTGTTAGAGGCGGTGTGATGGTGTGGGCCAGCATCTCCCTCAATTATCATTGGAGGCAAATCTCTGTGCAGAGAGATACCAAGATGTGTTTCTGTAACCAGTGGCAACCCCATATCCCCACAGTCTAGGACTGAACTATGTCTTCCAAGATGACACACCCCCACCGGCCTCAGTTGGGCGGTGCGGGTGTGTGGCGGAGGTGTGGTTCTGTTGCTCAGCTGCAGGGGAGGGGTGGAGCAGTGCGTTCAGGGTGTGTTGTCAGGGGAGGAGTTATACGTCTGACCTCATCATCCAATCATGGTTCCCCTGTAAAAGATGTTGCCAGGATCTGAGGTGGGAGGTGTGCTGTTTGTGGTACAGGAGCAGGGCAGCTGGAAAGGTGCACAGTGGAAACCAATAAAGACCAATAAAGACGTGCAAAACTGCGATGCTGCTGGTCCATCATTGTCACAGCGGTGCCAAAACCCAAGTCGTGGCACGGCGGAACAATGACTGGCCCAACCAGTTAAGGCGTGGGCCCAGATGTTGGTGAGCTGCCAGCTGTGCAGTGGGAGCAGACAGCTGTGTTTTGTGTTGGAACAGCTGCAGGACCGGTCTGTGCACCAGGCGATGTTGGAGAGTCTGGTCGCTCAAGGTGGTTCCTTGCTGACACTGCCGCCGCCCCCACCCTCTACCGAATGGGGAAAGGAGACAACCCCCACGCCTTCCTGGAGGTCTTTCGCGCCATGGCGGTGGCGTGCCTATGGCCGGAGGAGTGACCGCCTGTTCGTGTGCATCAGCAGGAAACTGTTGGAGTGGGAGGGCAGGTACAACACAGTGGAGAAGGAGTGCCCGGCCATCTGGTGGCCATCGGCCCTTTTACCCTGTGTTCGTATCATGCCCGCTACAGGAGGAGGTGCCGGGCTTTTTCCGCTGTGTGTGGCTCTTTCACATGATACTGAGGCCCCTGTTTGCTAAAAGAATAAACTGTTTAATTTTCAATATGGCAGGTTTTTCATGGGCACAGTCCACGTATGTGGCTGCTCAATCCAAACGTGGCACCGCAGTAAGGGAACACAACAGGCTGGTCAGTGGTACAAATGTGTATCGCCGAGAACAAAACACATAAAGTTGTTTTACAACAAACTTTCTGACTTTTTGTGGTACGTTGATATATATCCATGTTTAGCAATGGTTGCTGTGGTTTCATGTCACTTCCTCAGTGGCTCAGTGTTGCTGTCAGTTTATTATTATGCATATGTATTTATTTTTAGATGTAGTCAAATGGGCCAACATGCTAAGAGCATAAATACTCTCTGCCTCTCTTCCACAGCATGTCTCATGTCCTGTCTCCCCCAATCGGCTTGCTGCACATGGCTGCTCCTCCTTGAGAAACTTTGATTGTTGCCGTTCTGTCTGTATAGTTATAGAGTCTTTATCTTACAATATAAAGCACAGTGAGGGGACTGTTGTTGTAATTTGCTGCTTAATAAATAAAATAGATTTGAATTGAATTGTAAACAACAATAAAATTAAAAATTGTAAAATTCAGGATGCAGACAACACATTTGAAGCTAATGGTAGCTGATTCAGTAAAGGAGAAACTCACAGCAAGGAGTTTATTTCTACCTGCAACACAGGACCTAATCCCTGAAACCTCGTTCTGTCATGAACTGGCTGTGTGGAGGCTGATGAACCCAAACACAAAACTCACGGAGACAAAAAGCTGAACTCAAAATCACTGCTTTATTGCAGGCTCCACAAAGAAACAGAACTAATCTGGGAATGCTAACTGGGGACCGAGGAAACATTGACGACGCAACACTGAACTGAGGGAGACATGCACATAAATACACAGAGGGTTAACGAGGGAAGTGGGAGCACACGGGGAACACAGCTGACACAGATAATCATAATGCGACACGGCAGGAGAAACACACTGACGGGAGACTGTCAAAGTAAAACAGGAAGTACACAGAGGTGCAGACAGGAGGAGAGAGAGAGCACTGGGAGAGCACAGGCATAGCGGGCTGAGGAAACATGGAATAAAACACGAGGGGAGACGAGGGCTCACAGATACAGAGGGGCACACAGGGTAAAAGTCACAAGGGGAAATCAAATAAGGAACAACGTAACAGAGCAACCCAGGAACCACGGCCCAAATAAAGAACAAAATACATGAATACTAAGAATGCTGGGCCAACATTGCACTATTAGAAAAAGCTGCTTTTGGCTGTTGCCGTGTTCACACGGGATTGCCACAGTGGGTAGCTGCACATGTTTGATGATTTTGCTGACACAGCCCCAAAGGGATTTGTGTCTCCTCCCAGAATCGAACAGGATTTTGTTTGTTAGCCGATGTGTGAACTACAACACTGGAGGGCTAATTCCACTGTGACACTGTGAAAACCATATTTAGAAAATAAACTTTGTTTATTGAGATCTTTTAACGTTTAACAGGATGTGTGTGCCCTACCTGCAGGCACGATTTACTGTTCTGTATGCCGTTCATTGTTTACAGTCCAACACGACTCGTGCCAGAGTCCTGGATGTTACCTACAGGTGCTCATGTGCAAATATCTCTCTGTAGAGATCCTGTCTTAATTGGTATGAGGCTGTACCCCAGTTTGTCATCATCTAGGAGCATGGCTCCGTACTGGCTGTGAACATGTACCCAGGTTGTGCATGAGCCCAAATGTCAAAGTTCACATGAGGTTTCACCAGCCTGGAACTAACTTTATGGGTGACAGTAGAGCTCTGTCCTTCTAGGTTACCTAGCTTAATATGTTAGCATTAACAATATGTCAATAATGTTCGCAGTCCCCTAAAAACCACATAGTGTACCATCATAGATCAAAGTGCTTTTTTGCATTATTTCTTATTAAAATCAGTAACAGGAGTAGCTTAATGCCCAAGATTAAGCTCAGCCTCTGAGGAAAAGGACAGCCTGTGTGCTCGCTTGGCACGATCTGATATCCTTGTGTTGGTGTTGTTCCCAGATCATCATACTAAAGGTTGTTCCAGGATCAATATTGCAAGTGACCAATCAGAATGTTGTGATGTCATACTTTTGCGACTTCGGGAAAAACCGGCATAAAACAAAAAACTGTACTTAAGCTGCGAGAAACCGCCTTTGTCCGCCGATCAACGGACCCTGACCCTGACCCTAACCCTTTAATAAACGCTAAGCAGAATTGATATTGTCCTTGCAACATTGGAATTTCATAAATGCACGAATGGGTTGGTGCGCAAAAGAATAACGTCACAATAATGTGATTGGTCACTTGCAATGTTGAACCTGGAACAACATTTTCATGATGATCTGGGAACAACACCAACACGACGATGTCAGATCATCCGCTCGCCTCCATCCAGCCTGCTGAAGTCTGTGCTAACTGCCATCCATCGCATGTTTCTAGCAGTTTAACGGTTGCTGTTGCTGCTAAGAAGACAGCCGGACAGCGAGCGAGTGATTTATGTCCGACCTTGATCCACTGTCTGACTAAAACATACCTGCCTTTCAGAAATACCACCAGCTGAGGATCAAGATCCTGGGAGACTGCTACTACTGCATCTGTGGGCTGCCGGACTACAGGGACGACCACGCCGCCTGCTCCATCATGATGGGCCTCGCCATGGTGGAGGCCATTTCGTGAGTATGAATGAGCACGCATGAGGGGGGGGCGGCCTGGGATAACTCAGTTTCATCTACGTTATTATGGGATGTAGTGGGTTAGTCATTCTGTCCACAGTGTGGCATTGATCCCACTGATGGACTCTTATTGACGTTTTGTGGATTGTCATGATGTAACAACGAGGGGTCATTAAACACAAATCGATTGTGATCCATCACGTTGGTCAGACTCCAGAACATTGCTGTGCACGGGTGGATGGCGTTCAGTGGCACGCCAGAGATGCCATTTCCTGTTTTTCTTCTTTTGTGGTAATCAGGCTTTGAGACAGCTTGATTATTACTCCTGTGCTTCCTGCTGCTTTGTTTCTAATGCTGCTGCTTCCTGAACTGACCACAGGTATGTCCGAGAGAAAACCCAGACTGATGTCGACATGCGTGTTGGAGTGCACAGCGGTACGGTCCTGGGAGGAGTGCTGGGACAGAAACGTTGGCAGTACGATGTTTGGTCCACAGATGTCACAGTGGCCAATAAAATGGAGGCTGGAGGGATCCCAGGGTGAGAACATCAGCTGCACACTACAGCGTCGTTGCAGTGATCAATACTGACTGTGTTTCTCACATGGTCCTTTGATTTGAGTGTTTTCATGTGTGAATGTGAATGTGCACAGTTTATCAAAGTTCTTACTCTGAACCAAACATTTATATCATCTATCATGTGTTTGTCTATCAGCTACATGTGAAGGTGTTTCAGAGAAGAGTCACTGGACTATTCCCAGCCAGAAGCAAATTATTCTGATGCTGAATTGGCTGAGATCTGAAACTAAACACACTCGCTGTTACTAATTAAACCACGTTTGCCTTTAAAACTGACAGAGCGATGCAACACGGTGCTGCTGACATTCCTCAGAGACTTTGGTCCTCAGCTCACATGTTGACGCGACCTGTTGCCTCGCTGTGAGCTTTCTGGTCATGTTTTCACCCAGAGAACCGATGCTCACTGGATGTTTCCTCTTTTCTCTCTGTAAACACTCAGAGAAGTGACTCCAGTAGATCAGTCAGTCTGACACCAACAACTCCATGATGAAAGTCACTTGCTTTGAACGTCATCACGTCATCTCCACCATGTCTACATGTCTAAATTGAGTTGATACCATGTGATCGATTAATTATTTGGTCTGATTGTCTGTCTGCTAACAGCAGGCTCTCTGTTGTTGTATCACCAGCTTCACGGCAGTTTGGTGCTCTCTTGTGGTTATTTTGGTTGAAACTGATATATTCTTTCATACTGTTTTTTTAACATTTATAATTGGAAGTTATATTATTATATTCATACGTTTAAAAAAGTTCTCATGATTTCCTCCCAATAACCGGATAAGAAGACAAACCTGTTACTGTGAACCATCAAACGTTTTACTTTAAACATTTAATTCTTTGTGGTTTTTGTATTATTATCGCAAGTTTAGGCTTTAAATGTTGTGCATATATTTACATTCAGTGTGTATTGATATTTTAGATTGGGAAGTAAATGCATAACCCAAAACACTCAGACACAAAGCATCACTGTGCACAGCACTTAATGGTAAATGGCCTGTATTTGTATAGCGCTTCACACTACATCCATCCACACACTGGTGATGGCAGCTACGTTGTAGCCACAGCCGCCCTGGGGCGCACTGACAGAGGCGAGGCTGCCGACACTGGCGCCCCCGGGCCCTCTGATGTGGATAATGTGGAAGTACAGTTGGCAGAACAATGGCCCGTGTAATCCACCTTGTGTGTGTGTACAGCCGTGTTCACATCTCACAAAGCACCATGGAGTGTCTTCACGGTGAGTTTGATGTGGAGCCGGGCAACGGCGGCGACCGCTGTGACTACCTGAGGGAGAGAGGCATAGACACCTACCTGGTGGTTGTTCCTAAAGCACCTCTGGGAAAGAACGGCATTAACAGCGTCGTAAGTAAAGCTCCACACCTGCTCTGCAGATATTTCTATAGTCAGTGTTTACATGTTGTGAATGTGTTGCTGCAGCGTGTCGAACATCCAAATGCATGATATAAACAAAAGTCTTCTTCATAATAAACTCAGTTCTTGCTGTTTGCTTGTTTCACATTAGAAACTGTCCGTAACCTCGTCCAATGGAAATTCCCCTCTGCTGATCAACACCACCGACTGTAACGGCAGCGTCCACACAGCCTGCACCACACCAGAGGAACCAGAGGAGCTGGACACAAGGGTAACCAAAGAGAGGATGCTTTACACTAGGGCTGGGTTTTGATGATCGATTCATCGATTAAAATTGATTCTGGCTTGGATAACGTGATATCGATTCATTAAAATCCTGATTTTTTAATATAAATGTATTTTGCCCGAAATGCCAGAATCTCAGGTGAAACCTCACAAAATATCAACAACCACCAAACAGCTAAGACAGGAAATGAGAGCAGGAACACGGCTTCTGCACAGAGACGTAAACACACAGCTCGACCCGCCGACGGATCAGGATCAGTGAGATGTGACTTTCTCACCGATGGCACGGAAGCGGACACGGACATGCCGTCGGGCTGAAAGCCGACAGCTCGCTGTGTCGGCGGGCGCTTTGTGTTTACGTCCTTTTGGCGCTCGATTCAGAAGCTGCAGGTTTTTATCTCTCCAAACAACATTGACTGAACCAGCAGACAAAGAAGATCCAAACTAGCTTCACATAAACATCGTCATGAATTCACTCTGACTTTTGTTGTTTTGCTTCCACCAGGATAAACACTTCATGTAGAGCTCTCTCTCTCTCTCTCTCTCTCTCTCTCTCTCTCTCTCCACATCGATAATCAAAACCCACCCTTACTTACTACCCACCAGTCTACGCTGTCGCCCGCTGTTTTCTTTTGTTTTTTTTACTTACTTCCTACACGAGAGGCTCATTTCTGCTGTTCATTACTGAACAAATGTAAACTTTTTAAAATGATGCAAAATTGCAAAACGCTCAGCTGTGTGTAATCAAACCTCTGTAACTTTGCTCTGCTTCACTTCGTTTTTGATCTACTGCACAATATTTTTAAGGTCATCTGCTATAAAAACCCAGACCAGGAAGACCACCTTCATGTTTTTCTGTGTTTCAGTTACTTTGACACAAAGTTGTCTGCTGTGACGCTCACACCTCTGATGAAGTCTCACAGTGTCAGCTTTATTTTTATAGATACAAAAATATAGATATGTACTGATAAGTGATCAGAATTATAATATTATAATGAATAATAAATATTATAAATAAATTATAATATTTATATTTATAATATTCAAATCAAATCGTGGATCGAATCGATTCTAGAAATCCGTGACGATACCCAGCCCTGGTTTTCACACATTAACAGGTGCCTGAAAGTCCTTCATCACACAGTGCTGCTATCTCTCCTCTCCTGTCTGTTCTGATTGTGCCACTCTGGCATTCTCATTCACATTCTGCATCAGCGTGGCTGTAGCTCAGGAGGTAGAGCAGCTCATCCACTAACAGAAGATGAAGGTCGTCTCTTACCTGAGCAAAGACCACGACATCACCATATTACCAGCTGGCACTCCTCAGTGACAACAGTACCTATAGACCAAACAAACCATAGAAGAGACACCTCCACGGGACAAGACTCCATCTGCATCTAAAGGTCAAAGGTCACCCTTTTGACGATGTCAATGCTCACATTTTGGACAGAGAAGACAGATGGTTTGAAAGAGGAGTGAAAGAAGCATCTGTGTCCACAGTGAGCGACCATCTTTGAACAGAGGGCGGGGCTTACGACACCAACTGTCTGCCATCTATATCAGACACCTTAACACCCACTCACATCCTGGGCCTCTGAGGTGAAATATAATGAGATATAAGGAATATAATGGTTAACATACTGGTTTCTCATAAAGCTACAGTGCAGGTTATGTTCTTCACAGCAAAACTGAATCTGTGTGAACAACATCTGCATCACTACAACAGAACAAGCAGCATTAGATGCACCAAGCTGGATTCTAAAGGTCTGTTGCAAAAATCACATTTAAATTTGTGTTCATGTGTTCAGTGTAAGCACTGAATAACAAAGGTCACCACAAACATGTGGCGGCATGTATCAGGAGGAGCTCTCAGGATTCTGGGATAATGTTCAGTGAAGAGATCAGAAGTTCAGCCTTTGGCAGGATTCATCAGCAGCTCCAGGAAACATCTGATGAAACTTATTACTCTAGATCAGGGGTAGGCATCTCCAGGCCTCGCGGGCCGGTGTCCTGCAGGTTTTAGACATCACCCTGTGTCAACACAACTTCAAGACATGTTGAGGTCATTCAGCCATTAAATCAGCTGTGCTGGATCAAAGACACGTCTAAAACCTGCTGGACTCCGGCCCTCGAGACCTGGAGTTGCCTCCCCCTGCTCTAGATCCTCCAGAATTAACCTCATTTTTCCAGCATGCGCTTTGCTTATCTATTTAGTTAGTCTATACTTGTGACTGGATAAAGAGCAGACTCCCATTTTACGTGGAGGCAAGAAATCCTAAACTGTACTCTAACCTTTGGATTGCAGGTGGTGAACCCATCGTTCCCTAATCCCCGAAGGAGGCTGAGGCTGCGGGACCTGGCTGAGCGGGTGATTGATGCTCAGGAGAATGAACAGGAGCTCAACAAGCTCCTTAATGAAGCTCTGCTGGAGAGAGAAACGGTTCAAGCGTAAGTGAATATCCTCACATCACTGTGACGGTGCCGATCAGTGATACTGGTTTCTTGTTTCTTGTGGTGGCTGTAGCTCAGGAGGTAGAGCTGTGGGTCGATCCCTGGCTCCTCCAGTCTGCATGTCAAGTATCCTTGGGCAAGATACTAACCCCAAGTTGCTCTCCATCGCAGCATGAATGTGAGTGTAGTTAGAAAGCACTAAGTTGCCTTTTTTGCCATGATGCCAGGTCTCTCTTGAGAATTAGATTTTTAATCTCAATGAGATTTTTTACCTGGATAAATAAAGGACTGATAATAAGTACAGAGAAAGTGCTTGTGAGAATGTGAATGTGGCATGTTGTATACAGGCTTTGAGTACTTCGGCAGAGTAGACAAGCGCTATAGAAGAATCAGTCCATTTACCATTTGTTATGCTGCTGGTGCTTCAGTGGGTTATCACTAGGGATGGGTACCGGTATCCGGTGCTATGATGGCAGCGGTTCTGACATAAACGGTAGTAACCAGACCGAAAAGCAGCGCACATTTCGGTGCTTTTTTTTCCCTGAGCTGTGATACACTTTAGATTCTAGCCAATCATTTTACGTTTCCGAGGATAGTAGGCGGGTCCAGGTACGTACGTTCTTTTAGAGCAGGGCTACAGATTAAAAATGCCCAAGACGAAGCGGTCAAAGTCTGGCTGTACTTCACAGCAAAAGATGCAAACTCAGCAGCTGCAACAAGTGCTTTAAGCTGATACTGTGATACTGTCAAAGGAGGTAACACCTCGAATCTGATGAAACACCTGGCGACGCATAGCGTTTTTTTAAAAGCCGAGAAATGCGCCGTATTTGATAGCTTGCTGCGAGACCTCAACACCGAGCACATCTACTGCGGGTGTGGTGCCTGTTATCGACCCGGAGTTAGCAACATCCCCCAAAAACCCGAAGAGGAGAGTCCTGGCCCCTAGCCCTGCCAGTGTAGCAGAAATGATGAGGATGATGATGCAGCAGCAGCCGTTCTTCTCTGCGTGAGTAGCTTAATGTTGTTCGTGTGTAATTTACGTTGAGTAGGCTAACCACGTTATTACATTAATGCATGTAAGGTGAACTAGCAAACATCATCATAGCTACATGCGGCTGTCTTCTTGTTTGATGGCAGATACTCCCTTCACCCTGGCCAAAAAGGCTAAAATGACCAAAGAAAAAGTGGGAAACAGCTAAACATGAGAGGTTTTTGGACAAATTTGTGTTTTTTCCATTGTTTAAGCTGCTTCCAGCCAAGAGTGATACCATATATGCCCCATAGCTGCAGAAAGGCTAACATTGTTATCTTTTTACAAAAAAACAGCTGAACATGAGAGGTTTTTGGACAAAGTTTGTGTTCTCCATTCTTTAAGCACCGTTTGAAAAGTACCGGTTTGGCACCGGTATCGGATAAAACCTAAACGATACCCATCCTTAGTTATCACGGAGTGAGGGGTTGACAAGTTGACTGTTGGTACTTTTAAATGTCTCCACCATTTACAGCTTTTTGCTGTTTGCATAAATATCACACATGACATCTTTGTCACTTCTCTTCCACTCTTTGTGGAAAATAAAAGGTTATGGTCAGGCTGTGGTGGTCCTGGGTTCAGTCTACTTTAGGCCATAGTCTTTTGGTGACATTTTTTCCTTCCTCATTACTTTTTTCTCATTAGTTTTGCATTTTGCAAGGTCAGTGTCAGTATTGGTGGCATGAGGTGATACCTGTACCCTATAGAGGTTGCACAGGTAGTCCAACTCACCCAGATGACACATCAATACATCCCATTGCCAGAACGTTTGCCGAATCTCCAGCCACGTAGGACATTCCAAGATATCGGCAGTTACTCTTGGACAGGGCGGCAGAAAATGATCAACCCATCAGCAGGACCGATGTCTGAGATACCTGAAGTCCTGACATTCCCTTCTGGGCTGACACTGCAACGGATCATGGTTGATCGGTAATCCGAACCGATCCCACTTCACGGTTCGGCAGCACGTGATCCGAAGATTCAAAAAAGAAGAAAAAAAAGTATGTGTATGGTGCGCGTGGTGGGTCTGTCAAGCGATACATATGGGCAGCGCTAGCGGTCCAAGTGGAGGAGCAGAGGCCTTTGAGCAGCCCTTTGCTGCCCAACCCGACCGGGCTAAAGCTATTACAGAAGCTGTTGGGGTGTTTAGCTGCAGACGGGAGGCCGTATTCTGTGTGCAAAACAAAGTTTAAACTATGATGAACGTGCTTGAGCCACGCTATGATATCTCGTTGCGCGTCCACTTCAAGATCGTTCCAAACATGTATGAGCAGGAAGTTTAAATTTACGGCTGAACTGATCCAGACATCTTCTGTTGCCCAACTACAAATGACAGCTCATTATATCACAGCTGAGTGGTAGACTCAAAGCCCTGTTCTGCCCTATATTGCACCTTAATTTGTTTTTATATAACTGTGTGGAGTGAATCTTGAGTTGAATGTTTTTAACAGGCAAAAAATACTTAAATAAATAATTTTGTCCTTTTTTCTGTTTTTGCTGATCCGAAAATTGATCCGATCCATGACTTAAAACCGTGATCCGATCCAAACTGTGAGACTTTTGATCCGTTGCACCACGAGTCGCTGCCTGGCACTGTGAGCCAGAGTGACATCTGCCATAGGCTATCCCAAAGAGCGAGAGGCAGGGTACACCCTGGACGGGTTGCCAGTCTGTCGCAGGGCCAACACACAGAGACAAGCGACCATTCATACTCACACCTATGGGCAAAGTAGAGTTACCAATAAAACCCAAGCCCACTAACTGCATGTCTGTGGGAGAACCCACGCAAACATGACGAGAACATGCAAACTCCACACAGAAAGACCGCAACCTGATGGTGGAACTGAACTCAGGACCTTCCTGCTGTGAGGCAACAGTGCTGACCATTGTGCCACTTACGTTATTCCATTATCTAGCAATAGCCACAAATATGAAACAACCAGCTAGTTTTATAACACGCAGGTAGCAGTATTGCAACAACCGCTCTTGGAAGAATATAGTTCCTTGGCATAAAAGTGTACTATAGTGTAAAAGATATTCGTGAAAACCAGGAAAACCCATCATCCTGGACTACATTAACAGCTGCATCAGTACAAAGTTAAGTAAGCTCTTATGATCTTCACAGGAAAGAAAACAAGCATGCCTGCTGTGGGGTCATTGGTTATTATAAGGGGGCTGAGGAACACCACGTCCTTGAAGTTGTCTGGTTTGGACAGATGTTGTAGTGGAGCTTCCATGATTGGTCACAGCAGAGAGTTTCCCACTGTGAGATACCAGGTGAGCTTTGAAAGGAACCATCAGTTGAGTTTCAGTTAAACTCCATTATGTGTTTTTGAAGTGGTAGTTAAATTTTTTTCAGCAGTATATTTAATAATCTTTAACCTTCCAGTCTTGTATACACATGTGGGAAAAGTGGAGCCAGTGATCAAACCAAATCTCTGATCGAAGTTCAAGTAGCAGCAGAGATTTCCTTTCCTTGCTCATGCTATGTTATAGTGTTTGTTGGCAAACTCCAACTCTTACTCTAAACAAACGTACCTGTCTTAAAATACCATAAATAAGACTTAATCAGTCCATGTTGTCATTGGTATTATTTGGTTACTGGCGTGACCCCGGTTCTCTGAAAACAAGCTCAGTATCTCACTAAGGCAACCACATGCTGGCGTGACCAATCATGGAAGCGCCACCTCCACCGCGCCTGCCCAGGACAGACCATTCACGTCAATCGCTTCACTTCCATAAAATGGTTAATAATGTAACCAGCAGTGTGCTGCATTCACTGTCACTACGCTTGTTGTTCCTCAGTCTGAAGGGGAAACACACCAACAAGCTGTCCCTCAGGTTTGTGGATCCGGAGCTGGAAACACGTTTCTCTGTGGAGAAGGAGAAACAGAGCGGCGCTGCCTTCTGCTGCTCCTGCGTGGTTCTGCTCTTCACTGCAGTGATGGAGGCGCTCATAGACCCCTGGTGAGTTCACAGGTCTGTTTTACTAATTCTGGGCAGGATGGTTTATATCACCTACTCTCCTAAGAACAGAACAAAATGAAAGCAAAAATAAGCCTACACACTTTGGCAGTGTAAGCTGGAAATAATAACTGTAATAATAATAACTCACTAATTACTCTCCACTACGTTCACTTGTTCTGGAACAGGCTGATTGCAAACTACATCACCTTCGCAGTGGGGGAGGTCTTACTGCTCATCCTGACCATTTGTTCTCTGGCTGCCATCTTCCCCAGAGTGAGTTATAACACATTCTTAGACTTCATTTACACTTCATGTGATTAGAAGCATTTTCTTTTATTTTACAACCTTGTTCAGATACAGAATCGATTAAATACACGCTGGTGGTGGGATCGTTTGGATATATGTAACCTCTCAGCGATTTATGGGTCGTTACCTTCTTCTCTGGAAACCAGCAGTGGCATTTTGTCTCACACAGAGTTGTCCACATATTGTCACAGTTTTGGGGCTATGCTAATGTTGGAAATTATGTTAACAAAATGTTACTACTGATTCTTAATTGCTAACACGGTATGAAACTGTATCAGTTATTTGTCTAGGTTCCATAAAGTTGTAACTAATGTATCGTTTCGTTTAGTTCGCTCTGGTTAAGTTTAGGTCCTAAAAGTACTTTGTTAGGTTTAGGAAAAGATGATCACGTGAGTTAAAATTCAAGTTTCCCATTGTCCAAAGATATTGGATGATAAGCTAATTGGTGATTCTAATTGGCCGTTGATGTGAGACAGAAACCATAGCGCACTAAATGTGCAAATCATGTATCGGCTCTTCAAACGTTTTAAACTCAGACCTGCAATTCTAAAAGTTTGTTTTGGAGGTTTTGGGCTTTTCCCATATAGACAGTGTATCATCTGTTGAGTCTTTACTCTACCCTCCCCTCACACAGTTTTTCACAGACAAAAACACCTACTACACAAATAAGTTAAGGCGATGAGAGACACATTACACAGATTTAAAACTGTTTTCCTCCCGTATCGTTCATTTCACGAATCAGTGTAACTGCTACTCTCAAACACCTCTGTGATCGTATCACTTACACGCGTCTCCTGTAGAGTCACAAATAGAGAAATGGGCAGAGAGAGATTATATTGAGTTCAGAGGAGCTGAAACAATAGATATGAAATGACAAAAGATTACGTTTGTTTATTGATATCAAAAATCAGTTAATATGCAACTAACAACAGAAAAAGGAAAAATGTTTACAAAACTGTCTTAATTCAGTTTTGACATATAATTCAGGTAAGTAAGTTTAATACTTAAGACCGGGGTTAAAGTTTAAGTCTGCCATGTACTGAATAAATATGTGATCTTCTGAAGTCATGGAAAAAAGCCGTGTGTTCAGCATAGAGTACTTTTGATCCTCCCTCTTAATGGAAATTTAGATGTATTGATATTTTGCAGTCGGGTGAATATTGACAGCTGATGTCACGCCTCCGCTCAGCTCAGGGCTGCAGCGCACACTAATTACATGGACCGAGAACTGCAAGGTCACTGTAAACACTGCATGTAGCTCTGCAGGACTTATCGGTGCTACATCCAATATAACAACGTCCTCGGCCTGCAGTGTCCGTTTAAAGAGGCTAAATCTGTGGTCATCTTTACTCAAGAACGATAAACACACGTGAGAGGATTAATGATGCCCAGGCTCACAGTTGTTGTGAAAGAGACACCTAAAAGCGTCTGTCATGTTAAGTCCCATCCATGCAGTTGTTACTGTGTACAGCTGCTTTTGTCAGATAGTCAATTCAGTGACGTCCCCGAGTACACTTTCATGTAGTATACAATGTACACTACGTTGTTACTGTGTAGCAATGTGAATTTTAACACTGTGGCATTATCTCAAATCAGAGTTGTGCAGACTGCAGGTCTGTGTACCTCAACCATGTAAAGCCTAAATGTTTGACACTCTTTTAACCTTTCACAGCATCTGTGAGCAAAAGAAACAATAATCACAAATGATGTTGTTGTTTTCTCAGCCACAGTGACAATATGACTGTTCATGAATAAAACCTTTCGTTACTAAATGGATGGATTTCATGTCAGGTCTTTGCCAAGAAGCTGGTGTCTTTCTCCACCTGGATTGACCACACACGTTGGGCTCGCAACACTTGGGCCATGACTGCCATTTTCATCCTCACCATGGCTGACATAATGGACATGGTGAGCTCCTCGTTTGTTTTTAGGCTAAATGCACCTTTTTCTCAGTGAGCAGGTGAATTATGTAAAAACTCGAGCCAATAAAACATAAAAACTTATTGTGGGGGGGCAGATGTTGGTGAAGCTGATGGCTTTGTGCCTCTCTGCTGTGTAGCTGAGTTGTCTGCCTCAGGTCCCAGACTCCGACTCCACCACGGTGGCTCCCTCCTCCTCGCTGTCCGTGTCCAGCCTTGAAGGTTGCCTGAATAATCCCAAATATTACAGCTACGTTGCTGTGCTGGCTCTGATGGCCACCACGATGCTGGTTCAGGTCAGTCACATGGTTAAGCTTACGCTGATGCTGCTCATCACAGTGGCCACGGGCGTCGTTAACATCTACAGCTGGAAGGACATCTTTGACCGCTATGACACGGCCCGTTTCCACGACTACAGGTGAAAACACCCAGTATGATCTGTATGAAGCAAACGTGTGTGTGTGTGTGTGTGTGCGTGCGTGTGTGTGTGTGTGAGTGTGTGCGTGTGTGTGTGTGAGTGTGTGTGTGTGTGAGTGTGTGTGTGTGTGTGAGTGTGTGTGTGTGTGTGTGAGTGTGTGTGTGTGCGCGTGCTCGTGTGTGTATTCAAGTCTCAGTTTCATGTCAGTGTGTTTCATGCAGAATTCCACTTTGTCTCCAAAGTGTTTGAGAAATTTGCAGCATGTATATAAATGTCAGCTGTTCCAGTATAAACAGCGTGCTCTGCCATTGGTGGGTTCAGACTCTTATTCTGACATGTGCCTGTTACCAAGCCCCCGTCCCTGTGACAGCAGGGCTCCAGCAGTGGGCGTGGATGTTACCATACCTTCCTTGTACTCGTGCTAGGGTAACATAGGAACGTCTGTCTGCAGCTCCAGTGTGTCTGCAGGTCTTGGAACAACATGTTCTTGTGGAAAATACACAGAAGAAATGTTCAGACTGTTGTTGTTTCCCTGTTGTGTTTTTGACAGGTCATTCCTGGTCCCATCTAAATTCGCAATGACAGTTATGATCTTCATTATGATGGTTAGCTTCTATTACTTCTCCAGACATGTAAGTTAAGCTTGTCTATTGTCTTCACTAAAGTAAAGGGAATGCTTTATGTAGTATTGTATTGTGTAGTACTGAGCTGTAGTATCTGTAGTTCTTTGTCATGTTTACTGGTAAATACTTGAGCTCCAAGCCCATAAATATTATTGAAGATCATTTTATGGTAATTGGACATAATGCACAACTGATACTTTTATAAATGATTTTTTATCCCTAAAATCAGCAGTGTCTAAGAGTAAGAAGAACTTTGTTGATCCCAGAGGGAAAGTCAGGTCTGACATAGCTCATCTGGTGTTTGCATGAGAGTTGAAAAACCTGCTGCGTGTGGGTCTGTGGGTCGTCAGGAGTCATGATGATAACAAATGAGAGAACATCGTAACTACTTTGTTAATACTTTTGACAGCAGTTGAAATGATGAAGTAGTAGGGCTGGGCGATATGGCCTAAAATTCATATCGCGATATAATTTCAAGCATGTGCGGTAACGATATATATATCACGATATATTATTTTCTTCTGTATAAGGTATTTTCCACACTTAAAATCCTTTAATTTTCTCAAAAATCGAGAGTGTGCCTTATGTATGAATTCTGGTTGTGCTCACTGACCTCGAACCGATTTGGGCAGAAATCTGTTAAAAAATGTTTTAGTACAACTTTGGTAAGCTGCACAGCTTGATGGATTGTCAGAGCAGTCTAAATTCTTTAATCTTTAATAAAATTATCAGCGTTGCTGCTTTACCAGGTGTAACAATTAAGTTTAACATCCAGGCATCCATGAAAATAGAATTTATTACATTTAATGGAGTTAGAAGTTAACAGGAAGTTAGCTCGCTAGTTTACAGCTAAACATGACATACCATGTTCTGACTGAGAGATTTTTGAAACTAATTCAAACGTACAGCTCTGCTACCACTTCCAACATGAATGAAGACAGAAAACTAAACAGCAGTGGCGTTTGCAGGGTTACTGAAGTTGGACTAGCTGCTATATAACGTTGTGCTACGTGATTGCTAGCGACACAGCTATGTTAGCATAACATTAGCACAGTGAAGCTGGAGGATGAACGCCAACTTTTTTTTTCCACTCGATAAAAGTTATTAATGAATCAATGTTACGGAAGTGGAGGAAGATTTTTGGCTTTCCCATATTTCAAGAGTGCTTCATCTCTTTGCTATGACTGTTGGCATAATTTGCAGTTGATAATGGTTGTAGCCGCTGCGATGCTTTCAACCAAAACAGGCGCAGCTTGATGACATCATCAACATGCGCTATCGCGATAGAGCGATATAGTCAAAATCTCTATCGTTGGCCAAATTTATATCGTTTCCATCGTATATCGTTTATATCGCCCACCCCTAAGTAGTAGTATTAATACAAATAAAATTAAACATAATCACAAAAATACGTATACAAGACGAACGGGAACCAAGGCGACTCAGGACCTTTTGGCACTCACATTACCAAATCAGGCAGAGCTCTACCCAGTCTGTGGCCTGTCTGTCATGTAGTCGGTGAGCTGCTGGATGTCTTTACTGATACTTCTGGTAGATTCTCACACCAAAGCAGCGGCTGCATCATGTTAAATGCACTAGAAAAATCTACGAATTAGATCTAAGCTCTTAGGTGGCACAAGGCTAGTCTCGTCATCACATGTTGATGCGTCGGCGACTGGTTGATAGTCAGTTAGCTCCCATCGTCTTTGTTACAAGGTTTAGACAGGATGTTTCCCATAATGCCGGCGTCTTCTCCTGTTTCGTAGTCTGGTTGTAAATGTGACACAGGACCACAAAGTGCTGGCTGCTTCTTTTATTTGAATGCATGTCAGTAATATATCTTTAGGCACAATAGTTTTATATTACAGCGTTATGACTTCACGTCAGTTTTCCCTGCAGTTTGCTAATGTGCAACGTTTTAGCACTTCATTGCTCGCAGTTGGCTAACATGAGAACCTGTTGGCACCTGAAGGTGGAGAAGCTCGCCCGTACCCTTTTCCTCTGGAAGATTGAGGTTCATGAGCAAAAGGAGAAGGTGTATGAGATGCGGCGCTGGAACGAAGCACTGGTGACCAACATGCTGCCTGAACATGTGGCTCGACACTTCCTAGGATCCAAGAAGAGGGACGAGGTAAGAGGCTCGCTGATAGCACATCACATCCTTAACTCACTGTGACTGTCAGGAGTCTGTCCACACTGATGATCCACTCTGTTCCAGGAGCTGTACAGCCAGTCATATGACGAGATCGGAGTCATGTTTGCTTCGATCCCCAACTTCTCTGACTTTTACACAGAGGAGAGCATCAATAATGGAGGCATCGAATGCTTACGCTTCCTCAACGAGATCATCTCAGACTTTGACAGCGTAAGAACCTTTTTTCCTCAGTGTCACACAGGTTTGATTTCTTCAACAAATCAGGTCAGATCAGTTCTGTCTCTACTGCTCTGGGACTTTAATCTCACATTATTTCATGACACATAGTTGAAAATACTACTTATTGACCTTATCCATCACTGTACTATTATGGAAGAGGTTAAAGCCACATGTGGAGCTTCTGGCTTTCATTGGGGTCGTCACAAAACATATTACAGATTTTAACTATGATACGTGTGCTGTAACATTTGTAATGCATGCTTTTAGAGCAGGGGCAACCTTTCTGATGATGAGTGCATCTAACATTTCCTCAGAGGTCAGTGTGCCATATGACTGCATTAGCAATAAATGTAATAACGCTCTATATTAACAGTTACTCACTATATAGAACAACTTCATAGGATTATATTTGTTCACAGATGTTGGCAGCTGTCAGCGAATATCAGCTACTATAAAACAAAAAAAGACTTTTTCTCCATAACAGCAAATGAACTGAACAACAGAAAATACAAATGCTGTTTATGGTCTCCTCACAACAGTGATAAGAAAAATAAACTGAGCCAATATGTTAGTTAATACAGAGACACACATGTTCATGTGATCTCTGGTCTCCGAGTGTCCAGCATTCAGACCTGAGAGAAGATCTGCTCACACAGACATGTGGAGCCAAACACTGTCAATAAGGCCTCTGCAATGTTCTGAAGACAGTTAAACGTGTCAGGTAGTGACGTCCAGCAGGTGAACATGCAGCTGCATGAACACGCACAGCTGTGGATTCCAGCTGCAAACTTTGACCCCACAGAGTCGAGCTTTCAGTTCAATCAGCTGCATTTCGATGTCCTCTGTGTCAGTTAATGCGAGACAAATCCAGCTGCTCATTAAAGCTTCTGGTTTGATCAGAAAAGAAAACATTGGTCCAAACACCTGAAAGTCCTGAAAACACTTTGTGAATTCTGTCTCGAGTCTTCGGACGTATCCGTGTGTTTCCGTGGTGCTGATGCTGAGCCAACAGCTGCTGAAGCTCTTGAAGTGTCTGAATGTGGAAAGCTAACAACGTCCCTCTCACCAGTAGGCGAAGTTATTATTTGCCAATTACAAGCTGAATCTGGTAGTTGGGTTGTTAGCTAAGATACCGTCATTAAGAAGCGGCACAACTAATGTGTCTATGTGAGCTGATTTGTGATGTGCACCGCTGGCTCGGCCATTTATTTTTTAATGCACCTTCTCAGATTAACTCACTGCGTGTCGTGTCCAGGGCTGGACTGGGACAAAATAATCAGCCACTTTGCACCAGAAAGAAGAAACCAGCTGATGTCGTGCTAAACAACAGCAGCACGTTTAAGTTTGATCAGCTGTTGTTAGAATTCATTTAATATTACTTTCTAGTATCAGCTGATGTTTGCTGGAGCCACAGCTGTAAAGCTGCTGGTCATGATGGTTTGGATATGTGGTGAGAGGGAAACATGAAAGATGAAACCAGGAGACGTCCTTCTGAATCATCAGAGCTGAACTGGTGATGGAGAAACAGGTTTACCTTTTAGGTGACATGGATGAGTTGAAGTTATGAACTGTTTCTGAGAGACAAATAACCCCAGGATCCTTTTCTATGTAGCTGACAGCTGGTAACTGTGCAGGGGCGGGTCTAGCAAAGTGTTGCCAGGGGGGCAGGTAGGGCATTAACAGGGAGAGGGGGGCACGAAGAAATACTTTCTTATTCTCATTTAAAATGTTTCGCTTTTAATAAATAATTATCTGAATCTTACAACCAAAGTTTTTATCTTTAAAATGTGTAAAATATATAGAAATCATACATAGACCAACAAGACTGTACATCACTGTCACCACAGCGTCTGTTTTCATTCTTTATGGCTTTTCCTATAATACCTGGTGGGTCTCTAGAGCTCATATAGAGCAAAGATTAAGTCGGATGCAGCAATAATTCCATTTTATTTTAATTCAGTGTTATTTACACAGCGCCAAATCACAACAATCATATGACCCCCTATGAGCAGCATTTTGGAGACAGTGGGGAGGAAAAACTCCCTTTTAACAGGAAGAAACCTCCAGGCTCAGGGAGGGGCGGGGCCATCTGCTGTGATTGGTTGGGGTGAGAGAAGGAAGACAGGATAAAGACATGCTGTGGAAGAGAGACAGAGGTTAATAACAGATATGATTCAGTGCAGAGAGGTCTATCAACACCCAGTGCATCATGGGAATCCCCCAGCAGCCTACACATAATGCAGCATAACTAATACAGGTGGGGTTGTGGTGGAGGTGGGTTAGAAAGTGGCTTGGAGATGACCGGTTTACATAACGTGACCTTAAGACCTTAAACAAATCAATGTGTATAAATGAGGAGAGAAAGCAGACACTGAAATCAGAAATATATCTCAGATATCTGTGAGCTGACGTTCTGCAGTGACTCCAGCTTTGATTCGTGC
Source organism: Neolamprologus multifasciatus (assembly GCF_963576455.1). Taxonomy (NCBI): domain Eukaryota; kingdom Metazoa; phylum Chordata; class Actinopteri; order Cichliformes; family Cichlidae; genus Neolamprologus; species Neolamprologus multifasciatus. The sequence goes on from NC_140449.1 coordinate 3,124,161, forward strand.
ACTGGAAAGAGTCGTGGATGAAAAAGACACAAAAACAAAACTCCTGACGGTATAGTAATATTGACAACAGTTACAAACACCTCGATGTGTCCGTTTTGTGGTGAGATGAAGTTGAAATGTAAGTTGCTCAGATGGCCAGGGTGCAGCGCTTTTTAAAAATGGTTGCAGCATGTTTGTCTGTGCTTCCATTGTCAGTATATGTAAACACAACCTCCCGCTTGTCTCCATGTCAGCTGCTGGATGAGCCGCAGTTTCGCTGCATTACAAAAATCAAGACTATTGGCAGCACATACATGGCAGCATCAGGTGTCACCCCGGACGTCAGCAACGGCTACAACTCCATCAAGGTCAGTATGGTCACATGACTTCTTCAGCTTCAGTGTGTGTCGTGGCTGACAGAGCCAACATCAGCTCTCAGGAACATAACTGCATGTTAGTGTGAATAGATTTAGATCTGCTGCAGGTTTGGTGCAACTCTCTTTGATTAAGATGATGTGATTAGGATCCAGGTACAGTTTACTGTAGTGCAGGGGGCACAGCTGAGCCTGTAACTCAGTTATTTCCATGGTAACATCGATTTTTCTGAAGTCTTAATAAACAATCAGTGAAATGTTGCAGATTCTAAGTTAGTTTGACAACAAATGTGATGATCATCTATTTGATTTACTCATTTAAAGCTATGAATGTAAAGAAATATTTAAATTGAACAATTAAGGAAGAAACCACCTCACTCAACAAGGATTACACTTAAACATAAAAGTTGAATAAGACAAATGTAACCTATGTTCTAATTAAGGCTATAATAATTAGAGATGGACCGATCCGATATTACGTATCGGTATCGGTCCGATACTGACCTAAATTACTGGATCGGATATCGGAGAGAAATAAAAAATGTAATCCGATCCATTAAATATCAAAAAAGCACCTCACGAAACTTGGCGACATGGCGAACCGGAGCAGTGTGGTCACGTGATAGAGCAGCTGTGTGTATTTGTAGCCTGCTAGCAAACATTTCATCTCCGAGGAAGTTATCTCAGAGAGAAGTAAAGCAAGTGTGTAAGTTCATCTCTGAATGTTTGTAAAGCATTCCCACGTTAAGCTTAACAACCGATATATAGAGCAACTGCCTCTCTCTCTCTCTCTCTCTCTCCTGCTGCTACTTCAATCGTGAACTGATCAATGATCAGCTGATTGGCTTTTCTGTCGCGAGTCCGTCTCTCTTCTTAATTTTTGGCCCACTTCTCACCAGAAAGAGGAAACCAGCGGCTGAACAACAGCAGCACGTTTAAACTTGATCAGCTGTTGTTAGAATTTATTTAATATTATTTCTACACCAGGATCTTTTTCTACGTAGCTGACGTAACTGTGCAGGGGCGGATCTAGCAAGTTTAGCCAGGGGGGCCGATAGGGCATTAACAGGGAAAAGGGGGCACAAAGACATACTTTTCTTTCTTATTTTCATTTAAAATATCTAGCTTTTAATTATTTAATAATTATCTGAATCTTACACCCAAAGTTTTAATCAGATGTAAAATGTATAGAAGTCCATTACTGTATATAGTAACTGTTAAGTCTAATATACCCTAGTAAGCTGTAGTACTTTTTCCTTTGGGAAGATACCATCTGTGCAGTCTGCAATTCTGTTGAAGAAAGATGTTGAATCTATTTAATTATTCTTGAAAAATAATTTATTTCTGTGAATTTATTTTCACCCTGCATCAAATTAAAGTTGATTACATTGATTAAGCATCATGAGGAAGAGGGTGGTTCCCTATTTTCTTTTGCTGGGAGTTTGCAACCCTATTAGTTAGGTTGCTTAGTATTTCTTCTAAGTACTCTTTAAAATACCAGAACAGGGAGGATTGAGTAGGTTTAAGGTTATTAGATTGATCAGTTTTGCTGATCTATGAAATATTTTGGGTGCAGTGTATTTTTTACATACAGGTATAACAGAATAGCTTTAGTGTTGTTGTTGTTTTTTAACTTGAGTATGAACTTATACAAAAAGCAGCAAGATATTAAAAAAACAGTTTTACTGATTAAAAAACACTATATCGGATTCATATCGGTATCGGCAGATATCCAAATTTATGATATCGGTATCGGACATAAAAAAGTGGTATCGTGCATCTCTAATAATAATGGAAGATTGCTGACCGTGCACTGAGCATAATGGAGAGTTAAATGATGTGTTGAGTGCTAATAGATGATATGTTTGATGTGCCTTATTGTGGTGACGACATCATTAAGTCCCTCAGGTTTGATATTGAGGCTTTCGATGCTTGATTGTATTTTCACTTTGGATAAACGAGCTTTGGTCGACACAGTCGCGTTAGAGCACAGACTGCGTTTGTGTGCTGCTGTGTTTTCCAGTCTAATCTTTGTAGAACACAGACGCATGCTGTCACACACCACATGGTTGTCCCGAGGCACAAACTAGTGGAACTTAGTAATGGTAAATGGACTGATTCTTATGATTCTTCTATAGCGCTCTTCTACTCTCCCGAGTACTCAAAGCGCTCTACACAACTCGCCACATTCACTCATTCACACAAGCACTTTCTTTATGCTTATCTAACTACATTCACACACAGTCACACTCCGATGGATGTATCGGAGAGCAACTCTGCGTTACTATCTTGCCTAAGGATACTTGACATGCAGACTGGAGGAGCCAGGGATTGAACCACCAACCTTCCTGTACCTCCTGAGCTACAGCCACAGTCAGTGTCGACATTCTGACTTTTGGCAGTGATTTATCAGATCAACAGTTTGGTCACCTTGAAAGAAAAATCGACGTCAGCTTCACCAGAGGTTGGTGTTTGCAGTGGAGACGTCCAGGGATGTAAACATAATCGTAAACTGATCACACACAGCACTTTACACAACTCGCCTCATTCACACAAGCACTTTTTTTGTAAGTGACTATCTAACATTCACACTCATTCACACTCCAAACTGGGCTCAGTAGCTTTTCCAAGGATATTAGTCATGCAGACTGGAGCAGAGGAAACCATCATCCTTCTGATAAGTAGGTGACCTGCTCTACCACCGGAGCTACAAAGTTTAAATGAGCTAAGGCTTTCTACATATATGTAGAGTAGTGAGTCAGTATTTACATCAGGGGTGTCCAACGCCAGCCTCGAGGGCCGGTGTCCTGCAGGTGTTAGATCTCACCCTGGGTCAACACACCTGAATCACATGATTAGTTCATTACCAGGCCTCTGGAGAACTTCAGGACATGTTGAGGAGGTGATTTATCCATTTAAATCAGCTGTGTTGGATCAAGGACACGTCTAAAACCTGCAGGACACCGGCCCGCGAGGCCTCGAGTTGGACACAATAAACATAAGAACACCATTTTATTTGCACCCATTGAAATCCTTGTTTTAGGATTCAATGCTTTAGTTTAGGCCATTTGGCTGGTCAAATCAGGTCACATTATAATGTGATTTGACCAATCCCACACAGAGATGTGACCTTTTATTTTCCCGTTGAAAGCCTCGTTTTAAGGTTCAACAGTTTTATTTTCGAGTTCGGCGAGTTTAGGTGAGAGTAAGGCGCTTACAGAACGAGTCAGTGATAGTTTAATGCTGAGGTGAGAGGCTTATACAAGCATTAATGTTAATGAATATCATTATAAATACAAGCAGGCAGGCACAACAGAGAATGATGAAAAATTAAAGGCTGAATTTAATAGGCTAAGACTCACATGACTGAACTGCTTGGTGGTTCAAAGTTCGTCACCAGGAAAAAAGACGCTCATCCCAGTTATCCTGCAATCTGCTTGGTTGTTTTTACACAGAAGAACCCAAATCAATAATGCAGATTTATAATACAGTAAAGAGCTGTTTATAAGTGAAACATTTAACCAAGTAAAAATCCTGTTTGCTTTTTGTCTGACAGAAGGAAGAGCTGTCGGACTCCGAGCGCTGGCAGCACCTGGCAGACCTCGCAGACTTTGCGCTGGCCATGAAGGTTACACTTATGAACATCAACTACCAATCATTCAACAATTTCATGCTGCGCATCGGTACGTCCTCATCTTAAGACAGTTGCATGTTAGGTGTGTGTTACTGTGCAGGTCTGTCACAGATATTTTATCTCTCTTATGGTCGGTGGATTCAAACCACGTCGGAACAAAACCCAACAAATAGTTGACGTCATGAGCAAAGCTGAACTTCATCTTTGTACATGTTGTATTCATGCTGTATAGCATTCATTCACTTAGCATTACCGTAGTTTTAAATGAGTAATTAGCATCTCCAATGTATTTATTTTTTTGTTAAAATGAAGACTATTAGAAACATTACAAAATGGATTTCAGAAGGAATAACGTCTAAAACATGAACTGAGTGTTGGCAAAAAAGGAGAAATCACAGCCACCAATCCCACATGGACGACCTTTGACCTTTTATTTTTATCTAAATGTTCTCCAGTGAATTATCAGGGAGCATCCAGACTACCAGAACATTCCTCTGTTACTCTGCATCGCAGACAAACTTCATCGTGGGTTTGATCTTTGAGTTGGAATCATCCTGAACTAAAATTAATCTTTGCTTTAGATTGTGACACTTGAATTAACTTTAAAATATAACTTTGAGTATAACTTTAATACGCTGTGCCCTGATTTCTGTTCGAAAACGTTTACTTCTGAATGTAAATAAGACAGACAGTGACCAACATGTCAGAGAGGCTGAGGTTGTGGTGGAGAGGACGTTCTTACTCGTGCAGGCTTTACTGTCTTATAGAGTCTCAAGTGTCATGTAACAGTCAATGAAAGATTCAATAAGCAGCCTTGAAAACATTAGATCGAAAACTACATTTATATCATGTTGTAAAATTGTAACAAAATACAGCAGAACTAAGGGAGGATTCAGGGTCACCTGGTCCAGCCCTAACTATATGCTTTAGCAAAAAGCAAAGTTTGAAGCCTAATCTTAAAAGTAGAGATAGTGTCTGTCTCCTGAATCCAAACTGGAAGCTGGTTCCACAGAAGAGGGGCCTGAAAACTGAAGGCTCTGCCTCCCATTCTACTTTTAAATACTCTAGGAACAACAAGTAGGCCTGCAGAGCGAGAGCGAAGTGCTCTAATAGGGTGATATGGTACTACAAGGTCATGAAGATAAGATGGGGCCTGATTATTTAAGATCTTGTATGTGAGGAGCAGGAATTTTGAATTCTGGATTTAACAGGAAGCCAAAACAGGAGAAATCTGCTCTCTCTTTCTAGTCCCTGTCAGGACTCTTGCTGCAGCATTTTGGATTAGCTGAAGGCTTTTCAGGGAGTTTTTAGGACTTCCTGATAATAATGAATTACAACGAAGATGTTTTTCTAAAATTGCTGTAACTAAGTTTAAGGTTATAATTCCTCCGCTGTTATCTTATTCAATGCCATGTGTCAACACAGCGCAGAGCAGCTACAGGACCTAAACTCTGCTTCCACAGAGTCCCATTTTCTTGTTAATAGTGTTACATCCTCGCTGCACATGACCCTGGCTACTGTGGCTCCTGTGAAAAGAAAGCCTCAAACTGGTGCGTAATTCCCAGTATAACTCACAAATGTGATTCTTGAGGCAGATAACCCATAAGGTGGAGAAGAAATGGCAATTTACTTATTTTGAAGATCTTCATTTAGGCTGGAAAAATAGTCTGCTGCTCTATAAAAAAAAAGAGCTCCCTAAATTTAGGACATCTCTGTGATTGAAGAAAATGAGAACCACCTGATTTTTCTTTAAAGCATTGTAGCCAGTCAGAGCTCTGACTGAACTGAGCCTTTAACCTTAACTAGTAACAACTTCATGAAAAGATCCAACCATCTCCACTTCTTATTCAGATAAAACTGAGGTTATGGTACTAAGCCCTACAAATCTTCCTCTGGATGGCGTTACCTTGGCTTATTACCAGCTTCCAGTTTGGATATGGGAGACATATAGCCTCTATACTTTAAAATGTAAGCTCAAAACTTTCTTTTTTGATAAAGCTTATTCTTGGCCCTCCCTTAGTTGATTGGGGTTTTCTTGTTATTGTGGTCGAGTGTTTACCGTACATAAAAGTGCTTTGAGGCAACTTTTCTTGTGATTTGGCGCTAAATAAACAGACTGAGGTGAATTAAAATGAAAGTCAACACGTTGCATATTTCAACACTCTCTTTTAGGTCTAAATAAGGGAGGGGTGCTAGCTGGAGTGATCGGTGCTCGCAAACCCCACTTTGACATCTGGGGCAACACTGTAAACGTGGCGAGCCGCATGGAGTCCACAGGTGTGATGGGCAACATCCAGGTACTGCTTCACTTCAGACGTCTGCTTTATGTTATTTACATAACCTCCAAAGAGATTGTTGTAGAGAGGAGATAAGATAAATAGTGCAAAGTTTCTTTTAAGCAGTTTTAAGATCACAGCAAAAAGTATCTGTTGTGCTATGAGGAAGACTTCAGAGTAACCAGCTCAGCCTCTGGTTGTATACAAATGTGATCTAGCACTATGCCGTTCTTCCCAGGAAACATCTTTCTGATTCTTCCACCAGCGACATGATGCTGGGCAACTGAGGGGGCACGATTATGACAGCTTGGCCTTTGGCACGGTCGTGTGTTGAGACTTCTGTTTGGCCTGGATGCTTCAATCTTCCACTGGTGGTGAAGTTACCTTGTCCAGAAACCACCTGCAGCAGTGAGGCATCCTGCTGCCCCACGAGCAGGAGGGTTGATGTAATGGATCAGCAGTATCCAATGATGTGCAGCCAAGAGGTTTCACATTAAGGATCCCTTATACCGCACTGAGTGCCCTGCGGGGGACTTACTCAGGAACAATGTGATCCTCAGGATGATTGGAGTGCAGACTTACCTTATTTCCTCTCACAGGTTCATCAGAAATGTGTGTGGTGGATTAGTATGGAAGGTAATCTTCTGATTTACAAGATGCACCTGAACAATGGGCTATATGGTGGAGAAAGCCTCCTGCAACTCTCGAGACCTGCCTCAGAAATTGGATCTATGATTTGAATATACATTGAATGGTGTTCTCGACAGGAGACACAAGGCCAGGAGGAAAGCCTCTGAGCACAGAGTCAACAGCAAATCAAGGTGTGCAGATCTGATGATTAGGCACTTAAAGATTATCCCTCCGAGGCTCTCATGTCCAGCAGTCAACTCCAGTTGGACAGAATACAGGTTTGTGGATGTGGAGTCTCTCTGTGAGCAGATCAGCCATTGCAGCGAGGACAGGTGTGTTGGTTGGGAGGGCCAGTGCTCTGAGGCAATAAAATGGGGGCCGTGAGCCCAGCAGCAGGCTGGTGAAAGATCATAAAGCTGCTTCCCCCCTGTGATGCTGTTATCCAGGTTTTCCACTGATATGATATATTTCCACTGAGGAGAACTGGTGAGCTCCTGGATTTCAGCACAGATGGAAGACCTTTTAACAGGACTCAGACCGCAACTAACCCAGCGCAGTAGTGGATTCAGTCCATGGTGTTTTGCAGCGGTAGAGCAAGCTCGGTTTGCAGAGTAGTCTGAACAGCTCTGAGCTCCAAACGAAGCATGAACAATTTCTTCTGAGGAGCTACTTGGGATCTGGCCATCAGGAAAGTGTCAGTTGTGGCAATCTGTGGTCCTTGTGTAAGCTACAGCCACAGCTGTTGTGGTGCACATGATGGTGTGAATGTACTAGAATCCAGTCGAACCATTCGCCCTCCTCTGGAGTCAACTTCACCACAGATTTCTCCAGTTTGTGGAGCTCCTGGTTGTACGTCTGTGACCTTCTGGAGTCCTTCCATAATCACAGCTCACTGGCTATTGATCCACGACAGCTTCCTGAGGTGCTTTCAGCTGAGGTGGCATATTTCTGAAAGGGAGGATGTCAAGCTGCCACAGCCTTTCCACGTTTTTGTAAAGCTATGTTGTCTGTGTGAGTAAGGCCGAGTGTAACCATCTATCAGCTTACTGTTGTAGACTACTGTGGGTTGCTGCAATGCCAAACCCAGCTCGGTGCAGACTGCTTTTGCTTCCACAGATCACTGGCCAAACACGAATAATAAGGTGAGGGTGGTCTGATCCAATCATAGGTCTCACCCAGCTGAGACCTTTAAGAGGAAGTCGTAGGTGTAGGTGGTTCTTTTCAGTTGTTTCCACTGGGCAGGATTGTTAGCTAGGGCTAGTTGTTGTGCTAGTGATGAATTCGATATTTAATGCCTCACCTTTGGCTTTGCTTGGTGAACATATCCATTGATATCCTCCATTCCAGCTGTAGGACTTACTGTCGCGATGGTTTATTGGGCCACAGTCTGTCTGGGCAGGGCAAGGAACTTCATGGGAGCAGACAATTTTCTCTCCAACCTGTCGTCCAGCATTGCAAAGGTCTGCATCTATGATGAGAGTGATGGTCAGCATAGATGACACTGGATCCAGTATTCATGGTAAGAATATTAGGGTTTTGTTCTTTAGCCTTGGCATGGCAGGTAGTGCAAGGAGGCGTTGCTCACCACAGGTGCTGCTGGGTTTCTTGAGCATGCAATTGTCAGCAACATGTTTACCATCACATCTCCAACATTCGTATCTCTGATCCAGTCCACCACAGTGGCCACGTCTAGCCTAGAGAAATCCTTGGATCCTCTCAAGTAATGCTCCTCACAATAAGGATCGGAACACTCTCTCTTCTTCTGTGTTACACGAGCCTTAGAAGATGGATGGGCCACAGCAAGTGGTCTTGTGGTAGTGGCTAATAAACTACCTGTGTTCTTGGTTTGACAGTGCCTACTGACTTTCCTCTCCAGTGATGTAAGTGCAATTTGATCCAGACTGTAGGTAGCCTTGGTTGGGGCAGTATTCCCAAAGTTATGGGGTGGCTGTTGCTCAGGAGGTAGAGCGGGTCATCTACTAATCGGAAGGTTGGTTGGTCCCCCAAGATGGCGCGGCCACGCCCAGACGCCTTCCTGACCGCTCCGACTATCCACTTTTCTTGTTTTTTACTTATTTTTTGCTCTGGTTTACTTCCCAAAATCGTCTAGTCTTATAGTATGCGACAGCAGATCACTTGTAAACATCGGTGACAAGGTTACACATCTAATCTTGGACACTTTTAAACCCGACCCATCCTGGCCGCCAGAGATTCTACGCGGCGCGGAGAACAACAAAGGACGGGCCGCTCATCCGAGGCGTAGAACAACGAAGCGCCGGGGGAAACGCGTTGGCATTAGGAACAGACTGAGACAGCAGGCGCATCGCGCACCACTGCCCAGCATCCTACTGGCCAACGTACAATCCATGGAGAACAAGCTCGATGACCTAAGAGCAAGAGTCACCTTCCAACGTGACATGAGGGACCGCAACATTCTGTGCTTCACGGAGACATGGCTGACCCCCACCGTGCCGGACCAGGTCGTAACTCTGTCGGATTCATTCTTTGTGCTCCGCACGGACAGAATGGCAGAGTCGAACAAAACCAAAGGTGGAGGAGTGTGTTTCATGGTAAACAGAAAGTGGTGTGATGCCAGGAGCATTTCCACTCTTTCCAGCGGCTGCTCGCCACATCTGGAGTTCCTGAGCATTAAGTGCCGCCCTTTCTATCTGCCCCGTGAGTTCACCTCAGTCATCGCCACGGTGGTCTACATCCCACCCCAAGCGGACACAGGTAGGGCTTTGTCCGAATTACATGATGTGCTGAGTTCGCTTCAAAACAAGGACCCGGGCGCAGCCCTCATTGTAGCAGGAGACTTTAATAAAGCGAACCTCGGACAAGTCATGCCGAACTTTTACCAACATGTCTCGTGTCCAACGAGGGGGGATCACTGCTACACGCCATACAAGCAGGGCTACAAAGCTGTCTCACACCCGGCTTTTGGGAAGTCGGACTACAACGCCATCTTCCTCATTCCCCAGTATAAACAAAACATACGGAGGGAAGAAGTAACCACGAGGGAGGTGAAACGGTGGTCTGCCCAATCAGAAGCTACGCTACAGGACGCACTCAACGACGTCGACTGGGACATGTTCAGAGCATGCGCAGTCGACATCAACGAGTTTACCGAAGTAGCAGTATGCTTCGTCAATATGCTAGCGGAGGAGATTATCCCCACTGCGAGAGTCACCACATTCCCAAACCAGAAACCGTGGATGGACAGATCGATCCGGACGGCAGTAAACGCCAGGACCGCCACCTACAATGCGGGTCTCGCCACTGGCGATATGAGCGCCTACAAAGCGGCCTCATACGGCGTGCGGCGCGCGGTGAGAGATGCCAAACGCCGGTACCAGGAGCGTGTGGAGTCCCGCTTCCACCAGGGCGACACACGGAGTATGTGGCACGGACTACGCGCCATTACGGACTACAAAGCCAGGGACACTGCGCCGATCAACACCGACTCTGCATTCACCAACGAGCTGAATCAGTTCTACGCCCATTTCGAGGTTAGCCAGGCGGCTAATGCTATCTACCGCCTAACTACCGAGGACAGTGACGTCATCAGCGAGAGACCGGTGACCAGCCGTCTGCTGCGGTGCTGTGCTGACCAGCTAGCAGGTATGTTCACTTACATCTTCAACGAGTCCCTGGCGAAGTCTGTGGTGCCCACATGCTTCATAGATCCACCATCATCCCTGCGCCCAAGAACAGCAAACCCTCATCCCTGAACGATTACCGGCCAGTTGCACTGAGCTCGGTAGTAATGAAGGTGTTTGAGAGGCTGCTGAAGAACATCATCTCCTCCTCCATCCCAGACACCACAGATCCGCTCCAGTTTGCCTACCGACCCAACAGATCCACAGAGGATGCCATCGCCCACGTCCTGCACACCACCCTCAGCCCACGTGGACAAGAAACAGGGTAACTATGTGAGAATGCTGTTTGTTGATTACAGTTCAGTGTTTAACACAATAGTGCCCTGCAGACTGTTCACAAAGCTCAGGGATCTGGGACTTAACAGCCGTCTGTGTGCATGGGTGTTGGACTTCCTCACTGGCAGAACTCAGGTGGTGAGGGTGGGTAGATGCGTCTCTAACAGCATCACCATCAACACAGGAGCACCTCAGGGATGTGTCCTCTCGCCACTGCTCTACACTTCAGACTGTGTGGCCACCCACGGCTCCAACACCATTGTGAAGTTTGCTGACGACACAGTGGTGTTGGGCGCCATCTCCAACAACGATGAGGCGGCCTACATGGACGAAGTGAAGAATCTGGCATCATGGTGCCAGGACAACCACCTCCAGCTGAACGTCGGCAAGACCAAGGAGCTGGTGGTGGACTTCAGAAGGAGTCAGCACAGAGACTACAAGCCCATTATCATCAATGGAGCTCCAGTGGAGAGGGTGCAGTCCTTCAAGTATCTTGGCGTCCACATCTCCTCAGACCTGACATGGTCTGCCCACATTCAGGTCCAGACCAAAAAGGCTAGGCAGCGCATGTATCACCTACGACAACTGAGGAAGTTCAGGGTCTCTCCAAAGATCCTCAGGATTTTCTATACAGGCACTGTGGAGATCATCCTCACACAGAACATCACATCGTGGTTTAGGAACAACTGTGTTAAGGACCAAAAAGCTCTCCAGACAGTGATCCGTACAGCAGAACGCTGCTGCAGGATTGCTTTCCCCCCGCTTCAGGACACCTACACCAGGAGATGCCGGACTAGAGCAGATACTGAAGGACCCGTCCCATCCTGGCAACAAACTGTTCCAACTTCTGCAATCTGGTAGAAGGTTCCTCATCATCCGGGCAAGGACAGAGAGACTCAAGAGGAGCTTCTATCCCCAAGCCATCCGGGCCCTAAACACACACACCCGCCCTCTCACATCATCTATAACTGACTGAGACAGGACTCTCTTCCAAACACTCTAAACCCATCAGCACAACGTACATTCCAAATTCCTTTAATTTTAAATATGTTTATATTGTCTATTCTGTAAAATAGTCAGATGTCTATTCTTATTAATGTACAGAATTCACCTGCTTGCTGCTACTACTGCACATTCACCCAATGTATATACTATATATATATATATATATATAATGTTCTTCCTCTACCCCCACCCCCATTTTTGCACATGTCAAGGAGCGTGTCAGGTTACATTTCACTGTGTGTTATAGTTGTATAACTATGCATGTGACAAATAAAGAACTGGCTGCTCCAGTCTGCATTCCATATACCCTTGGACAAGATAGTAACCCAAAGTTTCTCTATGATGCATCTATCGGATTCTGAATGTGTGTGAATGTTAGATAGAAAGCACTTATGTAAAAAAACATTTACTGATACTCAAAGCAAGTTTGGTAAGTAGTCGTCTACATGAGATCCACATTGGAGTTACCTCTCTGCTACTCCGTTGACAGTAGTTAGCATCCCCACAAGACAGACCCAAGCTTCAAAAGCTTGAGAGTCCCCTGCCTTTATGGGTGGTGTGCACAGGACGGCACTGAGTTCACTTGTACTCCTGTCCGAGAGCCCTCAGCACACTGATATATGGAGTTGGGTCACAAATGTATCGTTTAGCACACTTGATAACTTCAGGTGAGCTAATAAGATCTTGTAATCCTCAGACAAATGCTTATGAGGACCAAGAACATCATTCAGTCCTTTCTGTAGCAAGGCTAAGCTGCTCTCCTTCCCAGAGCTGAAACCAGTAAGATATTTCTAACATGCTGGGTTAGAAACTCTAATGACCAGCTGCTGGTGGCACACGTGACTGAGGCTGGTGGCACAGGCTTAAATGAATCATGATAAGGTCTACTGGGCAAAAGAGGGGGATGGTCTGGTTGAAGTGTTCCAGGTAGCCCACATACCTGTGCTGGCTGCAATAACTCTGAGCTGGAGCAGGTCTTGATGCACAGGTGTAAGAAGATAGTCAGGATGTGGTGAAGGGACTCTGGCGATATATCCATATCAGCTGTCGGTGACCAAACATAACCAGCGGAGGTTTTGAATTTGCAGCTTTGAATTGTTTTCCCTTTGTTTCCCCAACTGTACAAAAGCAACGAGACATACTTTTGTACTCTGTGTGTTTCCCTCAGGTAGTAGAGGACTGCTACAACATTCTGAAGGAGTACGGCTTCCGCTTCGTGAGGAGAGGGCCCATCTTCGTGAAGGGGAAAGGAGAGCTGCTCACTTATTTTCTGAAGGGAAGAGACAAACAAGGCTCATTTATCAATGGCTCCTCTGTCACTCTGCCACATCAGGTGGTGGATAGTTGAGGACTTACCTCTGTCTGTCGCACTCATGCACTCATCAGTCACAGGCTGTGTGAAGAGTCGTGCAGGGGAAAGAAGTGAATTGATTTAAAGTCCTGGGAAACCTGAAACTATAACTGAACCGAAGCCTAATTCATTTACAAACTCCATAAACATGAACTGGTGTATTCTCTGTCTGTACAGAAAGATGTACAGATGCCAGAAGAGTCTGATTTCAGTTTAGCAGATTATATTTAAATCAAGATGTCTGTGAAGGTTCTCAGTCATCCAGGTCATCGTAGTCAAAGGAGCTTGCAAAGAAAAGCGTCTGGACTTCTTTAAGTTACTTGAAGACGTTTCACCTCTCATCCGAGATTCAAGTAACTTAAAGAAGTCCAGACGCTTTTCTTTGCAAGCTCCTTTGACTTTAAATCAAGATGTTTGAATAAATTGAGATTAGAAGCTGAGGGCACCAAACAGATGGGAGATTAAAGGGAAGCCTGATTCTTTGACTGTGACACTGAGGGGACTGATCTATGATGCTGTCAAGCTTTGAAATTCTCACTTAAATAAGGAGTTACATGGAAATTCATAATATTGGGTTAAACAGGTTAAACAGCTGTACGGTGTAAAACTCTTGCTTTGGACAGATACTGCAGATTTTCTTCTTTGTGTCCTCGTGTCACCCTTCCTGAAACCATAAGCACAGAAACATTTACCCAAAGGAAACTTTAGTGTAACTGCTTTACACAGCAGACGGGTCAAATCTGTGCAGATATGTTTTATAAACCACTCCCTTTGATGACAAATGCACCTGTAGCTTAAAATGAATCCAGGTACTGAATATACAGATAGTATTACAGTGTTACCTCAGACACACAGCTAATACTACTGACGGGATTTCTCTGCATCCTTAGATTTGATCCCAACTCTACCAACGAGAGCTCAAACTGGCCCATTAACATCCTGGGTGGCTGCAGCTCAGGAGGTAGAGCAGGTCCTCTGCTAATCACGAGGTTCAGTTTGCTCCCTGCCTGCTGTAATCTTCATTGGGCAACATACTAACCCCAAATTGCTCTCCAGTGCATCCGTTGGCATGTGAACATTAAATAAAAAGCACATAAGCATAAAAAGCGTGCTGGAGCATATAAAACGAGTCCCTTCACCATCCTGCACAGCTTTCACTCCTGGATCAGACCGTGAAGTTCTCCCTGCTGCTACCTGCTGTTGAATCATAGTTTCTTTGTTTCCTTATTTAGAAACACCAGGACCAGGACCTGTCTTTAAACCGATGCATTTAAGAAGCACTCCCCTTTAGCAAACCATGGTATGTGTAAATGTTCGACACGTGCAAAGGAAGTGTTGCTTTTGTTACAGCAGAGATTGTTAGCTTTGGCTTGTACAGTCCAAGCAAACTCTTAAACATTTCTCTCTCCCTGTCTTTCTCACACTAATCTCTCCTCTGGAGCAATAAAAATGGATTTTAGACATAAACTTTAATTTCACTGCAGGACGTGAGTCAGTAAGATCATTAACTCAATTCAATTTTATTTACACAGCGCCAAATCACAACAACAGTCACCTCAAGGCGCTTTATATTGTAAGGTCGACCCTACAATAATACACACAGAGAAAAACCCAACAATCATATGACCCCCTATGAGCAGCACTTTGGCGACAGTGGGAAGGAAAAACTCCCTTTTAACAGGAAGAAACCTCCGGCAGAACCAGGCTCAGGGAGGGGCGGGGCCATCTGCTGTGATTGGTTGGGGTGAGAGAAGGAAGACAGGATAAAGACATGCTGTGGAAGAGAGACAGAGGTTAATAACAGATATGATTCAATGCAGAGAGGTCTGTTAATACAAGACCTTGTATGTAAGAAGCAGGATTCTGAATTCAGTTCTGGATTTAACAGGAAGCCCATGAAGGAGAAATCTGCTCTTTCTCAGCACAGACGAGACACACAGTGGCCTCACAGCCTGATAATCTGACTGCGTTCGATTAGACTTGATCTGTGACTGTTACTGGGTCGGTGGTAGTGCAGTGTGTGACATGAGGAAGATGCTGTGTGACTGATGGAAATGAGTGCGTGCCTGAAGGAAGCTCTTGACTTAAGCAAAACATTTTAAATAAATGATCCTGATTGTAAAGACAGGCGGGAGACAAAAACATGTGGACTGGTTGGGAATGAACCAGACACTGAGACTGTGTGGAGGCCATCAGTAGCATCGGCTCAATGTCTTTTTGCCCAGATTGACCAAATCTTTGGCTTCTGTTAACCAGATTAGTTCTTTGAATTCAGCATTTCAGTATGAGAAACACACTGATGGCTGCATCTCTTTCATAAATGTATCTCTGAATTCTTTTCAAAACAGTGGAGATTTCTCTTTTGTGCGCTCACAATCCTCTTTAGTAACTAACCAGTTCTGACACCATCTCCTCATCACATGGACACGTTTGCATAGCGTGTTCATCCTCAGTTACAGCCTGACAGCCTTCACTAGTCCTGCCTCTGAGGAGTCGGCTTCAACCAGTGAGGGACGACAGTGTGATCACACAGACTCGTTAGCTGCTCGTCTGCAGTGGTGGAAGAAGCGTGTGCAACATCGAATGTATGTTTTTCCTTGATTGTGAAACGGGACACATCTCTCAGCTCTGCTCTCAGCCGCTCCGCTGGCTTCTGTGTCTTGAAGCTGTGTCAGATGGATAGCAGAGGTATTTTTGAAGTGGGCGGACAAGCTGTGGATAAGTGCACCTGACAGCTGGGACGTGTTAAAATGGCAGAATTCATTTTTGCAGTAGAAGCGAGCTTCTCCTATTTGTTCCCCTCCACTGTGAACGTCTGCTTTCACTTTATTTTGGTGGTTCTGCTGAGACGATTTCTTGGTCTCACTGGTTCCAAAAAACCTGTTGACATGAAAATTGGCCCCGAACCCTAACAGCTCCATTTGTATTAGTGCACCAGTCCTGCTCTCTTCTTGTGAACATACCTCCACTTGGGGCAGCCACTGTCTCCCAAACCAGAGTGGCCATCCCAGTACAAGCTGGAGGTCATATCTTGATGAAACCAACAGAACTGCATCATCTGGGAAAAGCAGAGATGAGCGCCTCACCCCGAGGTTTGCCTAACCAGCAGACTCTTCTCTTCAGTACCTTTGCACCCCTCACTGTCACTGGCCATGTCCCTACTGATGATGCACAACGAGACAACGAGTCACAATGTGTAGCACTTTCCCCGCCCGACTCCAAACAGCATAGTTATTCTGAACAGCTGTTTGGGGTGTAACTACTAATAATAGCCAGAACCTGTTTGCCCGTCTGATGGAGCACTGAGGAAAACTCTAATATACAGGCTTCATGCTTGTGGGGACACAAGTAAACCTTATCTGTCCCTTTCTTCTTCATGAAACTGGTCCCACAACCTGAGCTGCACATGTGTCTCTCGCTCTGGCTCCTTCCCCAGCAAACATGACATTCAGCATCACCTGGAGCCAGTTTAAGCAGCCGGTGATTGGATCACCGTGATCTCTGTCTTCAGTTACCCAACAGACGTATCCAGGAGAGAAAATGGGACCAGCAGTGAGATCTGCCCTTCCTGTACTTCCTGTACTTGTGCCCATAGTTATGTGTGCTGTCATTAGCTTTATTATTATAGCTTCAGTTTAGGTTCAGTCTCCTAATGAGATGTTTTGCTTGTCCAGAGAAACGTGTGAAAATGCAAATGATTGCACTGTAGCTCAGTTCCTCTGGGTGAATGCAACTCTTAGTTAAGCTGGTATCGTACTGCAACTGAGTGAAGCAACATCACCCAAGCCAAGGACAGCTGCAGCTGACCAAGTCTCATAGTCAACTGAATCAGCTGCTCCCTGAATCACCTGCACAGCAGGACAGGTGACATGAGTTCTTTGACCTTTCAGACCCAGTTTTGGGTGTTTTAGGAAGTAGGAAACAACAACTCTGTATAAGTGCGATGTACACGATGGCCTTGACATAACAGCAGCAGCTCGTTCCTCTGTTTATTGTTACTGTGTGTAAAAAGGGAAGAAAGTGCAATAGTTTGTTCTTCTGCACAGCAGATGCTCTTCTCTCTAATGAGAACTTTCAGTCATTCCTTCCCCTTTAAGTCACATTTTCATAATGTGATCTTTTTTCTTTCCTTTGTAAAAACGAAGAGGATGTATTCTTGTTGTATATAGAGTTTACACAGTGTTTACTGGTTAAATGTATTTATTGGAAATGACAGGGATGCTTTTTTCCTCCACACATGTGAAAGTGCCAATGATGAAAAATGGCTTTAGATGTGAACGCCGAAACATGGACTACGGCTGTTTTCTGGATTTTATTTTTAAGAATCTCAGGATTGGGAACAAACTAGCACTTTCAACGATGTATGAGCTCAGACTATGAATCCATGTTTTAGGTGCAACTGTGTGGGTTTTTTCTAAGCTGAACACAAACACACTCCGGCTGTTGGTATTAGAAGTAAAGAACAAGTCGCCTCCTGTGGTTCTTGTTACTGCGCTGATTTTGATTCTTTTTCACGCCTTCCCAATCTTTGTTTTGTTAAATCCTTTCTTATTTAATGTGCCCTCTTTCCTTTGAGTTGTTGGTTATCACTTACTGATTAAAGAATTATACTGATAAATCTCAGTGTCGTGATTACTGCACAGCCCATTGAGACAACTGATTTACAGTGTTGGGTAAGTTACTTTAAAATACTAACTTAGTTACATTACTAGTTACTTCCATCAAAAGTAACTCAGTTACTTGAAGTTACTCGTTACTTTCAAAGTAACTAGTTACTATGGAAAGTAACTTTGGTTTTACTCAGAATTCTCTTGTTAATGTGTTGCTTCCATAACTTTGCCAGTCTTCTAGCTTGCTTACTTGCCACAGTGCACTGTGCCACCGACCAATAGAAAGGAAAAGATAATGTGCATGTTTCCACGAGAGAAATCCCACGCCTGGACCGTCGTTGACCGCTGCCATGATGACTAACCTTATGAACAAAATAAAGTTCAACATCAGTAGCATCATAGCACTCATCCAGCTGTATAGAAACTCTGTCATGCTAGCTAGCACGCAGTACAAAAAAGTCAGCATAACGAAAATAAACTCCACCTAAACTTGGTTCATATCTGACCAGATAGACTGCAGGTCATAACTTCTTACCTGAAGTTCAGTTCACCACTTGCTAATGTTATTGAATCTGTGGAAGCTCCGCGATGCCACCACACGAAGTAACGAATAACGAGCCTATCTAAATCCCAGTAACGACTAACGCGTTCCTGATTTTGGCATAATAACTAGTTACCGTGCTCGTTACCACAATAATAACGTATTTACTGTAATGCGTTACTTAATAACGCGTTAGTCCCAACACTGCTGATTTGTGATTTACTCAAAATCTGGAAAGTGACTGAGTTCAGACAGTGATGATTAATTAATGAGTCAAAGTAATCAGCAAACAGGCTACGAAAACATTCAGGTTAAAAAACTAGGAGCATGTTTGAACCACACAGACATGTGGTGGGACTACAGATGTGCACAGAGATTAAACTCCATCTTTGTTATGATACAGCTGTGAGTGTGAATGTAGAAGTTTGTCATAGATTTAAAAAAGACTCATTAAATGATGCACAACTGTATCTGACTTCGATGTGTTCTCTTCAGTGATCCACGCGTGTCAGTAGAGCCTAAATTATCACGTCACTATTAAACAGAACGCTGGGAGATGTGAAGGTCGCGCCCAGGCGGGGAAACAGCGACGCCTAACGGTGACGCACAGCAAACAAGAAGGACGTGAAGGAATTTCCGCTGACGTCACCGCGTATATCAGGGCTGCAGCTGTCTGAGAGCAACAATAACAAGCGCTACTCCGCAGCCTGGACGCAGCTTTAACTGCACTGACAGCAACAATTACCGTCGAAATTCTCAAAATGCAGCTTTCGAGTTAACTGTGCAGTTTGTGTCTTTGTCCTCCGAGCTGAACACCGGCTGTCGTTCACGCTGACGCCGCCGAACACAGACTCGGGCGCAGGGGGAGCTTTAATTTGCGGCTGCATCTGGGTCAGTGGGCCCGACGTTCACCGCACCAGAGGTTTGGTTATCCCCGTGGATCTGTCAGCTGTTCGTACACGCACCATATCGCCGTTATAAACCGTGGCAACATGGAGGCTAACGGTGGAGGACAGGATCGGGATTCCGAGCTCTCCTGTCGAAACGGTACTCAGAATGGTGAGTCGTCCTCCACCGTGGCCGCTCACTCCAACGGACTTATCTCGGTAACTAACAATGGCAACGCTGTCAGCAACAACAACGGTGTGGCAGCCCAGCCCGCCTCCAACAACAACAACAGCAGCGGCGCGGCGGATGGCGGGTCGGGCGTCAAGAAGAAGAAGCGCCTGTCTCAGTCTGAGGAGGATGTCATCCGGCTCATAGGACAACATCTGAACGATTTAGGTCTCAAGTAAGTGAGCCAGCTCAGGTAGCTAGTGTTGTTATCATCATCAGCCGCGGGGATGGCAGGTCACCGTGAAGATGCTGAGGATGCATCCTTCCTCACTCGGTTATCTGCAGAGCGACAGATGAGCAGGCCCGCTCAGGGCAAAGTGTCACATAATAAACTATATCCGACACAGCGATGCGGTATCGGGACCTGTGCATCACCACACGCTGCAAATCTTCTATGTGGTGTTTTAAGCAAATCTCCAACCATGAACCGTCAGAATAAGAAGACATCACACTGTGTCCAACGATCGCACAACTTAAATATGAAAATCCTGCACAGATGTCATATAGGTGGCTAAACGTTTTGTTTACATGTAGTAACAGTGAGGACTCTGATAAGTGACACATCTCTGCATTTTAATGCTTGTTACATTTTTATATGAAGGCTCGACCTTCATCTTGTTATAGTGCAGCTTTTTATTCCACACATGACACAACTTTGCAGTCAGTGTGTTGATGATTCTCACAGTGAGTGCTGATGCTTCGCCATGCTCAGGAGTCATAACATGATGTTTCTTTTCACTGTTCAGTCAGACGGTGGACCTCCTGATGCAAGAGTCTGGCTGCAGGCTGGAACACCCCTCTGCCACCAAGTTTCGTAATCACGTCATTGAAGGAGAGTGGGACAAGGTGCAACCGAGTTCTCTGAACTGCATATTAACCTTTAGGAGGCTGTTACAGTCATCGTAGTAGTAAAGGTTTGCTTGTCTGTTAATGAGTGTGTATTTCTCCACATAGGCTGAAAGTGATCTGAATGAGCTGAAGGCACTGATGCATTCTCCCAGTGCTATAGTGGTGAGTGGACCGCCTCACAAACCTCAGACAGCATCAGTTCACCGTGAAGTCTGAACATTGAGCCAGAATCAGAAGGACTTAATAAAGCCGCTTTCATCGAGCACAGACTGGACATTGATGGCATATCATATAGGTGCACTTATAAACAGAACTGCAACCATCACACCTCGTATGCTTTTCTAAAGTAAACATGGCTGCAGCAAGTTTGGCTAGCTAGGTTTGCTTACAGACAGACGAATGGTGCACCGCTAATCTTACTGAAGCAAAGCACTTTAGTCAAGACGACACATTTTATTTTGTCTGCACACGTCAGCAATGATCATGGGTTTGTTTTGGGTTTGTTTACTGCATCCACTGAGATTAGACAGCAGTTTGAGATGAAATGCTAACTTTTATTTTATAATAAACAAAAGGAGTTCTTCCAAAGGAGTGCTAACTAAACGCTACGTGCAAACTAAACCAAATGAAAAACAAGTGCGACCTTTAACCTTTTAATTTAATAAACAAGAGAAACTAGAAAAATCAATGACCCCTGCTTCAGTGCTGTTTACAAAGACCATTAACATTACTGTACACCAAACTCTTAAAGGCACAGATCAGACCAAACACAGACCAGCAAACCTGACACACACTGCTTCAAAACATGGCCACTGTTGTGACAGTCAGCCAACACGCAAACGTCCAGGAGCCTCAAACATCAGCCTGGTCGACTGCATGTCTTTGTGTTTGAATGTTTTTCAGAGCTCCCACATGTCCACTCATTCTACACCACAGGGATTAAATAACAGATGAACAGTTAAATTATTAACACTAGAAATCTGTTTGTTTTTACACCATGACTGTAAACAACAACAAAAGAAAAATCTATAAATAAACAGATAAATAAAACATGTCTGTGAATGAACACAAAGCTCGGTGTCTAATCACAGGGCAGTGTGGCAGGTTTTACACATTTATCTCTCACAGAGTCGTGCTGACAGATCAGTTACTACATTTCTTTATCATGTCGCTGAGATCCCTGAAATTGTACTTCTGTTCTTTGTAATTAGATTAAATGTGTAGTTAAACTACTTTACAGCAGCAGAACAGTGACGTTCACTCGTCAACGTGAGATCAAAGTAGTGTGACTGTATCACACTGACACAGCATGAACAGCCATTGTTAGTCTGGTTGGTAACTTGATGTTTAAAGTTCCTTTAAAATAGCCAGACGTGAGCAACAGATTTGTGTTATCACACGTCGGCTGAGCCGTTGTGTAAAATATGGTGATAATTTAAATCCTTGTTTTTGTTTTTGCTCCCGACAGCGGATGAAGTTCCTACTCCTGCAGCAGAAATATCTGGAATATCTGGAGGACGGGAAGGTGCTGGAGGCCCTGCAGGTCCTCAGAGCCGAACTCACGCCGCTCAAATATAACACGGAGCGCATCCACATCCTGAGCGGGTCAGTCCACCAGCACACGAAGAAGCTGAGTGTGGTTCTGAGATGATGATGGAGAAATATAGCGTGCTGGTATTTGCGTCACAATGATGGATGACAGATGTGTCGTTTGTTAAAAGCACGATGCCTCGAAAACATTTCTAGATGCTGGCAGCTGTAACATCCATCTATGTATGTGCTCCCTGTAAAGCTGCCGTGGGCGTCTCTGATAGTAACTGGCTTTGTGTTTGCAGGTACCTGATGTGCAGTCATGCAGAGGATCTGCGAGCCAAAGCTGAGTGGGAGGGCAAAGGCACAGCATCGCGAACCAAACTGCTGGACAAACTCCAGAGTGAGTCTGACTCACACGGTCACATGTCAGTGTGTGTAACTCCTATACCCAGTACCCACTCTGAAATTCTCTTACTGGTTCCCAGTTATTTCCTGACTAGTTATGATTCGTCCCTGGAAGGAGCCTTTTTTTCCAAACAGCAACATATTCTGGATATAATATTTCAAATGAGTAATAACGATCTTTGTATGCAGGTGTGATCACAAGTGCTTTAAAAATCACCAAAAAACCCACCTGACATGAATTTGGCTGATCTTACATCAAAGATGCACAACAGTCGCCTCAAGGTGCTTCATATTGTAAGGTAGACCCTACAGTCACATGACCCCCTGTGAGCAAGCACTTTGGTGACAGTGGGTAGAAAAAACGCTGCACTGAGGTCTAGCAGGACAAGCACAGAGATGAGTCCACTGTCAGAGGCCATAAGAAGATCATTTGTAACCTTCAATAAAGCTGTTTCTGTGCTGTGATGAGCTCTGAAACCTGACTGAAACTCTTCAAATAAACCATTCCTCTGCAGATGATCTGTTAGCTGTTTGACAACTACTCTTTCAAGGATGTTTGATATAAAGGAAGGTTGGAGATTGGCCTATAATTAACTAAGACTGCTGGGTCTAGAGATGCTTTTTGAGTAAAGGTTTAACTGCAGCCACCTTGAAGGCCTGTGGTACATAGCCGATTATTAGAGATAGGTTGATCATATATAAGATCGAAGAATTAATCAATGGCAGGACTTCTTTGAGCAGTTTTGTAGGAATGGGGTCTAAAAGACACGTTGATGGTTTGGAGGAAGTAATTATTGAAGTTAACTCAGAAAGATCGATTGGAAAAAAAGAGTCTAACTTAACATCAATGGAACTAAGAGTAGCTGTAGATAATATTACATCTGTGGGATGATTATTGGTAATTTTTTCTCTAATGATAAAAATTTTATTTGTGAAGAAGTTCATGAAGTCATCAGTAGTTAACGTTAAAGGGATGGTTGGCTCAAAAGAGCTCTGACTTTTTGTCAGCCTGGCTACAGTGCTGAAGAGAAACCTGGGGTTGTTCTTATTTTCTTCAATCAGTGATGAGTAGTAAGCTGTTCTGGCTTTGCGGAGGGCTTTCTTATAAAGCAACAAACTATTTCTCCAGGCTAAATGATGATCCTCTAAATTTGTGACACGCCATTTCCTCTCCAGATTACGAGTCATCTGCTTTAGGGTACGTGTTTGAGAATTATACCACGGGGTCAGGTACTTCTGATTAGAGACCTTAGTTTTCACTGGAGCTACAGTATCCAGAGTCGTACGTAGTGAGGAGGTGAAATTATTAACAAGATAATCGACCTCTGTTGGGGTAGCGTTCAGATAGCTGCTCTGCTCTGTGTTGGTACATGTATGATGATGTATGCTCTAAATTAAATCTGTGTGTGTGTGTGTGTGTGTGTGCACAGCTTACCTGCCTCCGTCAGTGATGCTGCCTCCCCGTCGTCTGCAGACTCTCCTGAAGCAGGCTGTGGAGCTGCAGAGGGAGCGCTGCCTCTACCACAACACCAAACTGGACAGTGGTCTGGACTCTGTGTCTCTGCTGCTGGACCACTCCTGCAGCCGGTCAGTAAACACACATGCTGTTAAATACTGTGCTGCACATCAGCTGATCGTGCTTCTTTCTGCTGTCCTGCAGGATGAAACATGTAGTTTAGTGAACAGACGTAATCTAGATGATAAGAATGTCATCTGTATGTTTGCTTTATGCACCAAGTCTGAGGCAAACCAGTGTGTCATGTTTCTGATTAGGCTTTGTGTGTGTGTGTGTGTGTGTGTGTGTGTGTGTGTGTGTGTAAAGGAAACAGTTCCCCTGCTACACACAGCAGATCCTCACAGAACACTGCAATGAAGTCTGGTTCTGCAAGTTCTCCAATGATGGCACAAAACTGGCAACTGGCTCCAAAGACACCACAGTCATCGTGTGGCAAGTCGACATGGTAACCAGTCATTTGCTTATCAAGACTTCAGAATAGCAACAATCAGTCAGTGAGTTATTACAGCGGCTGTAGTAACTGCAACATGTTTGTGTGTTGGGTCACAGGAAATCCAGCAGCTGAAGTTGATGAAGACTCTTGAAGGTCATGCTTATGGTGTTTCCTACCTGGCGTGGAGCCCCGATGATGCTTATCTGATAGCCTGTGGCCCTGACGACTGCTCCGAGCTGTGGCTGTGGAACGTGCAGGTACGCAAAGGCTCACAACTGCAGAGTAACCAGGGACCCACATTCAGAAAAATAGGAAGTACTGTCCTCTAGGGCTGCCAAAAATGATTATTTTGATAGTCGACTAGTCACCGATTATTTTTGCATTAGTCGACTAATCAGATCATCATCCATTGAACGTAAAACGTACAGCATATTGCACCAGCAGCATCTGCTCTTATATAACTATCATTAACTTACAGCTTTAAGTGTTTAAGGTCTGTGCTAACTAAAAATAAAGACAAGATGATAGTTTATTAAATTTTAATGACATTTGCAGATTGTTTCGGTGAAGTTTAATAAACTCCTTGCTATCTAAAATATAACAGGACACCGGAGGATATTCTGGAGCATCTCACACTTCTGATGATCAGCTGTCTGCTTGACGTTTATTCAGCTGTGTAAAAACTATAACTTTAATCTCAGCCAAACCGATTTACTCAGGAACAAATAAAATACTAAAAAAAGCCAAACAATAACATTTTGAAGTTATCTAAGTGACTTATATATCATGTTTAACCTGAGTAGCGAAAGACGGCGGTGGGTTTGAAAACGATTAGCGGGAGTCCGGTGTTCTCACGGCTCTAGTTAGCCTAGCCCCCGGCTAGCTATCGAGCTAGTGGGTAACAGACGTCTCCGAAAACGTCGGAGCGCTTTTGAAAATATGTGGTGTCTTGATAAACTGAGCAGATATTTGAGGTTTACACAGCTACATTCTCGCCTGAAAATATGTTAAACGTTTATTTTGTGACCCAGAAAGAATAATAAGAGTAATATTAAAACTAACTAGCTGCCGCCATTGTTGTAAACTGAGCAGGGCTGCGCTATGAATTCTGGGACACAGCTTCTTCTTCTTCGGGGTTTAACGGCAGCTGGCATCCTTGTACATGCAGTGCTGCCATCTTCTGTTTCAGTCCGTTATTACACTCTTAAATCCTACTACTTATTCCTGCGTCTTTTGTGATCTTACAAAGCTTCAAACGACGCGTCGACTATTAAATCAGTCGTCGACGATTTTGATAGTCGACGTAATTGTGGCAGCCCTACTGTCCTCGCAGCAAGGAGATGAGCATGTCCAGGAGGATGGAGGGCCTTTCTTTGGTCGGTCTGTTTTCACCGTGTGGGTTTACTCTGCGATTCCAAACATGCTCAGCAGTGATAGGCTCCGTTCTCAGGTAGCATGAATGACTCAAAGCATTAACCAGTTGGGTCTCTGTGGTAGAGTGGCCAGATGGAAACCACTCCCCTGTAAATCTGGAGTTTGCTAAAAGTCACCTGAAGGACTCTCAGACCACGAGAAACAAAATTCTTTGGTCTGATGAAACACAGGTCAAACTCTTTGAGCTGAATGAGTCACGTCTGAGGGAAACCAGGTGTTGCTCACCTGGCCAACCCCCCTGCAGTGAAGCAGTAGCACCGTCATGCTGTGGGGATACTTTCTGTGAGACTCAACTAATCAGGGGAGAGGCAAAGATCAATGCACCGGTGTGCAGAGACGTCCTTGATAATAAGCTCTGGACCTCGGACTGGGACCAAGATGGTGACCCTAAGATGCCAGACTTACCAGACTCCAGTCTCTGGAGAGAGATCTGAAAATGGCCGTGCACTGATGCTCGCCATTAACCTGATGAAGTTTGAGGTTCTGCAAAGAAGACAGGTTGAAACTACCGAACATAGATGTGCCGAGCTTATAGCATCATGTTCAATAAGACTGTTAGCTGGGAAAGGTTCTTCAACAAAGAGCAAAAGCTCTAAATTACATCTTACCTTTATTATTTGTAAAGAAATCATACTGCGATCTCAGCGTTCATATGTTCCCTGTCTTCTCCTGGACAACGGGACCAGTCTTAGTGAAAGTTTGTCCAGGACACTGTGAGTGCCAACGTCTTTATGGCTTAGAGCAGCGGTCTCCAACCTTTTCTGCACCACTGACCGGTTTATGCCCGACAATATTTTCATGGACCGGCCTTTAAGGTGTCGCGGATAAATACAACAAAATAAAACTAGTACCGGTACTGAAAAAAAGAAGATTTATTCATAACACACTGAAAAGACCCAGGAAAACCGAGTTAACGATAAAAACGATAACAAAATAACGCTGAAAACCGATAAAAACTATACATTTCACACCTGAGCCTCAACTCTCGCGGCCCGGTACCAAACGATAAATGGCCTGTATTTGTATAGCGCTTTTACTAGTCCCCCAAAGTGCTTTACACACCCAGTCATCCACCCATTCACACACTGGTGGAGGCAAGCTACAGCCCTGGGGCAGACTGACAGAAGCGAGGCGCCATCGGCCCTTCTGGCCAACACCAGTAGGCGGTAGGTGAAGTGTCTTGACCAAGGACACAACGGCCGAGACTGTCGGAGCCGGGGCTCGAACCGACCTTCCGATTACAAGGCGAACTCCCAACTCTTGAGCCACGATCGCCCTGATAAAAACCCTGAAAAACATACATTTCACACCTGAGCCTCAACTCTCGCGGCCCGGTACCAAACGACTCACGGACCGATCCGAGGCCCCCCATCATTGTGACTCAAGCACAAATCTCATACTTGGAAATATTTGTACATCTGACAGTTGAGGTGAGCGCTGAATAGCGAGTTCATGTAGCAACAGTCAGTACGATCAGTGCAGCTGAGGGTCAGATCAAAGCTTAACTGCAACAGTGCGGGGATACGAAGATGAAGTTTGGGTTTGAGCATCACATCATGAGATAACTGATGAAGCAACCTGCTGAATCTTCTGTATCTATACTTCATAATGCATGTTACAATATATATTCATAGGATTTATTCTCTGATATATTCTTTATTTTACACATTTGTGTTGTTCAGAATATGACACCTGAAGCAGCGAGGCTCTGATGACTCACGGCTGTGAGGGTCCGGCGCTCGGCCACATCATAGACGAGTCTTAACTTTTATTTCAGTTAATTAAAAACAAATGTAAATGAACCAAAGACTAAATGAACGTTCCTAAAAAAAAGTAAAAAGCAGAAATGATGAAGTTATCATTGGCGAATTCTGGCCAGTCACAACAGGCCATGGATATGATGTCACAGTCAGAGGTTGTTCAGTGGGGGACGAAACGTTTGGATTGTACGCTGCTGCACGTGTTGTATCCTGTGTCTTTCTCCTGTTGGGTGAAACGACTGAACGTCTGTATGACAGTGATTTAAATAACATTTGAATAAGACATTTTTTAACTCTGGATTCTAAGAGACGCAGTGAAGTGATGACACGATTTCATTTTGATGCACCGTAACTCGAGAAGAAAGAAGCCTGGGATTTTTAAATCGATGCCATGAAACCTCAGACCAGTCTCAGTGACCTGGACCTGAAGGTCAGACTCATGCAGAACGACCCATTATTTTATATGTGTAGTAATATTACAGGCCAGGACTCGTCTCTGCCTGTGCACGACTTGAAAGCGAGCGATAGGAGAGTCCTCACTGATCGCCGTGTCGACTCGGACGATGATTAGAAACACGCCTGTGCAGCATGTCAGCATAAGCAGCTCTGAGACTCTCAGGATACTGAGGGAGGAGAAAACAACTGCAGCAAACTCCACAGCAGCTCTGCTTCGTGTTGCCTTCCTCTGTTCTCACACTACCACTCATTCAGGGGAAACCTAGACTACACTGAGCCCAAGCTGCCTCAAGTGTGTGGCAGGCCAAACAATACAGTACACCTCCCATCCAGGCAGCCTGACACAATCACACACTGTCAGGAGCTGCAGCACATCAGACGGTCGCACACTGTCCAGTCCAGCCTAGTGTCACACACTGTGCACTGCCATAGTGTGCGCTCACCAGCTTGGTTGCCTCACAGAATGAACCGAGTACAAAATTGTGTTTAGATTTCATGATTCATTCGACCTTTAATCTGAGCACACAGGTGAGTTTAACGTAGGAGAATGAGGAAAATAAAGATGCTGGATTTGTTTTCATTGTCACAACATTTGGATATGTGTAACATAATATTAACAGCAGGATATATAATGTATACCAGCGGTCTCCAACCTTTTCTGCACCACTGACCGGTTTATGCCCGACAATATTTTCATGGACCGGCCTTTAAGGTGTCGCGGATAAATACAACAAAATAAAACTAGTACTGGTACCGAAAAAAAGAAGATTTATTCATAACACACGTGAAAAGACCCAGGAAAACCGAGTTAACGATAGAAAGGATAACAAAATAACTCTGAAAACCGATAAAAACCCTGAAAACTATACATTTCACACCTGAGCCTCAACTCTCGCGGCCCGGTACCAAACGACTCACGGACCGGTATTGGTCCGAGGCCCGGGGGTTGGGGACCACTGATGTGGTAATGGTAATGAGCAGATCCTCTGCCAATCGGCGCCTTACAAACGGTCCCAAAAAGCTTTTCCTTGGAGCAAATTCTCTTTTCCACAGTCAGAACATCATGTTTACATTTAGAAGCATCTCTGTGTGTCAGGATTTGACATGCTGTCAAAGAGAAGTTTAAAATCCTTCGTTTAAAATCACGCCGCCAGTCCTTGGCGCCGTGATGAGTCCAGCTTTTCGATAGTTTGACCTCCCATAAAAGTGCTGCGCAGCAACCAGAGCTCAGACTCTTTAAATCTAT
This sequence comes from Neolamprologus multifasciatus, assembly GCF_963576455.1. Classification (NCBI taxonomy): domain Eukaryota; kingdom Metazoa; phylum Chordata; class Actinopteri; order Cichliformes; family Cichlidae; genus Neolamprologus; species Neolamprologus multifasciatus. The sequence goes on from NC_140449.1 coordinate 3,153,244, forward strand.
TAATGATGTTGTATCTGAAGCTGAAGAAACCCTTCAGTCCTTCTGGGTTTCTATGTTCAAAGATCACGCTCACACTGTAAAACGGTTTCCTCGTGTAGTCCGTCTGAGCGCACCTGCTGCCAGTTTACCGAGCCTGGAAGATTTCTGCTCTAAAGGGTTAAAGATGAAGAAAGTGTCAACATCAATAAATTGCCTGCACTTGTGCTCTAAGCTGACTGTGTGCAGAGGATTAGAACAAAAGTAGCTGCCTACAAGAAACCTGGCTGACGATGTGTTTATGCACCGAGGAGCTGAAGAGCGAGTGAGAGTTCACTGCGTTGTTAACTGATCATCAGTCCTGCTCCACACCAGCTGCTGCTGCTCTGTTCGTGTGAAACTGTGCTGGACCTGCAGACGTTCCTTTTTAATGTGACCTGTTCAGACCAATCAGAGAAAGCTGATCTCTGTGTGTTTAGTGTGTTTGGTGTCTGATCTTCTCTGTGTCTCTGGGCTCTACTGTACAGACGGGGGAGTTGCGAACAAAGATGAGTCAGTCCCACGAGGATAGCCTAACCAGTGTGGCCTGGAACCCAGATGGCAAACGCTTTGTCACCGGCGGCCAGAGGGGCCAGTTCTACCAGTGTGTGAGTATCCTCGCCGCATGGGCACTGTGCTCGCTGTCCACAGGCTCCAACACAGGAGCAGAGAACATGGTCTCCATCTCGTAGGTCGCAGGACAACAGACAGAAACCCAACAATCATATGACCCCCTATGAGCAGCACTTTGGCGACAGTGGGAAGGAAAAACTCCCTTTTAACAGGAAGAAACCTCCAGCAGAACCAGGCTCAGGGAGGGGCGGGGCCATCTGCTGTGATTGGTTGGGGTGAGAGAAGGAAGACAGGATAAAGACATGCTGTGGAAGAGAGACAGAGATTAATAACAGATATGATTCAATGCAGAGAGGTCTGTTAATACATAGTGAGTGAGAAAGGTGACTGGAAAGGAAAAACTCAATGCATCATGGGAATCCCCGGCAGCCTACGTCTATTGCAGCGACACACGTACAGCTACAGAGGGTGGAGCCTTACAAACACTAGACGATGGGTGTGTTCAATAATGTAAACTATGGAAAATCTGGTGTTTTAATGGTGTGGCCAGTTTTTCTATAAATGATGTTACAAACCACACACGTTTTTTGCGGTGAGACATCACTGACATCATTGTCCTGATACGCACAGATCATATATAGTGAAATGAGAACAAGACTTCACAAGACATTATTAGAATAAAGTGTAACTTAAAAATATGCAGAAGTAATTTCTGCTGACGAGTCAGAGCATGTCTGTTTGGTTTGTATAAGTCATGAAAACATCCGTCTCTTTATCTTCGGTCACTGTGAGAGCTCAGACTCTCCTCTTGGAAACTTATTGAAGGTTTCAAGAATAACAACAAAAACAACATCAAACAGGAAAGCTTTAAATTTATTGAATTCATGTAGTAGCCTGAACAGTTTTTTTATAGTCATCTAATGTCCTGATGTTTAAAACAGCCTCACGCAGCTGGACTTTAAAAGTGACAGGATGTGACAGTCTGGCCTCTTATACTAACACAGAGACCTGATGGCTCAAGACTTTTGCACAAACTAAGAGTTTAAAGAAATCTAAAGAATAAATCGAATCATGAAGTCTGAACTGTGTCTGTTATTCACCACGTCTCACATCAACATCATCAGTGGTTCTCATGTTGATTTATTGTCCTCACAGTTTCTCAGCAGGACGACAGAATCGTTTACAACAAGTTTCAGTGCAGAGAAACTGCAGCTGTCTGTTTCTCATTATGAACTTACAGCATGATTAACATAAACACGCATCAATTTCCCAATGTCTGCCACTTTATTAGGCACAGCTGTTTCACTGCTTCCCCTGACAGCGAGCTGCAGGCCACAGGTAGCATCGACCCCACCGGGAGCTGCACATTCTAGTTTTTATTATTGTTGAAAAGGGACCACAAATTAAAAACATCCAACAAATCTGGGTGACTGCTTGTGTCTCAGGTCTGCAAAACCTCAGAAATATTTTTTAGCATTTTGCTGAATCTGTGATGCTCAAAATGAATTCAGTGTTAAAGTGAACAGAAGGTTGCACCTGGTCCAACATCAAACTGTCCAGTGAGTGTAACAATCATTTCCAGGCTGACGTCCTCCTGCTTTTGCTTTGTTTCTGGTGAACTCCCAGGACTTGGATGGAAACCTCTTGGACTCCTGGGAGGGGGTTCGGGTGCAGTGCCTGTGGTGTCTCAGTGATGGCCGCACAGTCCTCGCGTCTGACACCCACCAACGCATCCGAGGATACAATTTTGAGGACCTGACAGACAGAAACATGTACGTCATCAGAGTAACTGAAGTACTCATTAGTCATTATTACTTTAATAGTAAATGTCTCTGTTCTGTCTCTCTGGAGACGTCTCTGCAACAGTTTGAAGGATCTGAGAAAAACACTGGTTGTAGAGATGTTTGCTGTTACAGTCTGGAATAAATAATCTATTGGATCAGTTCACAAAAGAGCAAGAGCAGAACATCCTGTATGAGATTTAAGACACAGCCACAGATATTCACTGCAAGTGTCTTAATGAATGTCAGATAACTTCTCGTATGTTGAACTCAGCCAACAAAGGTCATGTTTGGCCTTATATCTGTGCGTCCATCAGTGTGTCAGCTGATACGTTTCGTACCAGGTCCTCCTTAGAAGGACTCGATCACTCCACACCTGATTAATTTGAAAGAAATGTGGAAATATTTTGCTAAGCAACCAAATATGATCAAACTTGGAGTTATTTATTACTTTGTTTTTGCATATTTGTCACACTTAGATGTGTCAGATCATCAAACTACTTTAAGTATTAGACAATGTTAACCTTAAATAATCCTAATAAATAAGAAGAAATACTGAGTCCATCTTAGGAAGACCCTGGCAGCCTACGTCTATTGCAGCATAACTAAGGGAGGATTCAGGGTCACCTGGTCCAGCCCTAACTATATGCTTTAGCAAAAAGGAAAGTTTGAAGCCTAATCTTGAAAGTAGAGATAGTGTCTGTCTCCTGAATCCAAACTGGAAGCTGGTTCCACAGAAGAGGGGCCTGAAAACTGAAGGCTCTGCCTCCCATTCTACTTTTAAATACTCTAGGAACAACAAGTAGGCCTGCAGAGCGAGAGCGAAGTGCTCTAATAGGGTGATATGGTACTACAAGGTCATTAAGATAAGATGGGGCCTGATTATTTAAGACCTTGTATGTGAGGAGCAGGATTTTGAATTCAATTCTGGATTTAACAGGAAGCCAATGAAGGGAAGCCAAAACAGGAGAAATATGCTCTCTCTTTCTAGTCCCTGTCAGGACTCTTGCTGCAGCATTTTGGATTAGCTGAAGGCTTTTCAGTGAGTTTTTTAGACTTCCTGATAATAATGAATTGCAGTCGTCCAGCCTGGAAGTAATAAATGCATGAACTAGTTTTTCAGCGTCACTCTGAGACAGGATATTTCTAATTTTAGAGATGTTGCGCAAATGGAAGAAAGCAGTCTTACATATTTATTTAATATGTGCGTTGAAGGACATGTCCTGGTCAAAAATGACTCCAAGGTTCCTCACAGTGTTACTGGAGGCCAAGGTAATGCCATCCAGAGGAAGAATCTGGTTAGATACCATATTTCTAAGCTTTTCAGGGCCGAGTACAATAACCTCAGTTTGATCTGAATTAAGAAGCAGAAAGTTAGCGGCCATCCAGGTCTTTATGTCTTTAAGACATTCCTGCAGTTTAACTCATTGGTGTGTGTTATCTGGCTTCATGGACAGATAGAGCTGGGTGTCATCTGCATAGCAGTGAAAATGTATGCTATGTCTTCTAATGATGCTGCCTAAGGGAAGCATGTATAATGTAAACAGAATTGGTCCTAGCACTGAACCCTGTGGAACTCCATAATTAACCTCAGTGTGTGAAGAGGACTCTCCATTTACATGCACAAACTGGACATTTCCAACCACTGTAGTGTAGCACCTTTAAATCATTAGACTTGCTCTTATCTCTGTAATAAAATTTGTGGTAATCAGTATTGAACATATACACCTAACATGTGAAAGTTGGACTTATTAACTTCTGGTTGAAGACTGGAAGGTGTCACAAACAGCAGGATTGCATCAGGATGGGTCGTAAAAACGCTGCCATGTCAAATATGCTGAGACGTCTGCTGTGGTGATCAGTGAATCAGGGAGGAGCAGTCAGAAGCCTCATTCCTAAAATAAACATGTTTGTGTATGTTGTCATTGCAGAGTGCAGGAGGACCATCCCATTATGTCTTTCACTGTTTCCAAAAATGGAAGGTTAGCTCTGCTCAATGTTGCTACTCAGGTGAGCTCCTCATTACTTCCCGACATTTTGTTTCTTTCATTTGGACCTCAGCTGCTTCACATCAGCTTTGTCCTGATTGTTGAAATGTGCTCTTATTTGCAGGGAGTGCACCTTTGGGACCTGCAGGACCGGGTGCTGGTGAGGAAGTACCAAGGTGTCACCCAGGGTTTTTACACCATCCATTCCTGCTTCGGGGGGCACAATGAAGACTTCATTGCCAGTGGTAGTGAAGGTAAGACCAAAGCATGTTTAGTTCTAAGGAAGAAGAAAACAAAACGTGTCCTCCACAAATGTTGCTCTATAAAGAGACATTCATACAAATATTGAATCCAAACGTTGTTCTTGATGCTAAAAGAAGGTTTTGTGCTGGTCATTAGTGTGATCCAACAAACTGCTGATGAGCTCGTCTCTCTCTTGTCAGACCACAAAGTTTACATCTGGCACCGGCGCAGTGAGCTGCCCATCGCAGAGCTGACTGGTCACACACGCACAGTCAACTGTGTGAGCTGGAACCCCGTGGTGCCCGGCCTGCTGGCCAGCGCCTCAGACGATGGAACCATCCGGATCTGGGGACCTGCGCCCTTCCTGGATGTCCAGGATGCAGAGGGACTGAACGGTATGAAAGTGAAAAGATTTTGAAAGGCTAAAGGTAAAGTTCAGTCTCGACCAGAAAAGAAATAAATTGAATTCTGGTAAAATAAAGTTGATAAACTGTCCTTCTGTGGAAAATCAGTGATTGGCCCACAGCTGAAAGTCAGATCAGATCTGTTCCAATCAAAGGCTTCTGTGACCAAGTTTGAGCATCAGTGTTGTACTTTTATTCATTTGTATTCTCTAATGTCTGTGGTCAGGTACATTTGTCACATTTGAGATTAAAGCAAAAAAAAAAAAAATCGAAATATTTAAATAAGAATTTTGAACAAAGAAGATTTCTTTCTCCTCTCTCAAGGAGAACATGGGGCTTACAGGAACTGCATTTTGGTGTGGAAACACTGGCTTTATTTATCATTGCTGCTTAGTGAGGCAGTGAGCTGTGCTGCATACAGCAGCTCAGAGTCAGCAGATGTAGATAATGCAGGAGGTTCTTTTTCTAACTTCGCTCGGTGTTTCACTATGGGAATCGCCTCGGCGTGACCAACTACGGAAGCTCCAATGACACCACATCTGTCTATGACAGACCTGTCGAGCCGTGCTCAGGGCTCCGCCCCCTCATACTAACACGGCCGACCAGCTCCTCCTAACTCATTCTCGCTTTCTTCCCGTGAGAAACTACTTTGAGCTCCCTCAGCGCATCCAGGCTAACTTGATTAGCTGCTTAACAGTTCTCAGGCGTCCAGCGTAGGAGTACGTTGCCGAACGCAGTTTTTCCGGTTCCAGTTTGGATCGTGCTGAGTAAGTCCTTCGAAAGAAGTGTACTTAGAGTTGCACTGTGGAACAGCAACCGCGTCAGGCGAGCTGTCCCAGCGGTTCCTGGTTTTAGTTAGCGAGGTAGCCGACGTTGTGTGACTCGGGCTAACGCGTTACGGCGAGCTGTTCGTTCAGTGTCCGGCTAACATTAACTTGTTAGCAGGCCACGAACCACATTAGCGTCTCACTAGCATTAGCTTGTTGGTCGACCTAGAGTTCGGTTAGCATTAAGTTGCTAACGATATTGGCTAGCGGAGTGCAGCTAACGTGTCACGACGAGCTGACTCCCGCGACTAGATCGGATTTAACACCCGCTGCTAGTCCTAGCTACTTACAGGCTAACGTGTCGAGATGTGCCTGGTGTAGCCTAGTCTCACCCCTTTCCGCTAACCATGTCTACGGCTCCTACTCCCGCCAAAAGGTCGGAGCCGAAGGCTAAAGAGGCTGCATCCCGCCCGTGCCCCGCATCATGCAGTGCCACCATCTCGGGCAGGGACCCTCATCCAATGTGCATCGTCTGTATGGGTGCCAAGCATGCTCAGGCTTCACTGGCGGACCCTCAGGGATTCCCACACTGTGCTTTGATGCCAGAGAAAGTCCTGGAAAGGAGGCCGAGAGTAGCAGTAACGAACAGTCAGGACCCCTGCCTGTCGGCTGCCACTGCTACGAGCGATATCCGTCATCCGCGAGCCTCCACAAGCTGGGCGGACATGATGGAAGAAGAGTCCCCGCTCATGCCCCCATCGTTCGAGGACCTCCTCCATCAAAACGTGGGCGAGCCGGGTAGCGAGGACACGGAGGGCAATGCCGACTCCAACCTCCTCGACCTGGATACATGGAATGAGGAACAGGAGGATGACTCTACCTTTCCTCCCCAGCAGTCCAGGCCACCGAGTGGGGCTGAAGTTGCACCACCGGTGGACAGCAATTTGTACGAGGTCTGCAAACGGGCTGCTGCCAAGCTAGGCATCCCATGGCCAGCTGCCCAGGATGCCGAAGGGGCAGAACGCGACCTGTATGACGGCAAGAGGCTCCCACCAGCCTTGCCACCATCGAAGCAGCTTCTGCCAGCAGTCCCGGCCTGCATGAAAGAAATGAGTCGCTATTGGTCAAGCCCTTTTAAAAGCAAGCTTCCGACCAAGGGCTGCTCTAAGCTTGAGATCCAGGGGATGGGTAAACTGGGGCTGACCGAACCCCCAGCAGTGGAGCCTTCAGTGGCGTATCACCTTCACCCTAACCGTAGGGCAATCTCAGCTTCTTCTAGCATTTCTTTGCCCAATAAGATAGATCGCCTCACGACATCTATTTATCAAAGGACGTACAAATATGCTGCACAGTCAGTATGCTCGCTTAATGGAGTCACACTGCTATCAGCATATCAGGCAGAAATTCTGGAAGACATGGGCCGTCAGCTTGACTCGGGTTCCCTGAACCCAGCCCTCTGGGATGAAATCTGCGTGGTTAATGATCTCATTCTTCGCTCCTCCAAGGGACCACTCCAAGGGTGTGGCCGCGTTATGGGCCTTGCAGTCTCGGGTGAGAGAGCCTTGTGGCTAAACCTGTCAGGCCTAGGTGACATGACCTCAGAAGGCTGAGGTCATGGATGCAGCCTATGACCCAACCAAGGGTCTCTTTGGCCCAGCCCTGGAGAGAATGAGAGAAACAAGCACCCGCAGAAAGCAGGAGGGAGAAGCATTCAACCTCTGCTTACCCAGAAAACCTAACTCTCAGCCCCAGCAGGTGCCAAGAGCTGGCTTTGCAGCAACAGCAGCAGCTGTGAGAGGGAGACAGAGTGGGGTCAGAATGCAGAGAGGAGCAGGAGGCCAGCAGGTGCCCACCAGGCCAAGGTAGAGAACCGAAGACCTTGGGGCAAGCATTCCTTTGCAGCAGCTGCTGCAAAGAACAAGCTGTCACACCCCGGAGAGGGGAAAAAGAAGCGGTCAGCCTAGCACACCTGCAGCATTCTGTGTCACCCCTCTTTTCTCCCCCAAAGAGAAGGAAGGTGTTAGAAGGGGTAACCAAATCACTCCAAGGTTCAGGGTCTCCGGAAGTTTCCAGTTCACTAGGAGCACCCTCTCAGTCTCCTCCTCCAGTTCAGGGAGGACAGACTTGTGGACAAATGGCACAGTGTCACCAAACACTCCTAAGCACTCTGTCTGTGTCACCAAGCACTGCCCAGAGTCACCAGACACTTCACTGTGGTTTGGGGGTAACAAAAGAAATAAAATGTGCATTTCTGCAGCCAGGCAGTTTGCCAAGGGCAGAATGTCCCCCCCAGTTTCAAAATAAAAACAAAAGAAAATCACTGCAATTTGTCTTTGTTCCCAGCAGGGGGAGCTCACGCTCTTCCCGAGGGGGAGAGCCCCAACTCCTTCCGGGAGACAGGGGTGACGTCACGCTACCGCGTCTTCAGAGGCCCGCTCGCAGCGCGGCTGGAGCGGTGGCGCGCATGCGCAGTTCATCCCTGGGTCTTGTCAACCATTTCCCATGGTTACAGACTACAGTTTGCGACAAAACCACCGAGATTCGGCGGAGTGTTAGCTTCTGTGGCCAGTGGCGATTCAGCGAATGTGCTGGAGGAGGAAACATCCTCCCTGTTACACAAACAGGCGATCGGAGCGGTTCCGAGCAAAGAAGCTCAGCAGGGCTTTTACTCCCGCTATTTCCTCATCCCGAAAAAGGACGGAACGTCGCTCCGTCCTATTCTGGATCTGCGTGTGTTAAACAAGCATTTGAGTACACGTTCAGAATGCTCACACACAACACGCTTTGTCGCTCAATTCACACAGGCGATTGGTTTGTTACAATCGACCTATCAGACGCATCGCCATTTATCCTCCACACAGGAAATATCTCAGGTTCGCTTATCAGAGCGTAGCGTACGAGTTTCAAACTATCCCATTCTGGCTATCTCTAGCCCCAAGGGTGTTCAGCAAATGTGTGGAGTCAGCGCTGTCTCTGTTAAGGAACAGCGGCATCAGAATATTCTCTTACATAGACGATTATCTAATATGCTCACGATCGCGCGAGCAGGCGATCAAAGACTCCGAGGTGGTAGTGAATCACCTCACAGAGCTTGGGTTCACAATCAACCTGGAAAAGAGCCACTTGGAACCCGCACAGTTTACAGAGTATCTGGGGCTCAGAATAGACTCCATCTCTTATCGTATCACACTTTCAGAGCGGAGGATCGCATTCTTCACTCACTGTCTTTCCCGTTTTCAGCTGGGGAAAGTCGTGCGGTTCCGACTCTGTCTCCGCCTCCTCGGCCTCATGGCCTCTGTGATATCGATGGTACATTTGGGGCTGCTTATGACGAGAGATTTTCAGCGGTGGGTCGCTTCTCTGCAGCTGTGCCCTCGCCGACATCTCAGTTGTGGTGTAAAAATAACGCAGCCGTGTATTGCGGCTCTCCAGCCTTGGAGGAGCCCGACAGCTCTTGCGGCGGGGGTACCTCTCGGGGCAGTATCATCCAGGGTGACGCTGACCACAGATGCATCCCTGTCAGGTTGGGGTGCAACTATGATGGGCAGAGCAGTGAATGGCGTTTGCTCCTAGCCTTACGGCATTTTCTGCCGTATCTCCGGGGTCAACATATTTTAGTGAAAACAGACAACTCCACTGTAGTTGCTTATATCAACCGACAGGGCGGCACCCGTTCCCGGCAGCTACACCGGTTAGCCAGGGAAATAATTATGTGGAGCAGCACTCGGCTCCTCTCCCTTCGGGCAACTCGCATGCCAGGAATTCTGAACAGGGGGCGGACCTCCTGTCCAGAGGAAATCCACTGTTCGGTGCTGGAAGGTGCTCCACCTGGAGACTCTGTTGTGCTGCTGGGAGGCTTCAATGCTCACGTGGGTAATGACAGCGAGACCTGGAGGGTTGTGAATGGGAGGAACCGCCTCCCTGATCTGAACCCGAGCAGTGCTTTGTTATTGGACTTCTGTGCAAATCACAGTTTGGCCATAACGAACACCTTGTTCGAACATAAGAGTGTCCATAAGTGCACGTGGCACCAGGACGCTCTAGGCCATAAGTCGATTTTGTAATCGTATCACCAGACCTGCGACCATATGTTCTGGACACTCGGGTAAAGAGAGGGGCTGAGCTGTCAACTGATCACCACCTGGTGGTGAGTTGGATCAGGTGGCGGGGGAGGACGCTGGACAGACCTGGTGCACCTAAACGCGTTGTGCTGGGAACGTCTAGCAGAGGCCCGAGTCCGCGAGATCTTCAACGCACACCTCCGGCAGAGCTTCAACTGCATTCCGAGGGAGACTGGGGACATTGAGTCTGAATGGACCATGTTCAGCGTCTCCATTGCTGAAGCTGCTGCATTGAGCTGCGGCCGCAAGGTGGTTGGTGCCTGCCGTGGTGGTAATCCTCAAACCAAATGGTGGACACCAGAGGTGAAGGGAGCCACCAGGCTGAAGAAGGAGTCCTATCGGGCTTGGTTAGCCTGTGGGACTCCGGAGGCGGCCGACAGGTATCAACAGGCCAAGCAGAATGCGGCTCGGGCAGTGGCTAAAGCAAAAACTCGGGTGTGGGAGGAGTTCGGAGAGGCCATGGAAAAAGACTTTTGGACTGCCTCGAAGAGATTCTGGCAAACCGTCAGGCGTCTCAGGAGGGGAAAGCGGTGCTCTACCTGCACTGTGTATAGTGCTGGCGGAGCGCTGCTGACGTCGACTGAGAAAATTGTCAGGCGGTGGAAGGAATACTTCGAGGACCTCCTTAATCCCACTGACACGTCTTCCGAGGAGGAAGCAGAGTCTGGGGATGAGGGGAATGACCCACCAATTTCCAGGGGCGATGTCACTGAGGCAGTTAAACAACTCCTTGGTGGCAGAGCCCCTGGTGTTGATGAGGTCTGCCCCGAGTTCCTGAAGGCTCTGGACGTTGTAGGGCTGTCCTGGTTGACACGCCTCTGCAATGTTGCGTGGAGATCAGGGGCAGTACCCGTGGACTGGCAGACCGGGGTTGGTGGTCCCCATCTTTAAGAAGGGGGACCGGAGGGTGTGTTCCAACTACAGGGGGATCACACTCCTCAGCCTCTCTGGGAAAGTCTATGCCAGGGTGCTGGAAAGGAGAGTTCGTCCGCTAGTCAAACCTCGGATACAGGAAGAACAATGCGGTTTTTGTCCTGGTCGCGGATCACTGGACCAGCTCTTTATCCTCTCAAGGATACTTGAGGGTGCATGGGAGTTTGCCCAACCAGTCTACATGTGTTTTGTGGACTTGGAGAAGGCATTTGACTGTGTCCCTCGGGGTGTCCTGTGGGAGGTGTTGCAGGAGTATGGGGTGTCTGGCGCATTGCTACGGGCCATTCAATCCCTATACAACCGTTGCAAGAGCTTGGTTCGCATTGCCGGCAATAAGTCGGACTCGTTCCTGGTGGGTGATGGGCTCCGCCAGGGCTGCCCTTTGTCACCGGTTCTGTTCATAATTTTTATGGACAGGATTTCTAGGCGCAGCCAAGTGGCGGAGGGCTTTCACTTTGGTGGCCTCAGAATCTTATCTCTGATTTTTGCGGATGATGTGGTTCTGTTGGCTTCATCAGGTGAGGGCCTCCAGCTCGCACTGGAACGGTTCGCAGCTGAGTGTGAAGCAGCGGGAATGAGGATCAGCACCTCCAAATCTGAGGCCATGGTTCTCAGCCGGAAAAGGGTGGAGTGCCCACTCCGGGTCGGGGATGAGTTCCTGCCCCAAGTGGAGGAGCTCAAGTATCTCGGGGTCTTGTTCGCGAGTGATGAGAGAAGGGAGCCGGAGATCGCCAGACGGATTGGGGCTGCAGCTGCAGTAATGCGGACGCTGCACCGGTCCGTCGTGGTGAAGAGGGAGCTGAGTGTAAAAGCGAAGCTCTCAATTTACCGGTCGATCTACGTCCCTACCCTCACCTATGGCCACGAGCTGTGGGTAGTGACCAAAAGAACGAGATGGCGGATACAAGCGGCAGAAATGAGCTTCCTCCGAAGGGGGGCTGGCCTCTCCCTTAGAGATAGGGTGAGAAGTTCGGCCATCCGGGAGGGGCTCAGAGTAGAGCCGCTGCTGCTCCACATCAAAAGGAGCCAGCTGAGGTGGTTCGGGCATCTGACAAGGATGCCCCCTGGGCGCCTCCTGGGTGAGGTGTTCCGGGCATGTCCCACCGGGAGGAGGCCCCGGGGCAGACCCAGGACACGCTGGAGAGATTATATCTCTCGGCTGGCCTGGGAACGCCTTGGTGTTCCCCCGGATAAGCTGGAGGAGGTGGCTGGGGAGAGGGAGGTCTGGGCCTCTCTGCTTAGGCTGCTGCCCCCGCGACCCGGCCTCGGATAAAGCAGACGAAGATGGATGGATGGATGGACGGCCGGGCTGCCGTAGATCTCTTTGCCTCGCGAGAAAAACACACAGTGCCCTCTGTTACTTGCTGGACAAAAGGAAAGCTTTTTCCACTATAAAGGTCTATTTAGCAGCTATTTCAGCCTGCCACGTGGGGTTTGGTGATAAACCTGCCGGGGAGCACCCCCTTGTATGTCACTTCATGAGAGGGGCGCATCGAACGCTCCCAGTTTCTAGACCACTGGTCCCTTTATGGGATGTGTCAGTCGTTTTAGACGCCCTCTCCCACCACCCCTTTGAGCCTATTGGGGCAGTGGGGTTGAAGTTTCTCTCTCTTAAAACCACTCTGCTGTTGGCTCTAACCACAGCCAAGTGAGTTAGTGAATTACAGGCTCTGGGGTCAGCGGGGGAGCTGGCCCCAGGGAGGGGTCACTTGCCCCTCCCTTCCTTCCCTCCCCATCTCCAGCTGCCTCCCTCTTCCCGCTCCACCACAACCACCCACACATGCAGGGCCTTGGAGTAGGGGTGTGTCACCAGGGTGCAGAGGAGGTAACCCCCCCCCCCCCCCCCTCTGTCCCCTTCTGGCTGCCTCTGCCTCAATTTTATCCCGCAACTTAAACATTCACATTACTCACACTCTCATTACACATACATATAGGATCTTGGGGGTGGGCACGCTACACGGAATCCCAATTACCATCAGGGTGTACACCTCACCCCTGGCGTCGTTGCCCACCTCTCAATTTTAAATACACGTAGACATTGAGGGCTAGCAGGAGGGACTATGCGCTTACCTGCTGCTCTCTGGCAGGTAGCTCCATGCCCTCCTGGGTTTTAAATGCACCTTAGAACACACATACATCAACACTACAATGAGCGGGTAGAGGGAGGTTAGGAGTCTTCTCTCACCCTCGTTCTCTGCGGTCTGCTGGAGCAGGGGGGCTAGGAGGAGGAGTTGGCCGTCCAACTGGGGTCCAGAATGTGGGGCCTCCCTGCTGCTGCGGAGTCGGGGCGGTCTGCTTCTCCCCACCGCAGGGAAAAGGGTAACACAACCTGGGTCTGGGTGCAGTTCCCCCCTCCAGGGGCAAGGGTACCTAGACCCGGTTCGTAGAGTACGCTTGGGGAGTGTGATTGTGTGTACAGCGTCTCTTTATGTCTGTCTCCACGTTGGTTGAGTGTGGAGTAAGTGCATATGAGAGCATGAGGGTGGGAATGGATGTTTGTATCTGTGTGTGCCTGTATGTCTGTGTCCATATGTCAGGTTGGGTATCAGACGCCACCTCTCTGAGGACAGCTCAGGCCCTCCAAGGTTTGGAGGCCTATCTCCCCCCACCACTTCCCCTGCCGGGGGCGGACTCCCTCAGACATCGGTGCGTTGGTGGTTCTTTGTGTCCGGGGGTGGGCGTCCGGGTACACACCGGCTCACTCCTTGGCGGCTGCTTATCGGGGCCTGGAGCCTGGGGCTCGCTTGGGCCACTTCGGAGGTGGGGTGCCCCCGGCCTCTCGGCCTGGGGCTCGGTCACTCAGGCACAGCTGGCTGCCGGCGGAGCTCACGGGCACGTCACTGCAACCCCCCCTGGCTTCTGCTCCGTGGCTACTGGGTGACCCCTCATCTGGGACTCTCCTCAGCTCTTTCTGGGACAGTGGCACGGCTGCCCCTCTGTTGGTCTTCCTTGGTCTCTTGTGTTCTGAGGGCCTCTGGATGTCTGGAGTTTTGATCTCCTCCATACCTGCTTCATGCCCTGGAGGACGGGGCAGTGGCCCCCCACACCCTCTAGCAGATCATTACATGAGGGAACCTTTTAAGAAAACAAGCGCGTCCATGCTCACAGGTGTACACACGGGTGATCACACACACAAACTACACCCTTTTTGGCTCCTACCTCAATGCACACTGTGCTGTCGATCTTACGTGCTGCACAATAATGTTTAATATTTAGTATTTACTGTCATATTCCCATATATCATTGTGATGTTGTTTATTGTATTACTCTCGTTTTCTTCTGCTTGTTTTCTTTTTTCTTTCTCAACAGGTGATCCAGGTGATCGATATATGTATTTTTTTTTTTTCTTCTGCTTATTCTGTTGGTTTTTGTTTTTTGCCCTTCTCCCCCGTCCCTCTTCTCAACTGTTTTTCTTTCCCTCTTTCTTTCTCCCTTTTCTTTCCCCCAGTCAAGTCTGTCCCGTATTCAGCAAGTGAAAATAAAATAAAGAATAAAAGGTGAATCAAATGGACCATTACGGCAAAGCTGGGATGGTCAATTTGGTAAAGAAAATCCGTTGGGCATCTTTCTTCGCCTTTAGACAATAATTCTGATGGCAAAAGAGCCAAACGGGACAGGCAAAAAAAAAAAAAAAAAAAAAAAAAAAAAGAATTACAGGCTCTGTCTATTCACCCTTCTTGTCTACAGCTGGCCCCGGGACTCACTAAAGCACTCCTGAGGCTCAACCCAGCCTTTGTCCCTAAAGTGTTGGAAACGTCATACAGGTGCTCTACAGTAGAGCTCCTAGCTTTTCACCCCCCTCCATTCTCTTCAGAGAGGGAGCAGAGGCTGAACACTTTGTGCCCTGTCCGGGCCTTGGGGACTTATGTTGACAGAACAGCTGGATTCAGGAAGTCGGATCAGCTGTTTGTTTCCTGGGCCTCCACTCACAAAGGCAGGCCCGTATCACGCCAGAGGCTAGCTCATTGGATTGTAGAGGCCATAGCTCTGGCTTATAGCTGTAAGGGCTTGCAGGCCCCCCCGGGACTCCGAGCACACTCCACTAGGGGTGTGGCCACATCCTGGGCTTTGTTCAGAGGTGTATCAGTCCAGGATATTTGTGCAGCAGCAAGCTGGGCTACGCCGCACACGTTTGTCCGGTTTTATCGGCTGGATGTTGCACAGTCATCCCTGGCTCAGACAGTGCTGGATTCTGGTGCCTCAGGTTCGACCTGAGATCCTGGAGTAGCACTGGAGAGTAGCTTCGGGAGCTGGCGCAATCCAGGAGTGGGCCATATCTCCCATAGTGAAACACCGAGCGAAGTTAGAAAAAGAACGTTGGGTTACTTAACGTAATCCCTGGTTCTTTGATAACAGAGTGAGGTGTTTCACCAACACTTCCCTCCTTGCTTAGGCACGGAAAGAAATCTGCTTGGAATGAGTTAGGAGGAGCTGGTCGGCCGTGTTAGTATGAGGGGGCGGAGCCCTGAGCACGGCTCGACAAGTCTGTCATAGACAGACGTGGTGTCAGTGGAGCTTCCGTAGTTGGTCACACCGAGGCGATTCCCATAGTGAAACACCTCACTCTGTTATCAAAGAACCAGGGATTACGTTAAGTAACCCAACGTTCTGGAGCGAGTCGATCTGGGTGAGGGGACTCGCCCAGGTATCTTCCCTGCGAGTGACCTTGCAGGTCGGATCTTATCAGTCATACCTGTTGTGCAGCTCCCCTCTCGATCGTGGCACTTGCTAATCTGGGTTGGTTTAAAGGCCTGTGACTAATATAGGTTAATACTCAGAACATAATGTAATATAATTACATTAATATGTGTTTCTAGTCTTATTGACTAATGAAAGCACTTGTACAGGACTTTAATCTGTACCAGTTTAGCCCTTTATCTAGCTCACATACATGACCAGTAACTAATATTCTCAGGCGCTGTGAGGAGCTGTTGTTCAAAGTGACGCCCAGCAGCCTGTAATCACTGACGATGATGATGATGATGAGTAACGTGTGTTTCTTATCCTGCAGAGTGTTGCAGCATGGACAGCTGATGATCTGCCGCTAACACCCTGAAAGCATTGAGACTCTGTAGACACTTGAATGCATAAAGTGGGGACGTTTTTAATTGGACAGCTGCATCTTGAAGGCGTGGCCTGTAGTGGGGCGCGCCTGGGTGTCACAACACGAGCTGTCGAACTCGAGGCCGGGCTCCAGGACATCTGACCCACCTTCTCCTCCAATGTGGACCCGTTCCCTAGAACGACACAGGACCACCAACCTCCTGCTTTATTATCAAATCCATTATTTATTCCTGAGTAGTTCACTGAGTAGTGCTAGGTGCCCGGTGGAGGGTTGGTCTCTGAGCTCTGAGTTCTCACATGAAGAAACTCCGTCACTGAACCTTTTGTGAGACTCTAGCTGCAGCGATGGTTGGTGGAAGTGAGACCCACTCGAAGAGAATCTTTTAACTGCTATAGTCTGTTTTTGGTTTTGTTTATTTTTAAATGTGCAGTTTCATGGCTTTGGCTCCGTCGTGCTTTCCTGCTTAAACCCAGAGACGTGTCCCAGGAGCATGTTGCATAGGAATCTGCATAACTCATGTTTTACACTCGCAGTGTTCAAGTGTGTCAAGTGCTTTGCTGTTTCGTGAGGGCATACAGCAGCTGATGTGTGCAGCTGTGTCATCATACGTGGATTATGGGATGTTGTTTCCTCTGTTCAAGTGTGGAGTTTCCTTTAATTCATGTTTTCACTCTTTGCTCTTTGATTGTGTTTCAGCCTGTTTCCTTCCTCTGTACAAACAACAGTCATGATGTGTGTCTGTGTGTGTGTGTGTGTGTGTGTGTGTTTGGAGAGAGACTGCTATCTGTTTCATCGTCTGTCATCTTTATTGATGCTGTTGGTTCTGAGTGGAGGTGTAGCATTTAAAGAAACAGATGTGTTTACATGAAGCTGTCAGTGAACCTTTTGACACTAAATCTCCATGAACAGTGTGTAAATAATAACACAATCGTCTAACAAACCCAGGCTGACTAAACTGAAACTGCTGGCACGTCGTTTTTGAACACACTGATTGCATGCTGGGGTGACCACCCGCAGGTTCATTTCCTTGAACTGTTAGTGAAGCAGCACTGTGGTTGAGATCTGGGTCGTGCATTTATTTGGCTTTTCTCAGTTTGTTTTGGTCCATTGAGAGAATGTTTGTAGTAGAAAACAACTTTCCTGACTTCCTTCATTTACGAGTGGCTGCAGGTCAGGAGGAAGAGCCGGCTCGATGGTTCGAACCCTGGCTCCCCCAGTCTGCAAGACAAATATCCTTGGGCAGGATACTAAACCCACGTTTCTCTCCTCTGATGCATTTAGATAGAAAGCACTTGAAGTGAATGTGTATAAAGCACTATATAAGAGTCAGTCCGTTTATCACGGTGGACTGATGTTTGTAGCTGTGCACATCTACGTAAAGGCTCCTGTGAAAATGACATCGGTTTGATTCAAAGCAGCTCGAGGTTCACCTCCTTCCTCCAGTGTTTGTGGGATTACTCAGTAAAGACAGACACATAAAAACAGAACATCTCTGTTATTAATTCAGTCAGACGAGCAGTTCATCGTCTGCTCTGGAATATCAGCCGCTGCATCTCTGTAGCTTAAAGGAATCTTTATTATTTGGGATCCACGTCATTTTGTAAATTACATTTTCTTAAGATAAAAAAGAAAACAGTCTTTAATGTTCAACACATCAGTAGGAAGCGAACAAAATGACAGAACGTGCGACTTAATCTGAGTTTCCAAATGTTTCCTGTCTCGGGTCAAAGAACAGTCTTCCTCCATGTGTGATACACAGTTGTGTTATTCTCATATTTGTGTTTCCCGCGTCTGGTTTCTGTTTGTTAACACGACTCGTTTAGAGCTTCACACTCGGTGCTCCTGAAATTGGACAAACAGCTGAAATTTGAATAATGCAGATCAATTTTTATCCAAACAGCTTTTATACTGTAAGTCTATTCAGATTCTTTCCAGGTGTGAGCAACAGCTGGAAGACGGTGGGAACCCTGTTGTCTCCCCGGACATAACTGTAGCCATCAGCAGCTTCGCTCCTCCATCACACAGACACACACAGACACACACAGTGCACATCTCTCCCACAGCCCACACGTGGTGTTTGAGTTTCTGCTTCTGTGATCATTTCAGGCTTCTTCTCTTCAGTCAAGAAGCCAAAGTAGTAACTGTGTTTGCTTGCAGGCAGTTTCTGCCTGGAATTCAGTTTTAATGTGTTATTGCAAAAAGTGATTGTACTATTCAGTCTAGTTCTAGAATTATGTGTCCAGATTTTAAATAAAGCATTTGGGGTTTTAAAGGTTTCACTGTGCAGCCTCCTTTGCATCGTTGTTCAGAGTTTGTAATTAGGAACCGAGGGATCGTATCAAGTGTTGTTGTCATTTACCTGTAAAGGTGCAGAAGGTCAGCAGTTCCTGATGGTTTGTGGGTAGAAACTGTCTCTATGTCTGGATGCAGCAGGAGTGTGACGAGTCTGTGGCTCGATCGAACAGCCTCGTGCAGCTGTGTGTAGAGAAACTGCATGGTTGATTATTCAGTCCCGGTGCTGATCTCACCACCCTCTGCAGAGCTTTGCAGCGTTACAGCTGCCGTACCAGTCAGGATACTTTCAATGGTGCATCTGTAGAAGTTGGTAAGTATTCTGGGGTTCATGCCGAATCTTCTCAGGCGCCGCAGAAAGAAGCTGCTGTCTTGTTGCTTTTGTGTGACCAGCTCAGGAAAAGAGACAAACTCTACTGTCAGTGATTTCAACTACTGCACAATTTTCTGGTAATATTTCAGAAAAACAAACAATATTTACACTTCTTACATCGTACGTACCCTGTACTTTCTGGGGTATGGGCCACATGTGGAGTGACTTAAAAATACCTCACTTAAATGAAAGAGCAGAAAACATGCATCCTACCAGGCAGGAGCAAACGAGCCAGAGCACAGAGGAAGTTCACAGATGTACTGAAGGACACGAGGATGCAGGTGGGATGAAGGTGGCTCCTAAAGGGAGCAGTTGAAAGTAGAAGGGAAAAAAGTACACTATGAATTTATTTTGATTACAGTTTTAATAGTTGCCTTCAATACAGTGGAGCACAATATATGTGGTTTGGCACTGTGCAGGCATTCAGTCCCACCTACCTGAGAAAATACTTTTTGTTAGCCAGTTTTACATCTTCTGCTTTGGCCTCACTGCACTGGCTCCCTTCATTTTATTATTCTTTGTCGTCTCCGGGCTCCTACATTTACACTCCAGTCACTCAGAGCAGCTGACGAGCTGAGGACACAGCTCAGAGGGGACAGAGCTGTATTTTAGACCAACATCTTCAATGAGCATTTTTAAGTCACTTCTTAAAACTCTTTTCCGTGGCCACAATCTGAGTTTTTTTAATTCGAACTTTTATATGCCCTGTATGTACTTTTCTTTGTTTTAAATATATATATATCTTTTTTTAAGATCTTGTAAAGATCCTTTCTGCCCGCAGCCATACACTCACAGGTCCTTTGACCTCTAAGTTTAATTCATTTTATTGACACAGCGCCAAATCACAACAACAGTCACCTCAAGGTGCTTTATATTGTGAGGTAGATCCTACAATAATACATACAGAGAAAAACCCAACAATCATATGACCCCCTATGAGCAGCACTTTGGCGACAGTGGGAAGGAAAAACTCCCTTTTAACAGGAAGAAACCTCCAGCAGAACCAGGCTCAGGGAGGGGCGGGGCCATCTGTTGCTGTTGTTGCTGATAAAATTGAAGGTCAAATAGCAGCGAAGGGATAAAAGGGGCCGCTGCAGCAGCCCCGCCCACCAGGTGATATGCCAGCAAGGCAACTATAACAGCCCTGCCCACAGTGACCTACGCCACCGCACCTCTCCATCAAGACTCTGCATGTGTGATGTGTTATATGAGGGAGGTAGAGAACTAACCCTGGAAAGAGAGCCAGGAAACAACCAGCTCAGCAGGCACCGCCGTTTCCCACACCCCACCCCACCACAAGGGGTGTGGGGCCCACCACACCATCACTCTGGAGCACCTCGGAGTGCAGAGCAGCACAGAGAGTAGAGTCTCCTCTGCACACTGTGTCACAGCAGCAGCCAGTACAGGGACAAGACAAACAGGTCTGGGTTGTTCCCTCACCTCGATGCCCCGCCCCACGGGCCTGTGGCAGACTTTTGCTTTTCCACAGATTTCTTCTTGTAGTTCAGCCACCGGCCGGCTAATAATCTGGATTTCATTCATTTTGAAATATAGCACTCTATTGTTTAGAAGTTTACTGGGGAAGACAAGTCATTAATTTAGGCAGAATCATCCTTCTAATGATATATACCCCACGAGTGACATGCAGTCCTGTTGTTTATTTTTTTATATGTTTGTCACACTAAAATGTTTCAAGAAAACATTTTTTATATTAGACAAAGATAACAAGAGTAAACACAAAATAAGGTGGAAAATCAGAATCAGAATACTTTATTAATCCCGAAGGAAATTAGGGTTACAGCAGGCAGCACGCTAATGGCGCATGCGCACTTACAAAGGAACCTTCTGACCAATCTTTACACAAACATCACATTCGGGAGACATGTCAGAGATGTAGGCTGATAGGAAAAAAACAACGAAAATACATAACATGAGGTGAGAGGAGGAGA
Source organism: Neolamprologus multifasciatus (assembly GCF_963576455.1). Classification (NCBI taxonomy): domain Eukaryota; kingdom Metazoa; phylum Chordata; class Actinopteri; order Cichliformes; family Cichlidae; genus Neolamprologus; species Neolamprologus multifasciatus. The sequence continues at coordinate 3,173,748 of NC_140449.1, forward strand.
GAAAAACTCCACTCAGACTGAGCTCCTAGTGGGAGAACAGTTTGATAACAGAAAAAACTCCTCAGCACAAAAAGCACATGACTATCAATACACCATAGAAACACAAGACAAGCAACAGGGGCGGGTAAAGGGTAAGAGAGAGCCGGTGTAGACAGCGCATCCAGTCCTGCAGCATGTCTGCGCTAGTCCAGTCGACCGCCATCTTCCCCGGGAGGGCACAAGCATCGAAGGCGTTTGGAAAGGGAGGGGGGATCAGTGTGTGTGTATGTGTGTGCGTGTCCATAGTTCAGCTGAGACAGTGTCCTTCGCCCTGCCAGGCTAAGTAAACAGTCTTCCAGCCAACCCAGGTGGCCTTACATGGAATGGGAAGGAACAGTCTAAACACAGTCGTTATCAGGGTGTTTTGTTCAGCTCCAGCCTGAAGTGATGATGGTTTTTACTTTAGTGCGAACAACTCATATGAATTTCAAAGCTGTTCTAACAGTCCAACACTGGTCTCTCAATCTCCCGTTGGAGAGCCGTGAGCTTTCTATGATGTTATCAAACTTACGCTCCGTGATGTTGTCATTCTTGTGCTCAAAGAGACGATTCTGAGAACTCACGACCGTAGTGCACTTCCCCAAGATGTGATCGAATTTGTGCTCAAAGGTGTTATTCGAGCTAGCCCCTCCAGATGTAATCCAGTTTTTCACTCAGGTCTTGTTCTGAGTTTCACAGCAGCTGTAAGCTTCTCCAAGATATTATCCATGCTGCACTCAATGAGCCCATTTTGAGAAACTCACGCCTCGTCCCATCGTTTCAATCCCAGCAGGCAGCCTTGGGGGGGTTTGAACAGCCGGTTCCGCTTCCTTAATTCTTTGATAAAGATGCAAACCTACATGGTCCTACATGAAAAGTGATTGCTCCTTAAACTTACTAACTGCTTGAGCCGCCCTCAGCAGCAACAACTGCAATCAAGCGTTTGTGAGAACTTCAATGAGTCTTTAAAGTGCTGTGGAGGACTTTGGGCCTACTTTGGAGAATTGTTGTAATTTAGCCACAATGGAGGGTTTTTAAGCATGAACCGCCTGTTTGAAGGTTGCGCCACAGCACCTTTGACCAGCCCACTCCAAAGTCTTCATTTCAATTTGTTTAAGCTGTTCTTGTATTTTTGTTCCCATTAAAATAAACACCTTAATTCAGAAAGTGCATTTTGCGTTCACTTATCTTTGTCCAATATTTACATTTGTTCGATGATCCGAAACGTTTAAGTGTGACAAACATACAGAAAAGTAGGAGATCAGGGAGGCGGCAAACACGTGTGAGCTCATCCTCTACAGTGTTAAATGAACCTGACTCCACACCAGGGAGTGGCAGAAAGATTTATACCTACATGGTATAAATCAGACATGGGGCGATCGTGGTTCAAGAGTTGGGAGTTCGCCTTGTAATTGGAAGGTTGCCGGTTTGAGCCCCGGCTCCGACAGTCTTGGTTGTTGTGTCCTTGGGAAGACACTTCACCCGTTGACTACTGGTGGTGGTCAGAGGGCCCGGTGGCGCCAGTGTCCGGCAGCCTCACCTCTGTCAGTGTGCCCCAGGGCATTGTAGCTGCCATCACCAGTGTGTGAATGTGTGGCTGACTGGATGTGTAAAGTGCTTTGGGGTCCTTAGGGACTAGGACCCCAAAAACTTGAAACTTACCTTTAAGTGTGATCGTCTTTAGGAGCGAGGTTTGTGAGTTCCTGTGAAACAGTGATGCATCATCAGCATATGGGCGTATCTTATGGTCTGTATTTTCAGACTGCTGCTGGTGGCTCGATAAAAATAACACAAGCGAGTGGACAGCCCTGTCTGGATACCCTCTGCATGCTGTGAAGATCATAAACACAGATCATAATGTAGCGATTCTCAGTCTGTAATAGGTCACAGTGAAGCTTATTTTTCTGTTAATTAAAATGGCCACGCCTCTTTGAGAATGTGTGAAGCAGCTGTGGCGTGTGCACGTTTCAGACACGTGCGTCTCCTGTAGTGACACAACAGCAGTCATTTACCTGATCAGTCATTTCAAGCCTCTTTTCCCTGGAATCAACTCCACGGACATGCTGAAAAACCTCATTGTGGTCACGTGTAAACTGGTGCAGTGCTGAATGTTTGCTACAGGTCGTCACCTTTTACATCATCAATACATCAATGTACATCACATGTGTATGACGTAAAAGGTGACGAGGGGAATAAGTCTCTGCAACCTTCCAAGAACCGTTCTGAGTGACCAGAAATGTTACTGTATCATTTTATATATTTGATATTTGATATCAAAATAAAAATATATAAAATATAAATAAAATATATAAAAAATCAAAATAAAGTTGAGTAGTAGAACATTGATTATGCACAAAATTACTTACGCCGTACTTAAAAGTACTTACAGTACAATTTGTCTTATTTCCTGAGAAATACCTGAAAGAAAGACAAGTTTAAGTGACCCCATAAAACATTGTGTGTGTCAATCACAGAAATGCATATTTAAAGATGACCGCGTTCACTTCCTGGTTTGTCAGGAGCAGCTCCTGAATCTGTTTGACTGACAGCAGTTAAACTGTCATGAGCTGTGAGGCAGGCAGGAGTGTGACCCAACTGCAGGACTCAGAGACTCGAAGCAGAAGCTTTATTTGCTGTGAAAGATCAACTAAAAACAAAGTGCATGAATACTGAAAGACAGAAACAAAAGGTTAACTAGAAATAAGCGTCTTAAACTCGGGATACACGACAAGAACCAACTGCTAATGTGGAAACGACAATGAACATATTGAAGACTTGAATACATGATAACAAGGGGACACAGCTGACTGATCAGACCTGATGAGACAGGCAGGAAGCAAAACTAAATACACTGAACACAGGATGAAGGACCACCACAATAAAACAGGAAACAGTCGACACACACAGAGAACAGGGGGAGTGACACAGCAGGAGACAGAACTTAACATGCACGAGAGACACGACAGCAGAACCACGAACAATACTAAACACGAGGATATAAAACCAGGACACAGACACTGGACGACCCAGGACCACGACAACAAAACAAGAGCACGACCATCAGAACCAAAAGCAGGGAGATAAACATAATCTCAAAAAGACGAAAACATGAACCCTGACATCATCTGAAGTACCGTCCATGTGCAGCCACTATCTTACACATTTGCACACTGACACTCGTCATCACACCAAAGAAATCCCCGAGATCACTCACAGGGCTGCGGCTCGTAGTGAGCCGCATGTCAGGCTTCTTTCTCTAGCAGGCTGCAGTGGAGGCGGTGAACAGCTGCAACTCTAACATCTGTCTCCAGCTCCGCTCTCTGTTTATGTGTTAATGAGCCAATCTGAGGTGTGTTAGGGAAACAATGTTGACGTGACAAAAGCTAACAGTTAAACATTTACACAACAAAATAAAAATCTAAAACAAATAAAACCAAACCCATGCAAATGCACCACAATAAGAGAAACATGCAGATCACAGCAACATGAACGTTCTGCCTGATGACACCGTCATTATGCAGCACTCACAACAATGCATGAAGAAGCTGCAATAATATATAAATAATAATAAAGATTTAGATCATATTTGAATGACTGTAAAGCATTTGTATTAATAAAGGTTTAAATCTTAATAGTCTGAATACTGATTCAGCATTCTACTACTACTACTACTACTAATAAGTGCTGTTCATGTGCAGGAAACAATCACTCTGCTGATCTACAACTCTTTAAGGAGAAAATTAGTCCTGAGAAATCTACATGTATTTGTTGACTGTCGGAAAAATTGCGTACATTTTATGTATATTTTGAGTGATGCAACACCTATATCCTTCATCTATATCCTTCATCTATACCCTTCAAGCTCGGGTCCTCTACCAGAGGCCTGGGAGCTTGAGGGTCCTGCGGTATCTTAGCTGTTCCCAGGACTGCGCTCTTCAGGACAGAGATCTCCAACGTTGTTCCCGGGATCTGCTGGAGCCACTCGCCCAGGTTTGGACCGCTCTGAGTGCTCCGATTACCTCGGGGATCACTGTTACCTTCACCCCCACATGTCCTCGTTCTTCCTGATGTGGCCATCACTCAGTATCACTACAGCTCTCTTCTTCTGCTTGTCCACCACCGCTGTGTCCGGTTAGCCGTCACCATTCGTCTGTATCTGGAAATCCCATCTGAACCTTTCTTCCTTGTTATACCTCTCCACCTGTTTCCTTACCTCCACCTCATCCTTACTCTGTTGTTGGGGCTGCTGTCCTTCTGCCTGCACGTCTCCACAGCTGCAGCCTCCTGTGGCTGTGGGCTCCTTATGAGATCCTGCTTGTTCTGTTATCAGCAGCAGCAGCAGCAGCTAACATGTTTGCTATCTCGATCTTTACTTTGTTTTTCGTCACTTCTTCCACACCAAACTGTGCAGGCTGTGGTTTTTTCAGTAAACAATAAAACACCAAAAATGCAAAATATGTGATTTCACAGTTTTATATTATAATTATTTGGTGACACAGATTAATCTGAGAAGGTGAGCCCCAACCATATAATCGTATGAGGTTCTTGATACAGTCATCCTTTTATTTGTTAGATCTTGATGAACTCTCTAGTTCAGGGGTGTCCAACTCCAGGCCTCGAGGGCCGGTGTCCTGCAGGTTTTAGATGTGTCCTTGATCCATCACAGCTGATCTAAAGGGCTAAATGACCTCCTCAACATGTACTGAAGTTCTCCAGAGGCTGGTAATGAGCTCATCATGTGACTCAGGTGTGTTGACCCAGGGTGAGACCTAAAACCTGCAGGACACCGGCCCTCGAGGCCTGGAGTTGGCCACCTCTGGTCACATTTATATGCACAAGTTTTTCCTTGCTGTTGTCGTACTGAAAGAGATTACATTTGTCCCTCATTACATCTGAGAGAGGCAGTAGATTGTTTACTAGTAAACAATCTTAAACTTTTAATCAAAACTATAAAAATCTAAAATATAATCAAATGATTGGACGTCCAGGAGAGACGGCAAACAAAAATACTTTTTCAAACTCTCTGCAAACAGAAAAAGTTCTTCACCTCCTGATGAAATACATTTAAAAAGCTGGTGTACAGCAGTACAGAGGACTAAGGTTACATTAAGAAAATATGTCATTGATCATGTTGAGAATAAAGTTGAGATTTCAAAGTTAAGTTGAAAATTATTTTGAGAAAAAAGCTGAAGTGCAGACTGAAGTTGTTTGGAGACAAACGGCCAGTTTCTGCACCTCAGAGTCAGCTTTAGTTTCTCTGTGGTGATGAGAAATCTGCACATCTCAGCTTCTTACTCCAAATGATTCTTTTTAATTACACGTACAGACGCCTTCATCACAGGAATGACAGGAAGTGTAACGGAACGAAAACATTTATTCAGGTTCCTGTTGGTACAGCACACGACTGCAACGGGTGAAGAGACTGTGTGTGTGTGTGTGTGTGTGTGTGGTTGGTCCTGTATGCAGAATAAGTCTCAGAGCTGGATCAGTTATCTCAACTGCACCTCAGTGCGATCACACAGCTGAGGTCAACGTTGGAAAACTGTCAGTAAATCTGTTTGTTGGAAAGTGTTGAAATCAAAGAGCAGCAGCTGAGTGCACGTACGCAAACTACACAATAAAATACACAACGTCAGCCACTTTCATTGATCTCTATTGGTGCAGACAATAAGAGAAACTCTGAGTTACAAAACACTGACAAAAACCTCTGAACCTGACGGAGAGTTTGAGATATTTATTGGGTTGATTTGACAGACGTAGTTCAATGTTTACTTTAAAAAAAGGATTATGTTGACACAACAAGAACTTTCAAACATTTCCCCGAAGAATAAAACTTTGCCAATCAAAGAATCAGAATCCCGACTGCCTCTTAACTCAGTGCACTCACGACGCTGCTGAGGATCGACTGCAGCAACAGCATCACAGAAACATCTTATTAGTTGTTGGAGGTCACCAAGCACAGCATGCACCATAAAGGACCACGTTAACTGTGAACCTGATTGAATCACCAGCTGGGAAAAAGTCATTACGTGTGGCACAAACAGTACAATTTGTTAGTGTTATAGTTATTACAGGGGTCGCATCACATCGGTGCACAAGAGCGACCAGCGAGGAGAGAAGAAGAATGCCCGAGCACACTGGAAGGAGCCATAACTGAGGCTGCTACAGCATCCTCGCAGGGCCTGCGCTGTCAGCTTGATTTAACTCTTCTCCCAACCTTTGACCCAAGGTCCTTACAGCAACCTTCAATACTTTGTGTAAAGCACCAGAATAATAAGCACTCGTGATGAGGCTGAAAGTAGTGATTACTAGGAGGGATTGGGCTCATCGTGATTGGTAAAGAAACACTGCAGATGTCTAACAGCTGTTGAGGTTGTAATGACTTCGTGTTAAACAGAGAGGTTCAAAAATAAATGTGATTGTTTTTCACAGCAGAGACGAGCTTTCTGTTGGAGACTATGAAGGTGTCTTGTTGAGAGGTTAAATATTAACCATATCGATGTGGCAAAGTCAAACTCTGGAATTCAATACAAAAAAAGTAATCGTTGTTCTGAGACATGCATACAGTACAGGAGCACAGGATGTGAGGGGACGCAGCTGAAGTCCGCGGCCTGCTCCGCGCTCAGTCGTTGATCAAAGCCAGGATCATGCTGGAAAACAAAAGTGGGATATGTGAGTGCAAACAGCTGAGCCGGCCCTGGACGTGTGAGCAAAGTGTGCTTGTGTCACCTGTACAGATAGATGAAGAAGCAGAGCAGGTGGTAGCCCAGTTTAATCATGGCCTCCTTCATGTGAGACTTGAGCAGACCTCGGTTGTGGATCTCTGTTGGGTCAAACACTCCCATGTTCCCCATCGGAACCTTCAAGTACCTGCAGGGTGAAATGGATCAAGATGATTCACCCGGCAGACTCTGAGCACCAGTACGACTGCTCCAGCTGATCGTTTGTGACTGAAAGGTTAGTCGCTGGTTATGTTAAGGTGTCAGGATAACTCTGCTCTCTGATAGAACATGAGAAGCAAGAGCGTCTGCCGCTCGCTGGATGAAACGATTCATTTGTCGCTCTTTGTGTAAAAGTTTAAATAACGGTGCAGTACATTCTCTCCAAACCTTTATTTTGGTAACCAACTGCAGCTCCTCAGCTTTCTAGATGTTCAAAGTCCACGAGAGTCTGAGAGCAAAGTGCTCGGATGGTCATTAAGATAAGATTCAACACATTGTACACTGCAGCACAGTACCTGTAATACCTACAGCATGTTCTAATCGCTCTAATAGGATATTATGGTCGACAGTATCAAACGCTGCACTGAGGTCAAGAAGGACAAGCACAGAGATGAGTCCACTGTCAGAGGCCATAAGAAGATCATTTGTAACCTTCACTAAAGCTGTTTCTGTGCTGTGATGAACTCTGAAACCTGACTGAAACTCTTCAAATAAACCATTCCTCTGCAGATGATCTGTTAGCTGTTTGACAACTACTCTTTCAAGGATGTTTGATATGAAAGGAAGGTTGGAGATTGGCCTATAATTAGCTAAGACTGCTGGGTCTAGAGATGGCTTTTTGAGTAAAGGTTTAACTGCAGCCAGCTTGAAGGCCTGTGGTACATAGCCGATTATTAGAGATAGGTTGATCATTAACGGCAGGACTTCTTTGCTCTGACTTTTGTCAGGTCTGTGTAGGTTCTCAGGTCATGCCAGTCTTAAGCTTGGAAAGCTCGACTCCTTTAAGAAACAAGTGCTTAAAGTTTTACATGTTTTGTGCCAGTACAGAACATGACATCATCTGATTGGTTAGTTGCTGCTAATGGACTTGCATTAGTTTATTCGCCAACTAGTGACAGAACCAACAACGAGGAGTTTAATGTTAACAAATATAAGGATGTTCTGTCCACTTTCACTCTGTGTTCAGCAGGAAGTGCTTCAGGAAACATCCACCTGTTAGCTGTAATGTTCGGTTTTATACCGTGGGGTTAAATGAGAGGTGTGTAGAGGAGCCTGTTTGAGTCTGGATGTAGCGAGCGGTGCAGTCATGTGATCAGCTCTATTTCAATCGCCTCCCAAGCAAAGCAGTAAAACAACAGGTTCCTACGTGCACACCACAAACACAAGTATGTATCTTGTTGAAGCACAGGAAGAGACACTTTCTGAGACTGTATGAAATGACAACGATTGCATTGCTTCGCCTGGAGCTCATACGGCTTGGTGCATCAGCCTAGCGAGGAACATACCAGTGTCACAGTGCAGCTGGTTGGTCTGGTGACTCAAACAGGCTCTCCTCCACACAGGTCTCATTTATAAAGTGCTTTACAGAACTGGACATTACAGCTAACACTTCCTGTTTCAGTGCACACTGCTGTACCTAGGGACAATACAACAGTGATGCCCACAGACTCATTTTGAGTTTTGGTGTCCTTCTGTTCCCCTCAGCTGTTGTTTTGGTCACTAGTTTGCTAACAAATGAATGTTAGCAGCATTAGCACCAACCAGCCAACCTGGTGACATCATGTTCTGTACCGACACTAGATGGCACTAAACATGTTTTAAAGCACTTATTTCTTAAATCCAGCTACACAGACAGTCATGTTAGCCTGTATACATGTAGTGTTTCAGGTCCACTTTAAATATTGGGATTTTTACCTTCAGAACCCAAGAAGCCTCTTGGATGAGGGCCCTATCATTGCTGTTTTATTTTTCCAACCACGTGACATAAAAGGAACAACTACAAAAGAGAAAGGATCGCCCACATGCACGTGTGGTGGACCAACAGATGCTGAGACTGGATGGGCATACCTGTAAATGTTCCAGGCTGCTACAGGCAGGTTGAGGAGGAGGATGAACCAGTGCATCGAGACCAGCATGAGCATGGTGGAGAGACACTGGGCAACCATCTCTGGAATCACCCACTAAACATCAAACAAACACCAAACAAACATTTGAATGACAGATTAGAAATCTGAGTGTGAAAATGATCTCTTTACTGTCGGTTACAAAAAGAAAAGGAGCCATGATTATTTCATAAACGATGGTAAAAGATCAACTGCATCATCAACCATATCTATGAAATCAATAAGACAAAGGAGACTTACTTTGTTTAGCTTGGAACAGCAGGCTCGAGCATTGATGTAGTCACATTCTAGGTCAGACAAGGTTATAATCTATATTTCAAGTTAAGGTACAACGTGCTGTGTTGCATTCAGGGCCTCGACCGTGGCTCCTTCGATTATCCTTTAAAATATATACATACATATTAAGGATGTGCTGGACTGGCTTAATTTTTCATCGCCGATCGGTCCAGCAACAGTAGACCCACGCACCGCACCGCTGCGTGGCGTTGCGGTGCGCTGCGTGGGTCACCCAGCGCTGCGTGGGACTGAAATATAAAAGCCGACAGTGTGAAATTAAACTATCAGTACAGAGATATTTGGAGATAGCGGCTCTTCGTGACTCCTAACTCAAAACACTCTACAAACTTTCAAACACTTATTCCGTCACACTAGCCCGACTACAACGCTCAAAACAAGGCGGCTAACAAGCTAGCTGGCTGCTATTAAATTAGCTTTTTATACAGAGAAGACTTCAGCAAAGCTCTCGGACAGAAAACCGCTTTGACGCAGACGATCACCGTTGTCCGACTCACTGAATCGAAAAGGATACGAAGTAAACGGAGAGGAAAATCAGCGCACAACAATCCACAAGAGACAAAATAAACACTGCCGCTTCCATGTTCCCTTTTCCGCAAGTACAGTTTTTGTTTCCGGACAGTTGACGCGTTTGTGCTGCCCGGAGTTGTGGCAGTGTTAATGCAGCGCTGCCACCTAGCGGCCTGGAGTGGACATGGTTGACTCAACACAACCATGGATCCAGACAAACTGTAACAGTGGGTTTTTCTGTCAAGACTGACTTAAAATAACGACGTAACATAACATAAAAACCAAAAAACGAACCTTTAGGAACTCCTGGCTGGCTCTGTATTTAACAAGACACAGTAAACAAATAGCAAAAATATTCTAAGGCAGCTTCAGCAGAACAGATGCTCGGTGTGCTGTTGGTTATGGGGAAATAGAGGCTGCAGGGGGAATACGAGAATGCTAAAGCCTGGAGGCAGAAGCAAGAGGGAATTTTCTTTTATCCTAATCCAAAGGGAGTTTGGATTAGGATAAAATAACCTTTATTTGAAGAGTTTCAGTCAGGTTTCAGAGCTCATCACAGCACAGAAACAGCTTTAGTGAAGGTTACAAATGATCTTCTTATGGCCTCTGACAGTGGACTCATCTCTGTGCTTGTCCTGCTAGACCTTAGTGCAGCATTCGATACTGTTGACCATAATATCCTGTTAGAGCGATTAGAACATGCTGTAGGTATTACAGGTACTGTGCTGCAGTGGTTTGTATCATATCTATCTAATAGACTCCAATTTGTGCATGTAAATGGAGAGTCCTCTTCACACACTGAGGTTGATTGTGGAGTTCCACAGGGTTCAGTGCTAGGACCAATTCTGTTTACATTATACATGCTTCCCTTAGGCAGCATCATTAGAAGACATAGCATACATTTACACTGCTATGCAGATGACACCCAGCTCTATCTGTCCATGAAGCCAGATAACACACACCAATTAGTTAAACTGCAGGAATGTCTTAAAGACATAAAGACTTGGATGGCCACTAACTTTCTGCTTCTTAACTCAGATAAAACTGAGGTCATTGTACTCGGCGCTGAAAAGCTTAGAAATATGGTATCTAACCAGATTCTTACTCTGGATGGCATTACCTTGGCCTCCAGTAACACTGTGAGGAACCTTGGAGTCATTTTTGACCAGGATATGTCCTTCAACGCACATATTAAACAAATATGTAAGACTGCGTTCTTCCATTTGCGCAACATCTCTAAAATTAGAAATATCCTGTCTCAGAGTGACGCTGAAAAACTAGTTCATGCATTTATTACTTCCAGGCTGGACGACTGCAATTCATTATTATCAGGATGTCCAAAAAACTCACTGAAAAGCCTTCAGCTAATCCAAAATGCTGCAGCAAGAGTACTGACAGGGACTAGAAAGAGAGAGCATATTTCTCCTGTTTTGGCTTCCCTTCATTGGCTTCCTGTTAAATCCAGAATTGAATTCAAAATCCTGCTCCTCACATACAAGGTCTTAAATAATCAGGCCCCATCTTATCTTAATGACCTTGTAGTACCATATCACCCTATTAGAGCACTTCGCTCTCACTCTGCAGGCCTACTTGTTGTTCCTAGAGTATTTAAAAGTAGAATGGGAGGCAGAGCCTTCAGTTTTCAGGCCCCTCTTCTGTGGAACCAGCTTCCAGTTTGGATTCAGGAGACAGACACTATCTCTACTTTCAAGATTAGGCTTAAAACTTTCCTTTTTGCTAAAGCATATAGTTAGGGCTGGACCAGGTGACCCTGAATCCTCCCTTAGTTATGCTGCAATAGATGCATTGAGTTTTTCCTTTCCAGTCACCTTTCTCGCTCACTATGTATTAACAGACCTCTCTGTATTGAATCATACCTGTTATTAACCTCTGTCTCTCTTCCACAGCATGTCTTTATCCTGTCTTCCTTCTCTCACCCCAACCAATCACAGCAGATGGCCCCGCCCCTCCCTGAGCCTGGTTCTGCCGGAGGTTTCTTCCTGTTTTTCCTTCCCACTGTCGCCAAAGTGCTGCTCATAGGGGGTCATATGATTGTTGGGTTTTTCTCTGTATCTATGAAGCACCTTGAGGCGACTTTTGTTGTGATTTGGCGCTATATAAATAAAACTGAATTGAATTGAATTGTATTAGTCCCACACGTGGGAAATTTGTTTTGACACAGCAGGAAGTGGACAGTGCAAAAGTTATACAGCAAAATTAGAATACAATAAGAATAAAATACTGTACACAACTGTACAGAATAGAATAAAATACTATATACAGTAGAATAAAATAGAATAAAATATACAATAGGATAAAAATAGAATACAAATTTTATATACAACTGAGTAAAAATACAACTTTGTCAGAAAAGAGTTTTGATCTTCAGTGGAAGAAGGAAAAACTTTTTAAGAGCCAATAACGAGGAAACACCCTCAGGACAGTGTGATGGTCAGGACTCTTACATGCTATTGGTGTTTTATATTTTTTGTTATTAGCCTGCAAAGTGGACATGCTACTGGAATGGATACCAGGAAACCAGGAGTTCCAGTTCCAGGAGATATTTTGTTTGGAGGAATTTTTCCCATTGACAAAGACGTGGATACAAAGAACAAAACCTTTGCTCGACACCTGCAGTCTTCTGTCAGGTAAGGTCTTAGTGTCAAGATGTTTCTCATCAGCTTCACAATTCTCGACTGCGTTGAGCTTCCACTGAGCGGTAATTTGCCTCCTAAATGTTAGTTTCACTATCTTCTAAGCCCATAACAGAATTCCATAATTAATATAATTCCTGTACAAAAAATAAATGGTACAGAAAAATATATACCAATGCATACTGTGTCCAAGCACAAAAGCTGGATCTTGGGACGTTTATACATTTTGACGGACATGAAATCTTATGATCGAAATGTGAAGTTAACAAAAGCATCAGAGGGTCAAATCTAGAAACACAGAAAACAGCAGCAAGTCTCAGTTCATTCAGACCTTTATGCTACAAACTGTGAGCCACCTCTGCTGGCACCTTATGATTCAGACTAACACACTGCAGATGCTACATCCATTAGTCCATCGATCTCCTGCTCCTTCCTTCCCTCACCCGTGGGAAAGGCCTGGGAACATGCTAACTGTCATTGCAGCCACAATATTTGGTCGTAAACCACCTTTGCATGAGCTCAATGAAGCCAAAATCATCAACTGCATCATCTAAAAACAGAAGAGCTGCGATCTTCAGACCACAGGATTTGATTATTGTCCTCTCTATGACTTCAAAGTCCATCACCTATGAACAACAACAGAGATACACCGACCCCGAGGACACCTGAGGCTTTGAACATGTGAACATGATGATATGTCTATTTTAATAAAATCATTTTCGATTAATAAACCTTTCTTGTTTAAACACATGACATCACATTGTTGATACTAATAACCCCCCATTATATATAACAATGTACAGCACAGTCTTACAGTAGGGCAGTGGTTCCCAAACTTTTTTGCTGGGCCACTGCACGGGTATTTTTGAACATGCAGCTGTTTCGTCCACGTAAACGTTGTTTCAAATCACCGAAAACTGAGATGTTTTTAAAACTCATTTTTTGCGTTTACGTGTGGACGAGGAATACAGAGTTTATCACACAGCGTCAAAGGTATGTGTCTTTTTTCACGTCACGCCTCGTTATTGTTTACATGAGATGAATTGCAGAATGGCAGATAGAGACAAAATACTGTTAATCTGACTGTCTGCAGGTTTTACACGCAGTTACTGTCCCTCCATTTACAAAGGCAGAGGCGTCATGGTGTGATTATTTTACTGTAGTTGTTTTTCCTGTGTAATAATGTTCAACATTGCTGTCAACACATTTTTCAAAAAATGTCTCTCTGTGCAAAATGGGTTTAAAAACATAAACAGCTGTGGGATCCTGTTTGTCTGTGATTTAAACAGCCCAGCGCTGCTCCTGACGCAGGGAAACCAACCCTGCAGGGAGACCTACCTCTGCACTTGTGCAGGTGAAACCAAAGGGAAGATTTGCTTCACCATATTTTCTAGTCTTTGTTTTAGAATGAAGTTGGTTTGGAAACATATTCAGCGATGCTTCATCTCCTGCTTTGCGGTTCTGTAGGTGCCCGTGCTAGCAGTGTCCAAGCGTTTTGTTTTTTTTCCCGCTTTTCATCCCGTGACCCCCTGCCATGGCTCTGCTCCCCCCCTAGGGGGCGGGCCCCACACTTTGTGAAGGTCTGTCATAGAGAAACATTAGAGCTGAGTGCAAGTCAAAAAGCACCCGACTAGCTAACGAGTATTAGCTTAGCATGCTAACTAAAAATGCTACTCGTGAATAAAGTTACTACCCATGCATCAAAATGCCTGTAACTTTCAGGATACATGCTAGTACTGCTAACAATCAAAATACATGTTAGCAATTACCACTGTAAGAGTGTTTTTATTAATACACATACAGAATTGACAACAGCATCGCCCACAAGCACCTACCACCAGCTTGGGAGTATTTTCCTTTGCTGAGGCATGGTTGTGCAGCAATTTGGAACCTTAACCTTTGCGTTTGTGTGGGCGCCCCATCGAAAAACCTGTCCATGATGTTAGCAGTGTCCAAGCATTTGTCCCCCCCTGAAATGGCTCTGCACCCCCCTAGGGGGCAGGCCCCACACTTTGGGAACCTCTGTAGTAGGTGAGGTCCTGCCTCCACCTGATTATGTAATTTACCAGAGGACAGATGCTTTTATATAAACTATAACTTCTATAATTGCAGTGTTTGTGTTTAGAGCTGGGAGCAGAACTGCTGATGATTTATTATCAGCAGTTACACCCAGTCACACCCATTCTCACAAGCACTTTATCTATACTTAGTGCTTTTTCTAACTACATTCACGCACATTCACACTCCGATGGATGCATCGGAGAGCAACTTGGGGTGAGTATCTTGCCCAAGGATACTTGGCATGCAGACTGGCATGCAGACTGGAGGAGCCTGGGATCGAACCTCCAACCTTCCGATCAGTAGGTGACCTGCTCTACCTCCTGAGCTACAGCCACCCTAAACCACCCAAACACAGCACACGTCCTGCCAGTGGTTCAGCTCCTTATAAAACACTGAATAAGGTGCTGAAGCAGTGACGAAGCTTCGGACGTCCTCGATCACGTGACTGCTCAGCCCACGCCTCGGCCCAGTGTTTCTGAAGCTGTGCGACTCTTTGATGCGTGCCGGAGCTTCAGCTTCAAACAAGCCGTCACAGGTCAGAGGTCACAGCGAGGCTTTGAAACAATCTGACTCCATCTCCACAGGAACACCTGCTGTTTGTCAAACAGGAGAACTTTCCTCCAGAAAACTCACAGCTCACATCGTTTTTATCCAATGGATACATTTAATTATTATTTTTTTTACATCATATAGCTGCAGCCTCACACATGATCAGTGACTACAACAGCCTCCACCATCAGGTGTGTGTCAGGAACCACACAGGCTGCATATTATAGCATCACACTGTTGTACATCGGCTGTTGACAATTAAATACATGAACACGAGCGACGAGAACACAGCAAATTAACTTCCAAACAGGAAACAAACCCAAAAACTACAAAAAGAAAAACAGAGAAAGCAGAAATATTAGAAAACTATATGATTGAATGTGCTTGATGTAAATTCTGCATTACAAATAGTTTTACTTCACATAAATATAGACTGATTCTGCGTCCAGTTGATGTCACTGCACTCAAATCGACACGTATCAAAAGTGTTCGGGGGCGGAGCTCGAAGAAGGAGAGAAGCCGCCGCTTCCTCCTTAAGACCTCGACCACAACAAAACATGAAAAAATAAAGTGGAAATATTCAAAGTTCAAAATGAAACTGTCAAAACTGCATATCAAGCAGAAAAAATATTGCATATAACCTATTCCCACAGCCACTTAAATATCGTCTTTGCACTTTCTTACATGTATATATAATATACAAACCCTCCAGGTCGCTCAGGAAATCCCATCACAGCAGGCAGAAATAATTTAGACAGAAAACCGGAAAACTGAACAACCTCACGGGAAGAGTTTTGCACACAGCATCGTGTCACAGACATTACTGCCACGTCCTGATAACTTGCGGATCAACTGAAAGAACATTTGAAATTAGCAGCAATGAAAAGCGAACACTGTCACAGATCCAGGAAGCTGCTGTCAGTGAGGAAAGAAGCTCCGACTCTTCTGTTTCTAACGTGCTCAGCAGCCCTCTGTTCTTCAAGTCCTTTAGAAAGCAAAGGTGGATGTGGTGCTGCTGCAGACGGCAGCGCTGGGACATACAGTAGTGTTGTTCTACGGGTGAATCTGAACATCTCGGATCCGGATTTCCTTTCAGATTTCCACACCGATGGAAAAATGAAGCAAAGCTCGGTGTTCTTTCCTCTCTTCTTTCTGGAGACTGAAGAGGTAGTTTCACATTCACAAAGGGATATGGATGATGGCTTGGAGACATAAATATCAACACTTCGAATGATTAAAAAAACACCACTGAAAGCTCAACGTTGTGATTTTGCACTAAATTTGAAAACAAGGTTTCAAAACCTTTTAACTTGAGTCGGCTCTCGATGGCAGAGACGTTTTATCGACGGTACGGACACAGGTAAAGCTCAGCTCTCTATTTAGGTCTCCAGAGCAGCCGAACGTTTGATCTCTATTTTCACAATCAGGCGTAGTACACGTGAAGATGCTGCACAGCAGAGAAGAGACGGGTCTGCTGCAGAGACGCTCCAAGTCCAACAGGACCGAACTGAGGAAGTGCAGTGGGATTAAAGCTGGAAACCCTCCATGGGTCCTTCCTGTTGCTGGAAGACAAACTGGCCTTGATTCTGATCCACCTGTGGAGCCAGACTGGCGTCCTCCTCCTCCACACCGAAGTAGTGTTCGATCAGGTCAAAGGCCTTCTGGTAGATCTCCTGGTTCTCGTGGCTCTGCAAGAACTCAATCTTGTCCAATCCTGAAAGAAGGGAAGCAAACGCACAAATCTCACATTTCTGACACACGACAGAAGTTTCAACACTGAGTGACAGAAAACTCCTGTGAACATGTTACAGCAAGCATTTCTAATCAAAGTGTTTCCATCCCTGTCTCTGTGCCAAAGTACGGCAGGCCAGATACTGAGTTCCTCTCCACTGCATCCAGCAGTGTGTGTGCGTGTGGCAAAGTGCTTCTACGCAGTGTACCAGGGGCACGGAGAAAAGTTGTCGTACCATAGGCACCAGGAGTATGTGTGTGTGTGTGTGTGTGTAGTAAAAAACCTTGGGGGTCCGCAAGCAGATTAGAAACACGCTACACAAGAAGCAGTCCGTTTATCTTCTTCATTCATTTTAATCATCGATGCAGAAATGCTGCTAATTTAAATTTCTTGTAAGTGATCAGAAATGATTTCACTCCAGAGATGTGGACAGAGGCGGGACAGAGGGTCTGACCTCCAACCTTTGATGTTAAAAATGACCTGAGACTGTAGTCAGGGAGGATGGAGGCTGTGTGTGTGTGAGACAAAAACACCAACATGCTAAAAAAGCTTGTGATACTTAAAACGTCCAAGCGTTGCCTTCTCCCCTCACACACATACTTCCTAAACAAAGCTTTCACTTTTATTTGACACTTTTTTAAAACTTGGACGTTCTTGGAAACACAAAGAGGCGCCATGAAAGAAACAACCACCGAGCTGCAGTGAACACACGGTGGGTGTGGAACCAAACGCGAGACAAAAGGACGTTTCCACTTTTCTGAGAGTGAAAAAAGCTCATGACTGTTGTGTTGGTGGTTTCCCAGCATTACCGTAAGCTTCCTCAATCAGAGCGCAGTACGGATTGATGCCGGTTCCGTTCTGTTTGGCTTCCTGTTCTCCCAGTCTGAGGATGTTCTCCAAACCGTTCAGGGACACCTGAACAATCTTAGAGTCCATCACCGTCAGCAGGTCGCACATAGGTTTGATGGCATTCAGGGACACCAGATACCTGTCACAGAGAGCACAGACGTCAGTCCTCAGCAGGATTTCACTTTGTTTAGAAAGTACGACTGAGTTTTGGATTTCCACCAATTCCTGTTGTGCAAATGTGCAGAGAATTCCCAGCACAGTGAAATCTGACAGAAACCAAATATATGAACATGTGAAATATTTCAGATCAGTTTGAATGAGTCACATTAACATCCGTGTGGTGTTTGTAGGAAAGCTCAGAGTGGTGCATCTGAAGCAGCGCTCAGCTAACATTGGTGGAGTTTAATGACTCATCACATGGTGAAACTACTCGCACTGAACTGTGACTCAAGCTTTGTATTTGTGGGAAACCAGAACTACGTAAGGAGGAATCGTCACATCTGTGTTTTTAAGACGAGGCACGTCTGGTAAACACACTTTATCTGTGAGGGCGTGCCCCCGGAGGTGGCGTTTGTGATCGCCCACGCAGCCTCCTTTCTTGTGCGGAACTCGGCCTTCTGAAGGATCTCGATCAGTACTGGAAAGATGTTGGCGTCAATGACGTTCTGACAAAAACAGAAAAATGTGGTCAGCAGCAAAGAACGGCAGCTCTTCATCTCGCCACGACAAACGCAGACGACGCAGCAGAATACCTGAATCTGAGCTCTGTTTCCTGCTGTGATGTTGGACACGGTCCAGCACGCCTCCTTCTTGATGGACTCCTTAGGGCTGCTGAGAAGGTGGAGCAAACACGGCAGCGCTGAACAGTTCAAGATTACCTGAGACGAAAGCAGAGGAGCCAAAGATCTTAATGAGTCAGCGAGAAAAGGCCGAGCAGCACCGATGAAAGAAGCAGAGGCTGTACCTGAGTCTGGATGTCATCTCCTGTTACGATGTTTCCCACTGCACGCAAGGCGGGAGAAACAACCTTGTAGTCACTGTGCCTGGAAACAGGAGGCACACGGTGAGACGTGCAGAGCGTGGACGGGTCAGAAACGACAGATTCTCTGTGCAACAATGTTACGCCATAAAATAAAAGTTTGATGCTTCAAATGGTCCAGGGAACGAAATCAGAGAAAGCTGATCGTGTTCTACTGGACGCTGCGTCTCCCAAAGGAAACAGATGAACAGAACCGACGCTCTCAGACAACAAAACATCAGAAAAGAATCTATGACTCTGGAAGTCTCATACCACCAATGAAAGCTGGAGCTTAGATACTGTGCATGAATAGGCTCATTGCAGGGCAAACTAATACCGTCGACTGTTAATCCAACATTTCTGTTCAACCCTGAAAGCCTCACATGCTGAGCCCTTCTTTTTAAATCCAACATCAGTTTTTATTCACCAGAGCACTTTGTTTATTAATGTTTCAGTTTTCTTCTTTTGGCTGCCTTTAACCCTTTAAGACCTACCATAGAACCAAGTCCGCCAGAGCTTATATTATATTCTTACATGCTGTGGAGCCATTTTTGGGAGCATTTCAAGCTGCTATACATCAATACAACCATTACAGCCCAGATTTTAATAATATGTCTGCATTAAGTGCATAGTAATTACATAAATTGCAAAAAAGTGCAATAAACTACAAAAAAATTGAAAATCGTTTTTGTTTTTTAACATATATTTATAGTTAGAGAAATTTAAGAGGCTTATCCCTCAAAACTGTAAATACAAAAAAGTTGCACAAAATAGTTTCCCACCACAGGAAATTTATTTTGAGCGTCTTCATAGTTTTATTTTTGAAATACACAAATTTTTATACACTGCAGGAAAAACGAAAATAAATATTATAATGCAGATTTGCAAAAAAGCAGTGCTTTTTATGCAGTTTTTGCAAAGCTATATGTGGAAGGAAACTGTGACCGAGGACAAGCTGATGGCATAAGATGTAAGTACAACTCCTCCGGTTTCATATGCAAAAAAATTATTGCGCTAGCTCACGTGGTTGCAGAGCTACTGGGATTTAAAAATAGTTACACAAAACGGAGCGTGCTGCTCTGACCGGCTTTAAAGGGTTAAGTGTCACCACCCTCGATCTGACCTGATCTCAGTCTAAGCCGATACCGTTCAACATGCCCCCTTTACTATATAAAGGAATATTCCTCTCAGGCTACACCGACCTGGATAAACTTGAAAACAGCGTTTTGGTCTCCACGTCCACACTGTTGTTTTCATCCACACTGAAAACGCTCATGCTCGCGTGCTGATCATTCAGTCTGCGTCATTTTCGTCTGCCGTTTATTTACTTTGTGGCACTTCAGTGTGTTGATTGGGTAATACAGTATCAGTAATGAAAATGAACGAATGGGCTGGTGTGGAGCGTCCCTTCAATTAACCCAACTGGGCAGATGGCCAGTGTTCTCCATGACTGACGGAAGAATGATTTCAGCTGTCTCCCAGAAAATTGTGAAGGACCATGTCCAGCCAGTTCGTAACTCCGCTACACTCATGACATTTAAATCCACTCCAACGTTATGTTTTGGCTCAACAGCCGTTCAATTCTGCAAAGAACAGAGGGCTGAAACTGCTTCACAGCTACGTGGGACACTCAAAGCTTGTCACAGCACAATCAGCTCTTACATTTAAGGAGCAATTTTCATTTAAAAACAACAAGAACCAAAGAGTATGTCAGTGTCGTACATGAGCAGCTCGACGAGCCTGCGGCAGACCCCGGAGTCGATGACCGTCTGGATCTTTTCATTGGGGCCGTCAGACAGGTAGGAGAGAGCCCAGCACGCATCGGCCAGCACATCTGGATCACTGCTGAACAGCAGCCTGGACAAAACGTTGAGACAAGGAGACACCTGACAAATAACACAGACAAGGGGACGATTTAATATTGGAGCCAGATGATCAGGACAGGAAATCTGACTTTAAGGAGGAGGAAGGCAAATGAGCTCCAGTATTCAGTGACTCAATAACAGTGACTGACCTTTGCAAAGTCTGGTGGTGGGTTCTTCCCCCTGCACAGGTTGGACAGAGCCCACACTGCGTTGCGGGTTGTTGTGAGACGGTTGGATTTAGCGAGCAGCCTGCACAGAGCAGAGCAGCTGTTAGCGCAGCTCTGACAGACAAACGCAGACAGACAATAAACACTTACTGCTGTAAAGATGGGAGGATGCCACAGTTGAGGACGTAGTCTCTGCACTCAGCATTGTCGCCCGCTATGTTCCCCAGAGCCCACACTGCCTGAAACACAGCCGACATGCTTCAACTACGTTACAGCCCAACAGACACGAAAACACTGACAGCAGTTTACACACATTCAGGTTTGTGCCTCTCAAAAGTCCTGAAACTGTTAGAAAAACTCAACATCCACGATACAGACGGCAACTCCCTGGATGCTCTTCTATTTCAGGCTAGTTACCTGCAGATTACCTGTAACTAAGCAGGTGTTATCGTGTGACTCTCACCTGTTCCTGCACATCCTCGTACTCCGAGTTCAGCAGTTCAATGAAAATGGGAACAGCTCCTGTTTCAATCACAACCTTGGTGTGCAGGAAGGTCCCAGAGGCGATGTTGGTCAGTGCCCAGGCTGCTTCGAACTGTTACGAGCACACCGCGTACAATAAGACGACAACAACAACAGTTTTACCCAATACAACTGCAAGTTCAATGCTCACACTAGCTGTGTAACTCCGACCAGTCATTTCAACATTCTAGCTCAGGGGTGGGCAATCTCAGTCCACGAGAGCCGGTGTCCTGCAGGGTTTAGAGCTCACCTTGGGTCAACACACCTGAATCACATGATTAGTTCGTTACCAGCCCTCTGGAGAACTTCAGGACATGTTGAGGAGCTAATTTAGCCGTTTAAATCTGCTGTGTTGATTCAAGGACACATCTAAAACCTGCAGGGACACCGGCCCTCGTGGACTGAGATTGCCCACCCCTGTTCTAGCTGTTATTATTATTAAATACATATAAATATGATTCATAATAAAGCAACATGTAAATTGCTGCCCTGTGAAACACCATGTCTCGCTTTGAGATTAATAACAAATTCATCAAAGGACAAAGTTAAACAATAAATGAAATACAAGCAATAATCTGACTGCAGAAGTCTGCTGAGGTTTGGAGACGTCGTGGTGAACACGTGACACAGGAACACGTCTGTTATCTGACAGCGAGACATTCAGATGTCCTGATGCTCTCAGGTTGATGTGCACAGGTCTCTGACCTGCAGTGTGCAGTTTTCACTCCGCTGCAGAAAATCCACAAACCGAGTCACAACACCAGGAGTAGAAATGACTTCATCTATGGGGGGGCTGGGCTCTGTGCAAAAGACACAAGTGAACACTGAGCACAAACCTGCTAAAGGCTTAAAGGCATTTCACAGACAGAACAACAGGCTCAGAAAACCTATTAAATTTGTGTTCTGCAGAAAAACACGTCAAAGAACGAGATTTCTTTTTCAGGTCATTGTGTTTCTCTCTTGGTTTAATCTCTGTTGTGTAAGCAGTACAGGTGTGGTGCAACACTGATAATGATTACTTTAGTATTTGGATACTGAGGCAGCGCTGCGCCTGTAGAAACGAGGCGTTACAGACGCTGCACACAGAGCCAGGTGAGAGCAGAATAAAATAACTTTGCAGCTTCTCTGTTATTTCTCTTTTAGTAACCGGCTACAGAAACATGAATCTTCATTAAACGTCACAGAGACACACCTTTGGAAAGCAACTTTCTGAATTTCTGTGTAGCAATTAGTTGATGGTCGGGGTCTTCAGAAAAGATCATCTGAATCATATCTGCTGTTATGACTCCATCCTGCACAAACGCATCAGACAGAGTTCATGTTTAGTTCAGACAACAGCACAGCAAACCTACAGGGAGAGGCGGTTACTTACACCTGTGATGGGTACTGTGGAGCTGATGTCCGGATCCTGGATCGGACATTCCTGCATGGAGTCATCAGCTGAAGGTATGCAGACATTTCTTCTCTTGAACAGCTGCAGTCATACAGACAAAGTCAAACGACACATTAAATAAATGCACAGACGCACAAATGCACGGCTGCAGGAGACAGTGGTGATCAGAGCAGAGCAGCCTGAATATTGTAAAGAAGTCCAGACTGACAATGGAGACGAGAAGAATCAGGAGCAAAGAGAGAAACACAAACCAGTCAAAAAACAAAAGCTCAGCAAAATCAATGTTCAGCAAACACACAGACAGAGTGAGTAAGAAGCCACATGGACACAACTCTTTAATGGGAGCTTGAGCCCCAGTTGCTGAGTGCAGTTAGCTGGTAGCAAAGGCAGAGGAGAGCAGAACTCACACCCTGATAGGAAAAACACAGCAGGTCCTAACAGGACCACAACAGTCCCACACACGTGCTGAACTCTGTTAAGCTTAATTCTATTTTATACACTAAACGTTAGCAAAGATCACCTGCTCCTCTCTTTTTTGTTTGCGTAGCTGAATTCCTTCCTCTTCTCTCCTTCGACGCATTTCCTGAGGATTCAGCGCTTTGTTCTTATAGCTCTTCATCCTGTAGTTGTCTTTCCCTGGACTCGCCATTGTGTCTGAGGATTTAAGCAGATTGATGCAGTCACCACCACGCTGAAGCCTCAGTACATTTTAGTTTACAACATACGAAATGACATCAACCAGCAGAGTGTACGCGGGAGAAATAGAATGGGGAACGGTACGTAAGAAAACTTGTTGCAGCTTGAAGCTCCCAGTTAGCACACTGGCCTCCATGGAAGACGTTTGGAACCACCTGGACTCTTCCTAGAGGTGGCCGCCCTGCCAATCTGAGCAGTCACGGTACAAGGGCCTTAGTCAGGCAGGGGACAGAGACCTGATGGTCACGCTGACAGAGCTCCAGCAGAACCTTGCAAAGGAGGTTTCTGCAGCACTACAAGAATTAGGCCTGCATGGTAAAGTCACCCGACAGAAGTGACTCTTACTTTCAGTAAGACGTGAAAGTCACCTGGAGTTTGCCAAAAAAGCACCTGAAGGACTTGAGAAAATTCTCTGGTCTGATCAAACAAAGACTGAACTTGAATGTCAAACCAGGAACCAGCTAAGCACAGAGTGGCTGTGGGACCATCTGTGGTTGTCCAGGCTGCTAACAACACACCTGGAATACTTTCCCAGTGCACTACATTCTCTTATGTCCATTCAATCATTTCAGCAATCGGCCTTCACAAATCTGCTGACATTTGTGAGTCCTTATAGTAATGCTATGATTATTATTTCTATATACAGAGTCAATGATTGTTATTCTCTCTCTCAATACATTCAAAGGTGCTTGAAAAAAAAGGAGCTGGTAAAGCACAGCAGGAGTTGATGGCACTGACAGATTATGCTTCACTAGTTTGTTAAACGGGCAATTCACCGCCTTGAAGGGACGACTGATGGGACAAGTGAGTGAGTTTGTGTCTGTAAACCTTTAAAAGACCAAGCGTGTCTGCAATGAAGGAAAGCAAACATATTAGCATTCTCAGGTTTGCCCTGTGCTTTGATGCAACACTTTTGTGCTGCTGAAAACAAGACGTGATGGTGTAGATGGTAATTATTATTATTAATAATATCAATAATTCAGCGTCCAACCTAACAACCCTCGGGTAGGGGCGGGCGATATATCGAATATACTCGATTATGGCTGCCACAAATTTTATTATTAGATTATTTTGATAGTCGACTAATCAGATCATCATCCATTGGACGTAAAATGTACAGCTTATTGCATCAGCATGCATCTGCTCACCTTACAGCTTTAAGCTTTAAAAATAAAGACAAGGTGATAGTTTATTAAATTTTAATGAAATTTGCAGATTGTTTCAGTGAAGTTTAATAAACTCCTTGCTATCTAAAATATAACAGGACACCGGAGTAAATTCTCAAGCATCTCACACTTCTGATAATCAGCTGTCTGCTTGACGTTTATTCAGCTGTGTAAAAACTATAACTTTAATCTCAGCCAAACCGATTTACTCAGGAACAAATAAAGTATTAAAAAAAAAGCCAAACAATAACATGTTTAAGTTATCTAAGTGACTTATATATCATGTTTAACCTGAGTAGCGAAAGACGGCGGTGGGTTTGTAAACGATTAGCCGGGAGTCCGGTGTTCTCAGCGGCTCTAGTTAGCCTAGCCCCCGGCTAGCTATCGAGCTAGTGGCTAACAGACGTCTCCGAAAACGTCGGAGCGCTTTTGAAAATATGTGGTGTCTTGATAAACTGAGCAGATATTTGAGGTTTACACAGCTACATTCTCGCCTGAAAATATGTTAAACGTTTATTTTGTGACCCAGAAAGAATAATAAGAGTAATATTAAAACTAACTAGCTGCCGCCATTGTTGGAAACTGAGCTGGGCTGCGCCATGAATTGACTATGTGCACGTTAGCATATGCTACTTCTGGTGCGGAAACTCCTGTGGGGAGCTTTGTTTCCGGTGTCCTATTCGCGCCCTGTTTACGGTCCAAAACAAGTTAAGCAAATAAATAAATAAAGCGGCGATTTACATTTCTATAGATGTCTCGGGCATTTACCCAATATATCTGTAAATGATGTTCATCGACTTGTCAATATTTTTCCCCCACGCCTCAGGGGAAAAGAGAAAATGGATTCAAATGTTATATTTCTCAGCTGTCCCTCGTTTATCGCGGGTGTTATGTTCTAAAAATAACCAGCGATAGGTGAAATCAAGTAGCCAATTTTATTTTTTGACGGTGCAAAACGTTTCGTGGACATCGTGGACATACAGCACTGCACTTCAGAGTCACACTGCTAGCGATAGATGCAGCGATTCTGTATTGTACAGGAGAGACGGAGGAGATCGTCTGCAGCGATCAGGACGCAGGACGTAAAAAAGCATGCAAACTTGCACTAAAAAATCTGCGAAACAGCGAGGTGAAAGGTGAACCGCGTTATAGCGAGGGACCGCTGTAATTTTGAAGGTAAGTCACAACATACCCTTCGTAAATACTAATGTATAGAAACCGTTACCAGC
This sequence comes from Neolamprologus multifasciatus, assembly GCF_963576455.1. Lineage (NCBI taxonomy): Eukaryota > Metazoa > Chordata > Actinopteri > Cichliformes > Cichlidae > Neolamprologus > Neolamprologus multifasciatus. The sequence continues at coordinate 3,199,316 of NC_140449.1, forward strand.
AATCATTAATTTTTTGTGTGGCTTTTTTCACGGTTTGTTAACATGCTGTGTAGGTGTGTACTTGACTAGCTGATATCGACATAACGGGAAACATCTGGTTTGACTATTGTTCACCTGTAGTTTGAATGCTGAACATTTGCCTGTTTAAATCATGAGACCAGTCACTATACAGAGATGTGCTTCTGAATGTGGACGATGTGTCTTCTGCTGCAGTTCTGCTTGTGTTTAGTGATGTAAACAACTGATCGATCTAAACTCTTTAAACATCAAAATTGATCATTAGATTTTTATGACACAACAGTGGTGAGTGTTCCCACCTTCTGCTCTTTGTAACTTAACGCGATCGTTCCGTTTTCGAGTTTTGGACATCAATTTTGGAGTATATCTTCGCAGTAGCGATTGACCGCAAAGTAAAGCTACCGGAAATGTACAACCCCACATCCGGTCTCAAACCAGGAAGTTAGCATTTTCTCGTGCACAGGGTCAATTCTGGGACACAGCTTCTTCTTCTTCTTCAGGGTTTAACGGCAGCTGGCATCCTTGTACATGCAGTGCTGCCATCTTCTGTTTCAGTCCGTCATTACACTCTTAAATCCTACTACTTATTCCTGCGTCTTTTGTGATCTTACAAAGCTTCAAACGACACGTCGACTATTAAATCAGTCGTAATCGTGACTAGTCGACTAATCGTGGCAGCCCTATACTCGATGTATCCTGAGTTTTTCCATGTTAAATGGTTGCATCGTAAAAGCTGCCTGCATGTAATTCACTGTGAGGTTGTTTTCCTACCACAGGCTGCAAATGCATCATTTATTCACACCTGCCAACTGGAAACATTTCTACCGGCTGGAATGCACCGAGCAGGCGTGTTTCTATACTACCGGACAGGGACAATTACCACGACAGCAGAAGTCTCAGATGAGCGAAGGAATGAGACTCGCTGTCGTTTGGATGTCGAACAAAATGCAGTATTTTTCAAAACATGCCATAAAACTATGCCACAAAAGGTAGCAGTACCACAAAAGTCAAAATGAAGACTGTGGTAAGCTCCCCGCACACCAAAGAACACGTTAAACACACCAGCTGTGATACCTGTGACTGCTCTCGGTCGGTGGCTTTTATGGTCACTATCTAGACTTTTGTCTCTGTGGGCTGGACATCATCATCTAAAGGTCGAAGGTCACTCTTTCAAGGATGCCAATGTTCACATTTTGGACAGAGAACACAGATGATTGGAAAGAGGAGTGAAAGAAGCATCGGTGTCCACTGTGAACGGCCATCTTTGAACAGAGGGCGGGGCTTACGACACCAACTGTCCGAAAACAAGCTTTTATTTTAATATGTTTAAATATTAACCCAATGCCACTTTCAATCTGAAAAAATGTTACGAAAGCCTCGGAATGAATGCCGCCCTTTAGACTCAAACCCCCCGTTTGCTGCAGGTATCGCTTCCGTCCGAGCTGTGTAACTTAAGTTAACATTTCATCAGCATAATTCAGAGCCATGCATTCAACGAAGTTGAGTCAATTTTATAATCAATTCATCAATTAATCGTTGCAGTACTACTTTCAACCCTTTATTATTTAACTTAATTTCAAAATTAGAGCGCACTATTTTTTTTTATTATTGTAGCCACAGAAAATAGTACAATAGAAGCAATTCAACAGCAATTAAAGAACAATAGTCCAAGTCTCCCACAGAATGTGCTAGAAACGGTACATCACTGCAACACAACGAACCACACCTCCAAAGTAAAGCTGTTTAGAACAATAGCTTCACCTTCGGAACCTCGTTTCCATCTAAATCGACACCAAGTTTGAATCGTTTCAGGAATATTCAGCAAGTCGGAGAAGACATGCAGCACAACCTGGAAAACCGTGGAGTATTTAAGGTCACAGCAATCTCCACCTCCAAGTGAGTTCTCCTACCCGAGATCTTACGAGGACCTCCACAGATGATGAGCGCTAACGTTCACCTTCTTCTAAACTGAAGCGTTGTAAAGCGATAACCGCTCCTAAACTAGGATATTTCTTTATCAAGGAAGTGGACACGACCCGCTTTCCCGGTCACGAAGGAGGTCATGCCTAACTGCTTAAATCCCTCCACTCCTGAGAGTACAGGCACACATTTAGCAGAAAACATGACCACTGAATACCCACGTTATCCGATTTCGTAACACGTCGTCTTACTAGCTTGCAGGAACTAACCTCACTCCGTGAAACAGAACAAAACGGATTTTGGCCAACTTATTCCTGGTTAGACCCTAAATTAGCTTCCCGGATAACTCGATAGCTAATGCTAACTTGTGGTCAACATCTCTGCTGTAAATTTAATGCAGCGGTTTTACTAACTCTACCCTTATTACATAACCTTCCCCGATTCTTACCCAGTAAAGATCTGATGTAGCTGAAAACACGTACGGCTGTGAAATACCTGCAACTTCGACTACTCCCTCGGCTTCTTAATCCAAAATGGCGTCAAACTAAAACTTTCCCAGCAAACCCCGCGCGTCAACAACACCTCCGTTTCCGTCCACCGGTATAGTACGGAAAGCCGAAAGAGCCAAATCCGCCCCCTTTTCCCCATGGACGACCTAGCGCTCCACAAACATGAAGCCAAAACGTCTCTTTCGCCCCCTGGTGTCTGATGCGGTCATAGATCGCCGGATGGGACAAGAGAGTTCTTCTCATTTTTCCCAAATATGCTTTTCTGCCATTATTAGTCATTCTCATCACGCTGATTTGTGTTCAGGGGTCTTCTTCCCATTCGCTTTGATTCTGATTGTTAACTTGATACTATAAGAATCAGAGTACTGTTAAAGAATTACCTGGAAATTAAACGTTGTACTTGAGACAAGACTGAGGATGATATAAAACTGAAGATTTAAACCGTTTTAGATCCATGAGCACTCTACAGCTCATTAGATTTAGAAACACAGCAGCAGCAGGTTTCATACGAGTGTAATTTGTTCTCTTCATTTGATAACAGGATCAAAATTTCACATTAGAATCGTTATACTTTATTAATCCCCAAGGAAATGATGTGGTTACAGCTGCGCCAAGACAACAAGAACAGCAACGGACTGAACTAAATCAAATAATACATTATGTAACAACATTACAAAATAGAAGAAATAGCTCAAATATAAATACCCAGAATATTACCGAGATTAAATACATATGATGATATTATTATCATCAACATTCACCCTGGAAAAGCACTAATGAGAAGACCATCAGGACCAAGCTGCATCTCCTGGATGCATCATCACAGCGCAGGGATCAAGCAGGACTCGTAGTCTTCACCAGCACCTCCTTCAGTCCTATAGAAAGCTATACAGTAAAAATGTATATACATTACAATGTCATTACTCAGATGTGACTGACTCTGAATTACTTTATGGTAAATAACACTATTGACAAGACCCAGTGTGAAAGAATTCCTTGCTAAAGTGTTTATATCATCATCAAGTGACGACCTTTGACCTTACATCAGGTGGTATTGAATGCTGTCAGAGAAAATCTGATGTCCTCTTTCTGCAGCTGACTACAGTGTTTCAAACAGAAGCTGTGCAGATCTGAGTCTATGTGACAGCATGGGTGACCGATCATTTTGACTTTTTGTCTTTAACTTTAGTATAACCAGGACGATCACCTCACCTCGTCACCAGCTGATGATCCCAACATGGTTTCTCTGTAGTCTTTAATAGATCCACACCCAAAGACCTGGGAAAGCACTGCAGACACCCATCTGACTGAACTGAGAGGGACAGCTACATCAAATGGTAAACATTATGAACATGTACTGAGAGAAGCAATGAGAAAAATGAAGAAATTGGTTACTGAGAACAGTCGTCTTCATCTTTCAGCTGCTCCTTTAAGGGGTTGCCATACTGGATCACCTGCCTCCATCATTAGCATCATCTTCCGTCACATATGTCCTCTGTTTGTCCCCTTACATTCAAAAACTCTTCCTCTTTTCCTTCCACCTGGTAGCGTCAGCTTCAACATCCTCTGTGTAATATGTCCACTTGTAGACTTTCCTTGTTGCCATCCTTCTGTCACCAAAAAACACTCATCTCCATACAAACTGTATGCCAAAGTATCCATAGGCAAGAGACTAAACCCCGTGCTCCCAATGCATTCATTGTAGTGTGAATGTGTAAGTAAATGCTGTGAATGAGACCTAGAATAAAATACTTGGGGTCAAGTACACCAGAAACGTACTATATAGGAACCTTGTCATACAGCACACAGTGCAGCACCTTCAGTCTTCATCAACACTGTCAAAGGAAACATCACATATGGAGGGAAACCATGTTGCTGCTCACTGATCACCTCTGTGTTTGATAACTTAACAACCAAAGAGTCCAAATTCTGATCCATCAGTCCATAAGACCTTCTTCCAGTCTGCAGTAGTCCAGTGGTGGAGTTTATGGCCCAGACAAGCCTCTTTGTCTTACTGTGATGTTGCTGCAGCTCGTCCTGTCAAACCTGCAGCAGGAAGTCTTCTCTTCTTACTACGACCACGATTAAGCTGCTTGAAGCTGTTGTCCTGTGAGCCGCCATCACACTGTAAGAGATTCAGTCGTGTCTTTGGGTCTGCAGACCTCTTCCTGTCACAGTTGTTTCTGAGCCTTTGGATGATGAAGGAAACTGGACTCACTGACACCTTGACTTTCTTTGCAGTTTCTCTGTAGGACAGACCTACATTTATGTTTATGGTCTGTCTCTCTTCCATTGTTAATCGCCTTGTTCTCACCATTTCTGTACCAACACACTACTGTCTGCAGTACAATAATGTTCAACTGATGCTCACGAGGGTCTGGTACCACAGTGTGCCCAACACACAGAGGGGCTGTACCTGCAGGAGTTAGTAGCACTAACTTGAGTCTCAATTGCAGCAGAGCAGCTTTAAATTGTTAACCCATGTTGTCCCTGAAAAATACCTTTTTGTTTAATTCTGAAATGTACATTATTTTTCACTTTTGGGTAACCATCTTTTATTTTAACTTGTTTGTTCTATTTCAAGATATTTAGTGGACTTAAACTTGAATTGCAATAAATAACTGGAAAAATTGGGCTGTTCCAAACCTTTTGATCGGTAGTGTGTGTGTGTGTGTATATATATATATATGCATGCAGAAAGGCTCCGTCCCAGGACCTTATCCATTGAAGCAACAATGCTAACCACTGCTACACATCTTAGACTCACTTCTAAATTTAATTATTTGAAGGAAAACTGATGTAACAAAGGCTACGTTCACGCTGCAGGCGAAAGCGCATCAAATCCGATTTTTTTGACCCTCTGCGACCATCTATCCAATCATGGTGTGACAGTGTGAACGGCACAAATCCGATATTTTCAAATCCGATCTGGGTCACTTTCATATGTGGTGCTGACTCCGATACATATCAGATGTTTTAGAAATCTGCTGTTTGATGGTCATGTCGCATTAAATCCGTCTTTTACGTCACCGACACAAGACAGACGCCAATTATCAGCGCCAGAGAAGACATCGCGAACGCTTCCTGTCCATCCAGTGAAACTGTTGGGAACAACGTTGGAGAAACGTGAACATTTTATTTGTACTGTATAATCTGCAGATTCTGACAGAAATCTGCAACTATCCTTTGAAGCAGCGCTCCTCTAAAACAGCAATAAGGATCATTATTAGGTTATTTACATTATTATGTAAATAACACAATAACTTAAAGCAGAAATTGGGAAACATGAAGTCTGAAGTCTTTATATTAAGACCATCAGTCAAACAATACTGTTGCTCTGGGTCTAAACAGAGCGCGTTGTGTGTGACGTCTTCTTTTGTGCATGCGGCGCTTTGAGCGTTCACACTAGAGCGCGTTTGCTGTCACATTTTATTTGTAGTGTGAACGAGCAGACAAAAAAATCAGATTTGATCAAAAAATCTGAATTGAGCATCAAGACCTGCAGAGTGAACGCAGCCAAACTGCTAAACATGTCCAACTTTCCCAGTGTTACCGCCATCAAATTCAAACTTGGAGTTAGTCAGCCCAACTACTAAATTCTTACTTTGGTCACGTAAATAACTGCTCACCTGATTTATTGTCACAAATGTTTTTACTGCACATCGCAAAATATTCTAGTTTCTCTGGAAAAGCGGTCACATGTAATAGAGTATAGTTACTTCAACCTCAGCAAAGCAAGACTTTTATTCTCTGGCCACACCTGACAGGTTAGTGCCTTCAACTGGACAGAAAACTGCTGATACTGGGATGAGCTTAAAGACGAAGCCCCAGAGGGAACACACATTTTTATCAGACTTAATCGAGACAGTTGAAATAAACACCAACTGTTGAGTGTTTTTAAACAATTTCCTCTCCTTTCATTCGGAGTTTTGTAAAATAAAAAAAGCAGACATGTCCTTAATGGCCAGAAGACGGCGTCCAGGACGAGCAGCATGTTCCTCTGATCATGCTTGAAGCCTTTGATTCCACCGTCCTGCTCTGCCTTTAGTCTTCATCACTACCCATCTCTATAGGGTCAAAATCTGGGTCATCTTCATCCAAATCCAAGTCCTCAATGTCCTGGAATAGAGACTCGTCCACTTCAACATTGTTTCCAGCTGCATAAGAAGAAAGCCACGGGGTTAGAGGAAACTTCATAGGAAAAAGATTATTCCTACTAAATGCTGTTCTCTGGAGCTGTTGACTGAGCCAACAGACCCAGAAATCAGATCTTCTCCCAGCTAATCAGGATATATCACTTAGAAAGTCACATTTTTTCTCTCTTTCACGTGTCTGCCTGCTGCCAATCCATATCCATGCACATCCAATCCCGTTTCTCCCTAGCTACACAAACACAATTCCATCCATTTTCTGCCACTTATCCAGGTTCGGGTCACCGGGGTCTGAAGCCCAGACTTCCATCACCCCGGCTCTTCAGCTCATCTGGGCAGACAATGAGTTGTTCTCAAGACAAGTCCTGGGTCTGCATGAGTGCACCCACCAAGTAGGACACGCCCAGAATACTTCACCCAGGAGGTTGGGGGGAGGCTCCTCGCTGTGGCTAGCGGCTCTACTCTCAGCTGAGCTCCTCAGTCTATCGCTAAGGGAGAGCCTTCAAAGGAAGCTTACTTCTGCCACTTGTATCTGCAAATGTGTTGTCTTGGTCACGAGGCTGAGCTCATGAGCACAGGTGAGGAAGGAAGGAAGATCGCAGGAAATAAACTTTGCTTTTAAGCTCTCCTCAATCACGTTCCCCTCTGCCCTCACTTGTAAACGAGACCCCGACATACTCCTCCACCCGGGGTAGTAACTCGTCCCTGACAGAGTTTGACTCCACCCTCTCAAGCTGAGAAGGTCTCGGAAACGGAGGTGCCGATTTTGAATCCAACTGCTTCACACTCAGCAGCAAACCGAGGTCACCACCTGATGAAGCCAACAGAACCACAACATTCAAAAAGCAAAGCCACCAACACAGAGACCCTCCACTACCTGCTACACCCAGATACCGTCCATAACAGAATCTGTGACAAAGGGCAGCATCCACCAGAAACTAGTCCGACTTCCTGCCGACAATATGGCCGTCGCTACACGTACCTAACGCCCTGTAACGACAGACGAGACACCTCACACTCCCGAAGGATAAACCAGTCAACTGACACCACTGGGATCTACAGCAATGACATCAGAATGTCACTTGGACTGGAGAAACGTACTCGGATGGTAACAAAGAAATGTTGGTCGGGAAACTGCAGATACTGAGTACAGCGATAAGTATCTTTTAATCCCACGAGAAAATGGAAACCGTAAAGAGGAACCTCGGAAAACTGCAACCACCAAATACCTGCAGAGAATAAGGCGAGCCCCGAGGATCGGCTGAACGGGAAGAACGAGATCTGAGCAATCAACACTGCTGGGATAATAGGACGGCCGAAGGAAAAGGTGGAAGCCACTGAGACGAGGCAAGAAAGTGAGGGTTTGACCCCAGACACGGCACACTGAGAGGAAGGAAGGAGGTCAGCGACTACCGAGTGTCGAAACCACCATCCCGAAAGAAACAACAAGGATCCATCAGCCCATCACAAAGATGGCCGCGACTGATCATGTGACTACTGATTACCTGCAAACACAGACGTCCACACAGGTGTTGTTTAGATTCCACTGTCCTATAAATGACTTTACTCCTCATAACACTCAGAAACAGTCCTTACCATCTTCGAGGAACTGAATGTCAGACGTGTCCAGGTTGTGGTCTCTCTCAAACAGCTGTTTACCTGGTGACAGACGCACAGTCTTCAGTCTGGACACGTATGTCATCATCTTTACAGTATTTGCTGTCTTTGAGTAACATTGTGTACCTGTCAGTTTGGGTTTTCCTGCCTGCTCCTCCTCTTTCTGTCTTTTTCTCCTCAGTTCAGCCATTTCCAGCTCAAACTTGGCTTTCCATGCCAGGAAGTTTTCAATGGTTACCACTGTTCCCTGGAAAGCCACCTGTTGAAAGAAACTACTGTTATAATAAAACCTTGGTTGATTACGTGCACTCAAGCAGAGTGAATGGTCATAAATTCTACCTTCTCTGCTTCCTGGGCCTCTTTCTCTTTCCTCCGCTTTTCCTCTTCTTGCCTATTTTTCATCACATCAACAATTGTGTTAAGTTTCTCTTGAACAGCTGTAACCAGGGTGAAGATCATCACCATGCCCAGGTTTTCTTCTGCCTGTGAACACAAACATACAAAGCCACATTTCACCAACTGTCCAAGAACAGTTCAACACTTTTTTTTTGCAATAAGGAGATGGAGAGAGGTCTGATGTCGCCTACATTTAGATTATTATTATTGCTGTGTAGTTTAAGGAGCTTGGAAAGCTTGGAGATGTTTCACCTGTGAAGCTTCTTCAGTTCACATAAAACATACAAAATTGAAAGTAAAGTAACTTTTGTCATTAAGTGCCGAACCCTCCCGCTGCTGCTGCTGATATCTTTGTTTGGACACAGCTTCTCATTCAATGTTTTTCTTTATTTTTAGTACTTTGGACATTGTAGATACAACATGAACACATCACATGGTGATGGAGTGCTGCACCGTGGCCTGGCCTCCACAGTCACCTGACCTACACCCAATGGAGATGGTTTGGGATGAGATGGAGCGCAGAGTGAAGGCAAAGGGCCAACAAGTGCTCAGCATCTCTGAACTCCTTCAAGGCTGTTGGGAAACTGTTTTATGGTGTTTCACACTTTTTGTTTACTACATAATTCCACATGTGTTCAATCATAGCTTTGATGCCTTCAGTGTGAATCTACAATGTAAAAAACCATCACACGAGAAGGTCCAAACGTCTGACATGGCCAGCATAAAGCATCAGTCTGATAAAAATAATACATATATCCTTTTAAACGCTTTGTAAACATTTAAAGTTGTCTCCATCTCGCTACATGTCTGACATGCATCACTGCACAGTTCAATGAACATACGCTGTTCTTGTGTTATTAATATGCACCCATATTTCATCACACTGTTACTGTAGTGGTGCCCATGGAGCAGCTGTACGAATGTTTGAAGATTCAGGGTTTCTTATATTTCTTCACAGATTCCTCTTAATGAGGTTTGAGCTTCATCGACATCACACATGTAGACACACAACAGTGAAGCTGTCATCCGAGGCACTGGGCTTATGTCTAAGCATCTGGAAAGATCTAGAAGCCACTAATTAGCCCTCAACCAGCACCAGAGCCACGACTGCTCAGATAAATCCAATGACAGACCTGCTGTTGTAATAGTGTGAGGATATCTTCTGTGTCGCTCTCCTCCAAGTTCTCCTGGGAATAGATTTCCCACAGCGGGGGCTCGTCCGGGTACTTGTCTACATACGTAAACTTTAAAGTTGTTTCCACAGCTGCAAAAAGACAACAGACAACTTTACAAGTGAAAAAGTTCTTTTTATTATTTAACTAAAGATAAAACTTTCATTTATTCGCTACATGTAAAGTCAAACAGGGTGGATACGTGTATCCACCCAGCTTAGTGCCTGCATAGTGAGGTTTTCACTAGTGGACGAGAGGATTGCTTTCATTCTGGTCAAGTGAAGGGTCTTGTTATTCATGCTCATCAATCAACCATGCAGCCTACCCAGCCTTCCTGGAGGCCCTGAGTGGGGTGCGTTAAAGTGGCCTTTGCTGTGTTACTAAGACAATAACATAACTGATCCTGCGACCATGCAGGGGAGCATCCTCAGAAGCAAAGCAGTATCACTGGGACCAGTTCCTTCCACTGCTGTCAGAGGGTCGTCACAGATGGGCTCGACGGTCATGGATTTCACACCAGAGGTTTTACAATACTGTCCTATTATCGTGATCCACTTCAAATGCTAAGTTGCTTTTAAATATATGCTATAAATGTACACATGCATATATACACACACACATTCTGTAATGGAAAGCAATGAGCAGTTCAGTTTAAAACACCTGACATAATAACAGCTGCAGTGCTACCAACACACCGTTTTCCAACCACATTCATCAGTTTACTTACTTTCCCCGTTCTCCCCGGCATCAGACGTGACCGTGATGGTGAAGCTGGTTGGATCTTCTGAGAGCACTGCAAGTACACGTTCATTAGTAACATCACTATTACCATGATTTCATAACTGGGTAACTAAGGCATATTTCACTATTTTACCAACCAGAAATAATAAAGATTTGTATACCAATAACAATAAAGACTTCAGGCAAGCTTTTCCCAACACCTACCGAGTGCTAATAGAAATAGTATTTTAACCTTTGACATCAATATGAGTCCTTTCACAAATACAAGAACACCAGCAAGCTAATCCCAAAAAGTTGATGCTCCTCATTTGGACGTTTTCAGCAGGAGAAACGTTTCATCCAGGTGACTCCTTCAGTCTCAGCTGACTGCAGGTTTCCAACCTCATAAACACAACATTTGTACAATGACTGAAACCTGCACAGCTGATTAACGATGGGCTGGGAGGTCAGTTCTGCAAATTCTCATGACCACTGATCAACAACCATTGATGAGAGTCATTCACAGAGAGATGGGGGGTGGCTGCAATCACAGCATTGTAAGATGGACACAGCTGTACCCTTAGGTCCCCTCCTCGATTCAGAGATGGTCTTTCCTTTTTCACGTGAAGGTTTCAGTCATTGTACAAATGTCCTGTTTATAAGGTTGGAAACCTGCCGTCAGCTGAGACTGAAGGAGTCCCCTGGATGAAACGTTTCTCCCGCTGAAAACGTCCAGATGAACAGAATCAACTTTCTGGGATTTCCTTACCCGGATCACTGAGCATGCATCAAGACCAGCAAGCAAGTAACGTGTACTTGCTAGCTATGAGCTAGCTACTACTTTCGTGCTACAATCCTACTTAACGTTACGTGCCATTCAGACCTGTAAAGGAGTCTGGGTAGATGGACTCTATGGCTTCGAGTTCATTCCGCTGCTCTTCGGCGTAGTCCGTCATGTTTGTGAAGCTGCAGGTTATCTGGAAGTTCGTAAAATCATCACCAATGCGTTCGCTGTGCTGCGTACTCAGCTGAAACAGTCGATCGACGATCTCGACGAGCCGCCTTTTCTTCTTCTTCTTTTCGGGTTTAGCGGGGTTTGCAAACCAGCGTTGAACGTACATTACCGCCACCTCCTGGACGTGTGTAGATCACACGCTCGACACGAGAAAAAGAGAAAAACTTGCGTCCGTGTGATTTTTCTTTATGAATGAGATATAGCCCTATAAGCTATATAAGAACCAGTCAAATTACCAAATCTTATTTCGCACTTTTGTTGGTATTTATTTATTTATTTAGTTTCTCCTCTTGTAAAGGTGTGAATGCCAAGATTAGGTCTCTTTTTCAAGAGTCACTTGTCTCCATTCCTCCTTCCATTTCTTTCTGGTCTATTTTTTAGGACATTGGCTGGAAGAAAGTTTGGTGTTTGCCAAAAAAATTCCTCCTTACTAACAAAGTGAAGGCAATTTCATTTAAGCTAATTCATAGATTCTACCCTGTTAAATGCTTCCCTCAAAAATGTAAGAGGGATATAGACACTCTTTGCTCCTTCTGTAAGAGTCCCAGAGTCCTGCTCACATCTATTCTGGTCTTGTCTACGTAGATTTTGTGGAAAGATATCGCTGGTTTCATCTCTAAGAACATCTTAGCAAATTTTGTGCTTTTTTTTTTTTTTTTTTTTTTTTTTTACCAAAATGTGTTATTTGGTTACACTGACTTTAGTAGGAAAGACTTGAATGATTTTTACCTCATTAATCTGATTTTACTTTTCGCCAAATACCATACCCATAAGTTCTCAAGCAAGGAACCTCACTTTCTCACTTTTAGGAAAGAAATTAAACTCTATGTGAATACAATTTGCTCCTCTCACAACAAAAAAGCTTTTAAAACCGTAAATATTTGTAATGTAATAATGTAATAATTGTGTGTTTAATGTCCCCGTTTAATTATTCAATGTCACTGTATCTCTCGCTTGTTTTTCTTTTATTTATTTTTTATTCCTTTTTCTTATTTTCCCCGTTTAATTTTGATATGTATCTTACCTGTTTAATTTTCCATTGTATTATAATTTTGCAGTACATTGTCTCCTCCGTGTATTATATTTGTTGTTCCTGTTCCTCTTGAAATAAAGATGGAGAGAGAAAAGTCTGAACTGGGACACAGCCCGAGCTACACTTTCTACCGGGTTAACTTTGGCACAGCACGGAACCCTGTTCCAGATCGTTCCGGCCCGCTTTAACCTCTAATGGCCCGAATAAGCCATTTCATTACTGTTGCAGACAGAACAAACGTCGCAGTGTTTTTTCTCTGGGTTTTATTGGCGAGTACATGACGAAGCTTTTTTCCTCATACGTGTGGAACAAATCGGAATTCCTGGACGGAACCTTTGACGGGCGGTTAGTTGTACTCTACGGAAACGACGTAGTGTAACACACAATGTCTCTGGTGGAAGCACACGCGTTGGACTCCGGTGAGTTTTGTAATACAAGTTTTTATTATTGCTGCTAATTGTAGCCGCACGGCCTCGATAGATTCTCACACAGCGCGATCAACAGTACTAAACTCTCTGCTGTTATTGTTAATACAACAGCAGAGGCCGAGATATGAATGATCTGCTCTGGTTACAGGATGGATTTAAAGTTCGTCTGTTCGTCTGTTCACTTGGTAGAAAATGAGCGAAACTTTTCTCCTGTAACCCGCTCTTTGAATACGAGCGACCCAAGTATCGTACTAAGTGTAAATAGTGTAACAAATCACGCGTGAATCACACACGAACACCACATTTGCTTCGGTATTCAGACAACAACGATCATCTGTAACAGGGGCGTCGCTAGCATCACTGAGGACTTGGCCCAGCCCTGAAATCTTTTGGGTTTCTGCTTGAGAAGAACATGAAGAACAATTTGAGTTCTTCTTGTTTGTTACAGTTTTATTTGACAGTACAGAGTTTTTACCAGCCTCAGAGTAGGGGTGGGCGATATAAACGATATACGATAGAAACGATATAAATTTGGCCAACGATAGAGATTTTGACTATATAGCTCTATCGCGATGATGTAATCAAGCTGCGCCTGTTTGGGTCGAAAGCATAGCAGCGGCTAAAACCATTATCATCTGCAAATTATGGCAGGCGACAGTCACAGCAAAGAGATGAAGCGCTTTTGAAATATGGGGAAAGCCAAAACTGCGCTTCCTCCACTTCCGTAACATTGATTCATTAATGTTGAATTCTCTCGCAGCTGTTCTGTTCCCATGTTGTTGCAGTATATTAATAACTAACCTCGTATAGTGGATGAATGATCTCAGTTGTTCTCCTGACTGAAGTTTGGCCCGTGTACAGCATCCTGCTATGTGATTGCATTTGTCCCTGACCTCCAGAATCCCTCACGTTAACTTTTATCGAGTGGAAAAAAGTTAGCGTTCATCCTCCAGCTTCACTGTGCTAATGTTATGCTAACATAGCTGTGTCGCTAGCAATCACGTAGCACAACATTATACACCAGGTAGTCCAACTTCAGTAACCCTGCAAACGTCACTGCTGTTTAGTTTCTGTCTTCATTTATGTTGAAAGTGACAGCAGAGCTGTACGTTTGAATTAGTTTCAAAAATCTCTCAGTCAGAACATGGTATGAAATGTTTAGGTGGAAACTAGCGAGCTAACTTCCTGCTAACTTCTAACTCCGTAAAATTTAATAAATTCTGTTTTCATGGATGTTAAACTTAATTGCAGCAACGCTTCATTAAAGATGAAAGAATTTAGACAGTTTTTAACTCTCAGTGTTCGTTTGACTTTGGGACCTGAAGGGACGGGGTTTAGGACCCAGATTACTCCGCGAAGCTCCTCACTACGGCAGCTGTAATGCTCTGACAATCCATCCAAACATTTTTTTAACATATTTCTGCACACCAAAGTCGGTTCGAGGTCAGTAAGCACAACCAGAATTCATACATAAGGCGCACTCTCAATTTTTGAGAAAATTAAAGGATTTTAAGCTTTATAGTGTGGAAAATACGTTACACAGAAGAAAATAATATATTGTGATATATATCGTTACCGCGCGTGCTTCAAGTTATATCGTGATATGAATTTTAGGCCATATCGCCCAGCCCTACCTCAGAGCTTTTATTGCACCACGATTGCTGCGTTTGAACTGTATGCCCTCTTCCTGATGCTCACCTCTTCTTCGTCTTTCCTGCTGTCGTGGTGTCCCATCATTTTGCATCTCTTCTCCTTTGCTCGCTCCTCCTGTTCTCTTTCCTGACCTGGTTATAAAAAGAATGCAGTCAGCATGTGCCGATCAAACGCCACCATCATCTAGTTTGATGTGATTATTAAGGCATCAACTTATTTTATACACACTGACTCAACCTCAAATATCAGACTGCAGAAAAGCAAAATTACTCGTGCACTCTGCCAAGACACACGAGCTAAACAGCAAAGTCAGTGGTGAATGTGAACTATAGGCCAACATTTAATTCAGCTGCAGACTCAGTTTCCACACAGTGACGTCTGTCTTCAGTCACATCACTTCCTCTTTTGTCATTTTATGTTTTCTTCTTCATTTTGCAGGATTTCATTTTTCACTCTGTTAAAATCTACATCTGATTTATTTCAAGCGTTTCTGTGAAGTATCTTCAAATGTCCACTAGCTTTCTTTGATCCTCGGTAAACATGCAACATAAAAAGGTCAGAGGTCACTCTGCTGTGTTATGGCACAAACGTGCGTATCTGTGAAGAGCACAGGAGTCAAACATGTGCACGAATAAACAGAAATTACACCAAATAAACTCAAGTCAAGGGTTAATTTTTCAGTTCATGAAATTTTTAAAACATCCCCTGCGTTTCCATGGTTACTCACTGTCATGTGTAAACCCTGCAGGATGACATCACTCTGAGCTGCTGTGGTCACAGCGTCTCAGATTTCCTCCTGATGTTCTTATAAACGCTGCTGTAATGCTCATGCTGGAGTCCCATGCATCGTTAAACCCCGTTGGTCAGACCAATCAGGTGCTCGTACGAGTTTGGACCTGTTGAGGGATGCTCAGGTGTAATTGGTTCACACAGATGTGACTGTTTCAGGTGTGACTTTAATAAACAATTCTTTAAAGAGATCCATAGCTCATCACAAACCATCTGTGGCTCGAGCCCTGACACACCTGTGGAGCTTCGAGTAGCTGAAAAGTCATTATTTGTTTATTATTGTTTACAGTAGTTGGACGCATGAGTCTTTGAGGCGTCCGTATATATTTGAACATAACTATAATGTTGGTCATGATGCATGAGTTCACCTTTTAAAGTGAAATCGTGGTTTGTAGAGTGTTACCTGTGCTGCTGCTCTAAGCTGTCACAGTTGTGGATTAGTCATGTTAATGTTCATTTTTGTGCTTTTCATGAAGTTTTTGTAGTTTGATCTTTACAGACTATCAGAATAATAATAATACTGTTCATCAAACCATGAACCTCGCTGTGCTTCTCTCTCTAACTATGCTGGCTGCTCATGTCGACTGTGATTGTTAGTCACTGGGGCTACGTCCACACGTACACGGGTATTTTTGAAAACGGAGATTTTCCGTTTTCGTTTTAAAAAATAATCCCGTCCACACGTAAAGACAGAAATGAAGGAAAACGCTGCTAGGAACATGCCAAAGCAACAGGTGGCGCTATATTCCTAACCGTGCAGAAATGTTGGCCAATCAGAAGTCTAGAAGCCTCGGTGGGAAAAAGTAAACAAAGATGGGGCATAGAAGCAGAACCGAGTGGTATGTGTGGAGGGACAGTAACTGTGTGTGTATATGTAAGCATTTAAACACTGCAGAGACAATTAACAGTAACAGTATTGTAGAAATTCATTTCACCGAAACAATAACGTGGCGCACAGTGTGACGTCAAAAAAGGCGCACACCTTTGACGCTGCGTTTTCTGCGTTTTTCTCGTCCACACCTAAATGCAAAAACGGAGTTTTTAAAAATCTCAGTTTTCAGTGACCGAAAACGCCGTTTACGTGTGGACGAAAGGTGCAAACGCATAGAAAAATCTGCGTTTTCAAAAATACCCGGGTACGTGTGGACAAAGCCTGAATGTTCTATCAGTTGTTCCATTAATTAATCGAGAAATCAGGTAAGAAATACTTTTGTGTTACTAGTGATCAATAATATATATCCAAAGGGGGGAAAGTGCTGGTCTTCCAAAATGAACTGTTTAAAACATCTGTCCAAAAAACAAAAAACCCCAAACCCTCAGCCTGCAATGATATAATGACATTATTTAAAGAAAATATTCATTAAAGGAAAAATAAAATAATCTCAAATACAGTAATGTTAAATCAAATAAAGTTTATGAGGAAAAATAAAGAGCTCAAAGTCCAGGATGTCCTCGATGTCGTCCATCAGGACTTGTTAGGATCGCTCGAATGAGCCAAAAGATACAGACCACAAATCAGACGTAACTGAACAGGAGGACGTTCATGTGCAGGTGAATGAATGAGTTTGTATCTGTGTGCCTTTAAAGGCGTATATTAGGGGTGGGGGAAAAATGGATACTGTGTAGCATGGTGATATTTTGTTTGCTAATAATGTATGGATACAGGGACAGCAGAAATCGATATTTTGTTACAAAAAGGTTTTTGTGCTCTGACTTCAGAGCATGTTGATCCTTTTTCTGAGCAAGAATCCTGACATTCCTTCACTGTCCAAATGTGTTTAACTTGTTTTTGGCAGCAATAAACATGACAGTTTACTTATTTTAATTTAAGACATGTTTTATTTTAATTAAGTTTAAAACTTTTTTATTTAATGTAAAATTATATTTTGTTTTAATTTACTTTCAAATTCTTCAGTTGCTGAAGGGGCTGCATAGTTTTCATATATTTCATAGTTCAGAATAGCTATAATTGTACCAGATGGTTGATTCAGTTAAGTTGGACTAGACTGTAATACAAACCGTTCAGTTTGTCAACAATAAAACTGAAATGAGAGAAAGACTGAGTGTGAGACTTTGATATTAGAGAAAATGAATATTGATAAAGTTTACCTTTATGTACAGAATCTGAATATCGCAAAATATTTTGAAAAATTGCAATAATATCGTATCGTGCGTTAAGTATTGTGATAATATCGTATCGTGGGATGTATGGGGATTCCCACCTCTAGCGTCTATGGTGAAAACAAGCACATCAGCATCCTGAAGTCTGCCCCACAGCTGTGATGGTGCATTTCTGTTGGTCTGGGGGTAAAGAGCTTTTATTTTTATATATTGAAATATTAATCTCATTTATTTAGCAAATTTAAAGTGAAAACATATAATGTGACAGAGGTGCTGAAATAAAGATGGTGTAGTTCACCCCTGTTAGACTCACCCTGTTGTTCCAGGATCACTGTGATTGAAACGCTGCATCAGTTACACATTTCACATGTAAGCGAGCCTCACTGTAGATTTCTGCTGTTCCTGTTTCTTCACTCTGAGTTTATCCATCAGGTGCTTTGATAGCCGACTCTCTCCGGCTGTTTCCAGTAAAGGTTTAAATATCGATCGCAGTAACGAGCGCCGCCGTTTCTGGATGCTTCACTCTCTGCACTTCTTGGTATCTTTATGTAGACACAGTCATCACCACTGCAGCTGTTACAGTTAAAGGTTCTTAGATGGCGTTTCTCCACACTCGGCACAACTTCCCTCATTCCTCCATTCACACATTTATTAGTACAGTTTTTATCCCCAAGCATCTGAATCTCAATAAACTTTATTGAAAATCTTCTTGTGTACAATCAACATTTAAATGTGATTTCAAATGTTTGCATCCAAAAAGTAAAATAAATCAACTTTTCTCCACCGTCTTTACTCCCATCATCACCCGTCTGCATGTGGTAGGACTGTGTTTATGTGTTTCTGCCAGTGGGTAAGGTCTTGTTGTCCCTGTGGTGGAGTAAACACGTCTGTAACCTTTGGATGAAATCAGACGCTCGCTTCATCAGGACAGGATCAACTTTCTGGGATTGTCGGGATATTTTAGCATGAATCAGAGTTTGTAGTTCACTGCATCATTTCTTTGTGTGAATCAGGTGACAGCATGGCTCTTTGGTCTGAAGGCAAGGTTGAGCAGAGTGATTCTGAAGGTGAAAGAGTGAATGATGAAGAGAAAGAAGAGGATGAAAATGAGCATAATGAAGATGCCGGCACTGGATGGGCCGAAGCCATGGCAAAGATCCTCGGGAAGAAAACCACGAGCGGCATCCTGGAGAAGAACAAGGAGCTGGAAAAGATGAAGGCGGCAGAGAGACGGGAGCAGCTCGAGAGGAAGAAACAGGTGAGCTCCGAGTCCCAGGTTCAGATGATGAAGACACTCGTCACTCACACAGCACAGTTTCCACATTTGTTTATCACTGTCGACATGAAATGACAATGTTCGACTTATAATAACAAGTTATAATAAGTATGCAAGTTTATTTTCATGTTTTGTCTCTAAAGATGACCATAAGTATAAACTAGTCATTCATTCATTTCCTCCTTGTTGTTGAACACTTTCAAAAAAGCAACATTTTTATTTCTACGCCTTGAAAACCCAAAGATTGTTTGTCCCTCACAGGCTGACGAGAAGAAAGCGTGGGAGCAGATGTGCAGGGAGAAACCTGACATAGTGACGGACCGCGAGACTGAGAAAGCCTTACAGAGAATTGCTACAAGGTGACCACTCTGTTTGCTTTGTTTGACGTATGTGTAGCCGAGCATCTGTTCTAATGTAGTCCTCCTTCACTCAGAGGGGTGGTTCAGCTGTTCAACGCTGTGAGGAAACACCAGAAAACTGTGCAGGAGAAGGTGAAGGATGCTGGTGGATCCGACAGGAAGAAGGCAAAGATCCTCTGTTCTGTCTCAAAGAAAGACTTCATCGATGTGCTGAGGAGGGAAGACGGAGGTGTCCGAGCAACGGGCAAGACGGAGAAGGATGCTGTGAGTTGACAGATGTTTGTTTCGTTCTGTAGCTGTCAGTGTGTTTATCCTGATGTTTCTGTGTGTGCTCGTGCAAAGGTCGCTGCTGTGGAGAAGCCTGCCTGGACTGTTCTCAGAGATGACTTCATGATGGGAGCCACAATGAAAGACTGGGACAAAAGCAGTGACCAGGACGAGCCACAGGAGGGAAACAGTGAGGCGGCGACTCAGATCTGACGTCAGCCGTGCACACGGAAAGACTCAAAGACTGTGGGAAAAACGAACAGGACACCCTGAACTGAAAAGACGAGCTTTAGCGTCAGTACACGCACACGTGCACGCATACGTGCACCGCTGCGTTGGAGATCTACAGTTTTATATTTGTTGCTAAAGATATTTTGACAGCTGACTGTGAAACATACTGAATGTGGACGTAGCAGAGAACATGTGAAACTACACATTTCTTCACAGATTCATTCAAACTGTTTGTTTTTTTGTTGACATTGGAGAAATGGATCCTTCATGTTAAGTTTTCTATTCAACAATAAATGTGTTCATGCTGGTGTATACGACACGCTCACAGGTGGAACAGCCATGGCAGTTACATCAGCTGCTTTCAGACTGATTTTAGTACACAAGTCGAGCAGTGGCATCTCAGTGTGGCTACAAGCAGGGGGTGTGGCTACAAGCAGGGGGTGTGGCTACAAGCAGGGGGTGTGGCAACTAGGGCTGGGTTTTTATAATCGATTTTTTAATATAAATTTATTTTGCCCGAAATGCCAGAATCTCAGGTGAAATCTCACAAACCAAACAGCTAAGACAGTAACTGAGAGCAGGAACACGGATTCTGCACAAAGACGTAAACACACAGCGCGACCCGCGGATCAGAATCAGATGTCGCCTTTCTCACAGTCGGAGCTGAAAGCCGACAGCTCGCTGATTCTGATGTTTCGGCGGGTCAAGCTTTGTGTTCACGCCCTTTATGCGCTGATTCTAAAGCTGTTAGTTTGATGTCTCTCCAAACAATATTGACTGAACCAGCAGCAAAAGAAGATCCAAACTTCACATAAACATCGTCATGAATTCACTCTGACTTTTACTGTTTTGCTTTGACCACAATGCACAGCTCTCTCTCTCTCTCTCTCTCTCTCTCTGTACTGTTTTCTGCGTCTACCGTTGTTTACAGGCTGTCAGCCGACGTTTTTTTTCCCTTTTACTTACTTCCGAAAAGAAAACCTAATTTCTGCCGTTCAACAGGCTTCTGAACAAATTTAAACTTTTTAAAATTATGCAAAATGCAAAACGCCGTGTCTGTAATAAAACCGCTGTAACGTCAGAGGTAATGTTCATGTGTTGATTAATGGTTTTCTTTCATTTTTGATGTACTGCAGAAAATGTTTATAAAATCCAGAACAGGAAAATCACCTTCATGTTTTTCTGTTTTATCTTCAGCTACTTTGACACAAAGGCCTCTGCTGTGACGCTCACACCTTTGATAAAGTCTTTCGTGTGTCAGCTTCCTTTTTACAGATACAAAAATATGTAAATGTACTGATCTGAATTATAATATTTCTGACTGTCAAAATTTCCCAGATTCAAATTGAATTGAATCGAATTGAATCGAATTAAATCGAATCGTGGATCAAATCGATTCGGGACCTTGGGAATCGGAATTGAATCGATTCTAGAAATCAGTGACGATACCCAGCCCTAGTGGCAACTGCCAAGCAGGGGGTGTGACAGCCGTAAAACTCAGAAACCAGTCTTACTTGTTATCATCTATCGTCCACCTGGGCCTCACACAGAGGTTCTGTCTGATTTCTCAGACTTTTTATCTGATTTAGTTCTGAGCTCAGATAAAATAATTATTGTGGGTGATTTTAACATCCATGTTGATGCTAAAAATGACAGCCTCAACATGGCATTTAATCTGTTATTAGACTCAATTTCTTCTCTCAAAACGTAAAAGAACCCACCCACCACTTTAATCACACTCTAGATCTTGTTTTAACATATGGCAAAGAAACTGAACATTTAACAGTGTTTCCTGAAAACCCTCTCCTGTCTGATCATTTCCTGATAACACAATAATTGATTACACAGCAGTGGAGAGTAGACGTTTATCACAGTAGATGTCTTTCTGAAAGCGCTGTAACTAAGTTTAAGAATATAATCCAGCCACTGTTATCATCGTCAATGCCCTGTACCAACACAGAGCAGAGCAGCTATCTGAATGCTACCCCAACAGAGGTCTAAAAAATTATATATTTTAAAATAAAATAATTAAACATACAAACCTAAAATGGGTTTAGCTACATTCTGGAGCGTGTTTCTGGATTGCAGTAGCTAGGCAGCTGATTGGAGACAATAACAGCCAATCAGAATGTTTGCATCCAAGTCTGTGATTGGTTGGTTTTGTGGCACATTTGTAACAGTGTTGAGCCTGCAGGGAGCAGAGATGTTGTTAGTGGGAGGGGCTGTTATTCTGTGTGTGTAGATAATCGCAAACACTGAAACACATTTGTTGCACGCAGCAATGAATTTTGTTCGCTCAAAATATTTTTCTCCTCAACACGCAACATTTGCACTTGCAGATTTATTTATTTACTTTTACGTGCGCTCAGAATAGAGGCACTAAAATGACGCCATAGATCTGAGGTGATTCTGAGGATCACCACGACCTTGCAAGGAATAGATTACGACTAATTTGATCTACGATGAGATAATATATTCGTCAGTGTGGTGTTTTGAAATTTGGTTCCAAGGTCAGCTTTGTCCTCGGGCAGTGAAGGTCCCACCTAGGTACGTATGTCACCCACGGGACATAATTATTAGAAGCAGCCTGCTTCACACCGACCCCCCCTCCTCAAGGGAGAATAAAATAAAACATTTTTTTAAAAATGCAATTTAATGAATTATAAAAGAAACAAATATGGAAACTAAGGCAGGGACCATACAGAAGGAAAACGGAGCAGCTGGAGAATCTGAGGATGTGGGAAGGATGGGAGGGAGCAAAGCAGCACAGACTGGGCTGATGCAGTGGTTCCCAAAGTGTGTGTTGGGGGGGGGAACGCGTAATGGACGGGGCTCCCACACAAACGCTGCACAACGCTGGTGCCCGGGTACGTCTCCCCTGCGTCGGGAGCTCGTGCTGGGCTGATAATGACACTCTCCCTCTTTCCACCCGAGGCTGCTCCACACTCCTCCGCTATTCCCGCCACCCTCCCTGACCACTCCCCTCCACTTTATGCCACCCTGGTGGACCATCTTGTTGTCTGCTGGGGAGGTGGCAGCACGGAGAGGGAACTCCAGTCTAATTTCATTCATAAAGCACTTTAAATAGACTTTAGACCAAAGTGCTGCACAAGTTAACAACAACCGAATAACAGAAAACGGCAAAAATAACTAAACAGCAGTCAGCCTGCACACAGATGCTGTCACATACATGTTGTCATTCCAACTGCACCTCATGTGTGCAGAATAGAAATCTTGGTATATTTTACTGTAAACTGTATCTGTTTTTACACTTTTTCTAATTTATTTTGGCTTCACTGTTTCTTGCTGTCCCTCGTGCTGCTGTGATGTGGATCAAATGAAGCAAAGTTGTTGTAGTTGAAATTATTCTTTTAAACTTATTCAAATATTATTTAGTTAAATAACTCCATTTAAATGACTACAACACTGCTTGTCTCCTACACTTGAATATCTTGGTGTTTCCCACATGCTTGAGGATCTGGATGCTTCTCACCTTGAGCTGATACACTCAATGGCATTGCTCTACTCTCAGATCTTAAATACAGATTCTGAATCAAAAGTAAGTTTGATGTTCTTTATTGTTATAGTTGCAGTGGTCCTACAAACACAGTTAACATTGGACCAAACGTTGTCACTGCTCTGTATGCATTTGTTTATAAGCCAGGTAACATCACTCTGGAGCGTAAGTGGCATTTGTGACTGCAGATGGTCTGAGGTTGTCTTTTTGTCTGAGGTGATTGTGTTTGGTCCTAGCAGACCTTCTAACCCTCTGCTATTGACTCGGGACCCCTGGCAGAGTATTTTAAACCTGTTGTCACTAACCTGGGTTTTAAGATGGACGCTAACATTAGGGCTACCGTCCAGTTTTTATAATTTAAGGCGTTTGGCAAAGGTAAGACTATTTCATCCAGGCCGCGTTTTGCAACAGTAATGCATCCTGTTATTTCATCTCGTTTGGATTACTGTAATGTCTGTATTTTGGAGTTAGTCGGTGTCTTCTCTCTCGTCTGCAGCTGGTCCAAAATGCTGCTGCATGACTTTTAACCAGAACTGGTAAAAGAGAGCACATAACTCCCATCCTCGCCTCACTCCATCCTGTTCATCTTAGAGTTCATTTTAAAACTCTGTTTGTTTTTGCTCCACCTTACCTCTCTGAGCTTCTGCATCCTTACTCAGACCCCAGGTCTCTCAGGTCAGCTGACCAGCTGCTCCTGGAGGTACTCAGAGGGGGCGGGGCCTTCTCCGCCCCAGCACATTAGAGAGGCCCCTTCACTGTCCACTTTTAAAACACGTCTTAAAACCCATTTTTACTCCTTGACATGTGACACAGTCTGACCCTGATTTTATTGTTTTCAATTTAATTCTAATTATCATTTTATATTATTGTGGCCACCAGGTGGCTCCACTCACGCCCAAGTGGAAGGGAAGTGCAGGGGTGGAGATTTTGGCGCTTTCTGTATGTGAAGTTCTGCTGGCTCAGTAAGTTGGAGTGAGACACTGAGACCTCCCCTGTAGTTTTTACATACCTCCACACTATTTTATTTCTTGGTATTTGTGCTAATTTTATTATTTTAAATGTCATTTTAATTATCATCTTATTTTTATCTTTATTTTTTAACTTATTCATTGTATCACGTTTAGCATGTCAAGTGTTCAGCACTCTGTGCTCAGCTGGGAGTTGTTCCATATAAATAAATGGCTTGCTTCATACAAGAAGTGGTTAAGTTTGTAGCACTGTGAGCTGTCCATTGTGTTCAGTGACAGACTGAGCCATTCATCCTACACTGCACAGGACTTTCTGAAATCAGTTACCACTTAGCTTCAGACGGCTGGGATTGTTTTTGGTCTCAGTTGACGGCTTGGAAAGTCTCCACTGCTCAAACACTTATCTGTTATTGGGAGATGAGGTTGGGGTCTATTTGCACAATATATGCTTCTGTTCGTCAAGCACTGGAGGTAGAATGAAGAACATGAACGTGGAAGAGAGAGCAAAATTTTTCCATTAAGACTGCAGCGTCTACCAAGAAAGGAATGAGGAGATTAAATCAAATTCACTAGGTAATTAAAACAAGTGCCTCCTCCCAGGTGAGCCATAATCGATGCTGCAACTCAAATATGAATCCTGAAGAGCAGCATGTTTAAGAATCACATCAGAGTGTGAATATTAGAGAGAACGCAGCAGAATAAAGGAAAAAGTCCTTGTATGAATGAGTGTAGCAGAGATGGGCAGTAACGTGAAACGTAATCCGATTACCTTTTTCAAGTAACGAGTAAAGTAAGGGATTACTATTGCAAAAACGGTAATTAGATTACCGTTACTTTCCCGTAGGGACGCTGCGTTACTGCGTTACTAAAACCGTGATTTTTTGCGAGAATGTCTCATGACAGTGACGTAAGCGAGTGCGACGTTCGTGACAACAGCTGTGTGCAGATCAACAATGGATCATATATCGAGTGCAGAGAGAGTATGAGCGTGCAGCGTTTAAAGCGTGGAAGTACTGACCTTACTTTGAGTTTGATTCCATAAAAAGTGACAAAAACATTAGTGTCCGTTGTGCGTGGGAAGAAAACTTCTTTTTACAGCGAAAAAAACCCTAAACTTCCAACAAGTACCGAGTAGCTACAACGTAATGGGAAACTCACAGAGAAACTCGCGGATTCTTCCACTGACCGCTGCACACCTGCACCAGGGTAAACCTCCGCCTACATAAAAAAAACAACAACAAAAAAAAAACAATAATCGCTTAAAAAAAAAAAAAAAAATTGTAATTCTAAATAAATTCTAATTTAAAAAGTGCAGGACTTCAACAACGTCAGCGTGTCCAGAAATCCAGTCGTGAAGATTCGTCAGCCAACATTAAACTGCAACTGTCTGATAAAGCTGTGCTTTTGATTTTGACTCCATCGCATGCGATGAGAGCACCAATGCCACAGACGACAGCACGAGCCCTTTAAAAATATATTCCACAGTACCCGTGTGTTAATGTGCAGGAACACATGCTTCAAATATCAATAATGCGCATCAATTCTGTCACTACTCTGCTTTTGCACACCACTTTCTTATCTGAGTTTTTCTTGTTAACACACAGAATACACACCGCTGTGCACAGCGCACGCAAAGTCAGCTGTTCTCATCTGATGCAGATCTGCTCCTTGATCAAGTGACATTTGTCTGGATTTTTACCCACTTTCCCATTTTTACCCACAGTGGCACCGCGGCTGGATGGCCCGATTTACATACCCAGCGCAGCTGATACTCACCCCGGCAGCCTACGTCTACTGCAGCATAACTAAGGGAGGATTCAGGGTCACCTGGTCCAGCCCTAACTATATGCTTTAGCAAAAAGGAAAGTTTGAAGCCTAATCTTAAAAGTAGAGATAGTGTCTGTCTCCCGAATCCAAACTGGAAGCTGGTTCCACAGAAGAGGGGCCTGAAAACTGAAGGCTCTCCCTCCCATTCTACTTTTAAATACTCTAGGAACAACAAGTAGGCCTGCAGAGCGAGAGCGAAGTGCTCTAATAGGGTGATATGGTACTACAAGGTCATTAAGATAGATGGGGCCTGATTATTTAAGACCTTGTATGTGAGGAGCAGGATTTTGAATTCTGGATTTAACAGGAAGCCAAAACAGGAGAAATATGCTCTCTCTTTCTAGTCCCTGTCAGGACTCTTGCTGCAGCATTTTGGATTAACTGAAGGCTATAAGACCACACAGCTGTGAGATGTGGTCATGTTTTCAGCTGTTGTCAGCAGTTCTATACAGCGATTTTATAGTAGGAATTATCCTGACAAAGCGCCTCTGTGTCTTAAAATGCCATTTTTATTGTTGAATTATCGACTTTCATGAGGTGCAACTTCGAAGTTCTGTATTTAAAAGCAGGAGCTTTGATAAATCATCATATTGGCATTAAGACTGTCACAATACGAGTTATCATAGTTATATTACAACATCTGAAGAAAAATATGCTTTTAAAAATGTCTGAGACATGAATTTAAACATAATTTTTTTTTAAAGTATATTAATAAAACTAGTTTAAGTATCAGGCTTAATAAGACAGGCTGATGATTTATATCAAAGCATGTGTAAATATTTAGACAACAGTGTACATTTGTGAGCTAAAACTGTAATAAAAAGAAACTTAGAACAGTATTCAAGGGTGACTTTGATATGTGTGGAGGCCCATTCACTGCAGTATCCACAGCTACATGATGGACTGATTCTGTCTTTGGTTACATCATATCGTATATTATTAGCTGTGTGTGACATGAAGGGCCCACACGTACACACTGTTAGGTACTCGTGTTTTATTTGCCGCTCACTCTGTGCAGCTTTTGATCCTGGTGCAGACTTCCCCTCCGGTCCCAGCTGAGAACTGAAATAGCAGCTCGATCACTTAAATCAGTGATGGTTTGTTAGGATGAGGTAAACAACGAGAGGTTGACCCCCCCTCGCCTACCTGCTGGGACAAAATGGCCCCAAGCCCTCTGCTTGACGCATCTGTCTGCAGAATAAAAGGAGTAAAAAAATCAGGAGTGTGGAGTAGAGACCCCACAGAGAGCCTTCTTCAGCACTGCTCGGTCCACTGGACTAGAGGTGGGGCCCTCTTTCAGATGAGATCATTTCTGCAAAGTTCAGCACAAACCTAGTCAATAACCAGTGAACCCCAAGAACTGTCTCACCTCTCTTTTGTTCTTGGAGAACACAACAGCCATCACATCCTGCCTGTGTCCCGACTGCACCTGCCCGCCTCCCAAGTGGTACCCAGATGCTGTATCTCCCTCAGTCCAACTGCAAACCTCTTGGAGTTAGCTGCAAGCCACACCTGCCTCGGGGACTCCAGGACCGTGGCCACCGCGGACACATGTTCTGCCCAGGTGTCACTACGGATGATGATGTCATCCAGGTAGGCAGCAGCATATGTTGCACAGAGTCTACAAGGCTCTGGAAAGTGGCTGGACTTCAGCACACTGTATGGAGTTGAGAACTTGGACTCTGCAGGCAGGGAATCTGCCCTGGGTTCAATCCAGTCCCCAAGCGAGCAGTGCCTAACGTGTCCAGGACCCCATCAAGCTGGGGCATGGTATAGGCATCAAACTGTGACACTTCATTCACCTTGCAGTAATCAACACAGAACAGTATGGACCCATCTTTCTTTAACATCACGCACTGTGCACCTCTATTACTCCTATTTTCAGCATCTCAGCTGGTTTTGTTTGAATATTTGGGGCGACTGTGGCTCAGGGGGTTGGGAAGCGTATCTGTAACCGGAAGGTCGCCAGTTCGATCCCCGGGCTCTCTGTCCTGGTCGTAACTGTTTCTAAAAGTAACCGATAGGACAGAGAACGCACTGTCATGCCAGGGCATGATTCAAAATGGTGAGTTTGTACAGCCAAGAAGTGGGGAGTACACATCTGCAAACTGCTGTTGGACTGCAGCAACATCTGGTCCACCGGCTGGTGCAGTGGACCCACTCTGCCTTTCCTGCCTGGAGTCTCTCCAGAAACCACCTGACAATGATCAGATGCACCAGCTGAGCCCCCCCTTATTTGTGCCCCCCTGTAGCCACATGGCTGCCACGTTGTTCAGATGCCTAACATAGGTGAAGGGCCGATCCTCCAGCCCCATTCAGCCCTCCTGGAAGTGTTGCAGTGCTCCTCAGGTACAACAACCAGGTGGTCCATAATTGCCTGGTGGACAGTGGCAGTCCTAGCCTGTTCGGCGCCCTGGGCGAATACTCCCTCTGTTTTCGTGTTTGTTGATTTGTTTTTATTCTGTTTTATTTTGCGAGTTGGTTATTAGATGCTGCTCCAGCCGGTCAGAAAATCCCCCGCCGCCCCGCCCTCTCCTCTCTGCGCCGCAAGCAGCAGGCGCACCTTGCAAAGAAGGGCACCCTTACTCCCA
This sequence comes from Neolamprologus multifasciatus, assembly GCF_963576455.1. Taxonomy (NCBI): domain Eukaryota; kingdom Metazoa; phylum Chordata; class Actinopteri; order Cichliformes; family Cichlidae; genus Neolamprologus; species Neolamprologus multifasciatus. The sequence continues at coordinate 3,227,894 of NC_140449.1, forward strand.
GCAAACGGGCGATAGAAAACCGATCGTTGCCTATGCCATTCCCAATATGTGCTGGCTGACGTCGGGGCAGCATGAGTACGAGCATTTTTTTTTTCCGCCGATGCCCGTGATGCCGCCCCCCACCACGATGCCGCCCCGGGCAACCGCCCGTGTCACCCGTATCTAAAACCGCTACTGCTGGTGGACATCCTCAAAATGGCCCCTCACCACCACTGTCAGGCTCAGGGCTGCTGCCTGGGGTTCCTCGACAGTAGAAGCAGTAGCTGCAGCGTCGAATCTTCTTCAGGCCACTGGCACACCTCCCCATGGACCGGAAGAAACCTCCAGGAATGCCTGGGGTCATCTCCCTCCCCCACCTGGTGGAGCATCAACCTCGAGGGCGCAGCGGCGGTGCCGGGAGAAAGGCAGACCAAGTGACCAGGTCCTCCAGCACTCTTGTCTGATGCTTGGCCTGATCCTGTAGCCACTGGAGCTGATCGTGATGCACCGCTGCCTGCTTAAGATGTTTAGAACATTATTGTAATGATGGTGGTTGAGTTAAAGAAGGAGACAATAAAAAGGAAAGTTCCAAGTGGCCTGAAATATTTATTTACACTTGGGTCTCATCTCTCCCATCATACAGAGTAAGACAAAAGACAGCCTGTCTACATTCAGATTTATACCTGCTGTTGTTCTGTACATCTGATACCACATGTGTTTATCTCTAAGAGCCTTTTTGCTGGAAGCCTTCTGACCTACAGAACTAGATGTTGACCCTGCAAACTGCCCAAAGATAGAAGATTTTTATATGATCATTAGTATGACACAGCTGTGTTTAAGCCTGTAAGCAGACTTGGAGTAGAGCTGCTGCTGCTCCACATTGAAAGGACCCAGTTAAAATTGTTCAGGCATCTGACAAGGATGCCTCCTGGACGTGTCCCTGGTCAGGTATTCCAGGAAAGTCCTACTGGGAGGAGAACATCTTCGTGTCCCCCTGGATGAGCTGGAGGTGTTGGCTGGGGTTAGGTAAGCCTGTGCTTCTCTGTTCAGACTGCAACCCAAACCCAGATAAGCAGCAGAAAAGGGATGGATAATCTGAAACAGTGTTTTGGGTACAGATGTTCATTATCTGTGGTCTTGGAGCTTCAGCAACAAGCTAGAAGTGAACATTAAGGGAATAAGGCAAGTGATTTCAAATGTAATATACAGCAACTGTATTTGTGAGATTTCACTCAGAGATGGAGAAAAATGTAAGACAGACAGGATAGGAGAGAAAGAAGAGGTTATATTTAAAGGTAAGGAGTGCTGAGGGGCATTTGATAAACTGGGAAGTTAAAGCTTACAACAGGTCATCTGCTAATCAGAAGGTTGTTGGCTTGGTCCAGTATCCTTGGGCTAAACACTAACTCAAGGTAGCTCTCGAATCCCTTGGAGTGTAAGTGTGTGTGAATGTTAGCTTGGAAGCACTTAGCCTCGGGAGCCCCAAAGAACCCAAAAGAGGTTCCTGCTTGAAAATGAGTATTTCTCTGCAATTACAACTCTGTGAAAACAATCACATGCTGATACTTACATAACTGAGCTCGTGTTACAGCCCATGAAATACAATCTGCCCCCTTCGCCCCTGGTACTGGGAGCACTGGTGTTCTGTACCTGAATAAAACTAAAGGCTTTCTTATAAGGTTAATGACATGTCGACCAAATATTTCACGCCCAAATAATTACTGAGAGTTACTCCAAAAACTTCATGGCTCCCCATTAAAATGTTTATTTATTTGTTTATATAAAAATCAGCCAATGTGTATTTTAACACATCTAAAATTCAATGTGATGCAATGATCCTGCGTAACAACATAAAAGGTTAAGTAAAAAATATATTGCACTCTAAATACAGCAGATCTGAAACAGCAAACACATAAGTGCTCTGTTGCAGTATGACGAGTGCAGGTGTAAACTTATAACTATAGAAAAATATAGTGCCTTTGCAGACTGATAAAGAAACAGAGATTACTGAAAATGACAAATACTTGAATGTTGCTTTCTTACAGGCATTTAGTGCCACCTAAAGGCAGTAACTGACAAGTGAGACAACAAAGCAGTTACATGATTTACATCTCACCACAACAAGCTGGTACAGAAAGGAAGAAGCTGAACTTTAAAATCAAAGGTAGGTAACCAGGCTGAAGATCTCTATTTTCTTTTTCTGCAATCATGATGGGCTGATCTTTTCCTCTGTTATAGACGCTTTTTTCAGGCTTGCTACTTCTATTGTCGTTCACCTCCAGCAATGGTTTCTGTGGGAAAATCCCAGTAGATCAGCAGTTTCTGAAATACTCAGATCAGCCGATTTTGCACCTGCAGCCGTGCCACGTTCAAAGTCACTTAAATCACCTTTTCTTCCCTCCGTTCTGATACTCAGTTTGAACTTTTGTGGGTCATCTTGCCTAAATGCATTGATTTCCAGCCATGTGACTGGCTGATTAGATATTTGTGTCAATGAGCAGTTGAGCAAGCAACCTAACACAGTGTGTGTTACTGCCATTTCTGTCTTTATTTAAAGACATTTATCTAGTAACACTACTTTAACTGCAGTGAGCACAGGACACATCCCTGCAGACGACTTGCTGCTGTTTTAATTATGGAAATATTAGTTGGTTCTGATGATAAGTTGAATTTATTTGCCACAGACAGTGACTAAAGCTAATTTACGCCTGACCCCATGGATCCTGAAGGGAACCTTACATACTTGCATACTTTTATACTTCAGTTAATGGTTTTAGTGTCCGCCCCGGTATCAGGGGCGAAAAGGAGGCGATCACGTTTAATCGGTTATAACACGGGGTGAGAAATATAAGTCCAGACGTGTGGTATCCACAGAAACCTCTGAATCTCAGCTAAAATGTCATATAAACCATTTCTACAACCACCAAACACACCGAAAACAAGCCACGATTAAACGAGCAGTTACGTAAATGCGCGTTAGTCCGCTAAACAAACAAAACCGAACAAGAAATTCTTCAAACTTCATGTAACAGGTGTTCTGAGAAACCATCCTACTCTGACAAAGTGTCCTACCCGTCTTATAGTTTGACGTTGACTTGTGACTAACCCTATCCCCTAACCATAACCTTAAGAACCACAACCTTGGGTGAAAGAAAAAGAAGTTAATTTGGGTTTGGTGTTGTGTGCATGTGCCGCGTCTGCGCAGAAACATTGGGTAGGATGTTTTTGAGGTAATGGATTCCCAGAACACCGGCTAAAGATTGGCTGGTTAGCTTTCAGGGCTATTACTGACTCCACACACCAAGTTTCACCACACTCTGACCAAAATTCACTGAATGAGCCAGAAAAGAAGACCACAAAAACACACAGCGGCGCAAATGCGCTAAGACAGAAATTGGCTTACCGTCCCGATTTCCTCTGTTATTTTCGCTGGTAGCCGGTAGCCACGTGATTAACAGTAGTTACCACGCCTACCTAGCCGCATCAGAGCCGTTTCCCGTCAACAACCTCCATTTTAGACCCACTTACAGACACTTGACTGGACAGACGCCACATGCAGTAAATTTGGGCCCACATGGGTTTTGGCATTGGTTGAAGTAACGTGAACGTGGCATTGTTACTGTGATTCTATTGGCTCAAACGATTAAAAAGAGGTGTCAGTCATGCAAATTGACCAAAAGAAACCAAAGTTACAGCCCCTCGGAGTTTAAAGGGCCAGAGACCAATCAAACGCTCTATGCGCGCTGCAGAAAAGGGCCATTACCATGTAAATGCGTGGTTAATTCTCAAAAAAAAAAAAAAAAAAAAAAAAAAAAAAAAAAATATATATATATATATATATATATATGTATATATGTATATATATATGTATATGTATATGTATGTATGTGTATGTATGTGTATATATGTGTATATATGTGTATATATGTATGTGTATATATGTATATGTATATATATATATATTCCTCCCTCCCACCTTCTTCCCTTTCAGAATGTCTATCCGAGTTAAAATCCTGGTTTAGCTCTAATTTTCTAAAGCTCAATGAGGATAAAACTGAGATCCTCCTTATTGGCACCAAATCCAACCTTTTGAAGGCAAACCATTTCTCACTCACCATCGATAACTCCACAGTTTTCCCTTCTCCTCAGGTTAAGAGCCTTGGTGTCATCCTAGACAGTTCACTTTCCTATAAATCTCACATCAATAATCTCACCTGTTCTGCCTACTTCCATCTACGTAACATTAACAGATTGCTTCCTTCTCTTTCCACCCAGTATACGTCCATTCTTGTCCATAGTCTTGTTACCTCCCGTATTGACTACTGCAGTTCTCTTCTGCATGGTCTCCCCCAAAAATCCCTCCATAAGTTTCAACTGGTTCAGAACTCTGCTGCTCGCATTATCACCAGAACCCCTCCTACCAGCACATCACCTGTTCTTCAGGAACTTCACTGGCTCCCTGTGAAATTCCGGATAATATTCAAACTTCTTCTGCTCACCTTCAAGGCCATTCATAACGTTGCTCCTCCTTACCTTTCTGACCTGTTAACCACTACCTGTTCTGCCCGTTCCCTTCGATCTTCTTCTTCTATCCAGCTTGCTGTACCTTCCTTCCGCCTCACCACCCTGGGAAGCAGAGCTTTCAGCTGCTCTGCTCCCAGGCTGTGGAGTTCTCTGCCCCCAGAAATAAGAAACATTGGTTCTCCCCCAGTTTAAATCCCAACTCAAAACTCATCTGTTCAAATCTGCATATTCACTGTGAATCCACTGTTTGTTAATTTTATCTTGTGCTTTTGTTTTATTGTTCTTATTCTGCAAGTGTTTTATCCTATTGTAAAGTGTCCTTGGGTGACTTGAAAGGCGCTCATAAATAAAATTTATTATTATTATTATTATTATTAAATAATATGAAAGGATGTGATGCTGCAGGTTGGCTTTCATTCTTTGACCAGTTTGTACGCATCTTCTCACAGGAGTGAGCCAAGCATGGCTGTAGCCTACACTTTACTTGCTTATGTAACAGAGTTAGAAAATAGCTTAATGAATTTCCTCAAAATTGATGTGCTTTGTAAATAGTTGGAGCCACCTGGTGGACAAACACAGCAACTGCAACTGTTAAGGTTCCAAATTGCTGCACAGCGCACAGGGGGTGCAGAGCCATTTCAGGGGGGGACAAATGCTTGGACACTGCTAACATCATGGACAGGTTTTTTGATGGGGCGCCCACACAAACGCAAAGGTTAAGGTTCCAAATTGCTGCACAGCCATGCCTCAGCAAAGGAAAATACTCCCAAGCTGGTGGTAGGTGCTTGTGAGCGATGCTGCTGTCAATTCTGTATGTGTATTAATAAAAACACTCTTACAGTGGTAATTGCTAACATGTATTTTGATTGTTAGCAGTACTAGCATGTATCCTGAAAGTTACAGGCATTTTGATGCATGGGTAGTAACTTTATTCACAAGTAGCATTTTTAGTTAGCATGCTAAGCTGATACTCGTTAGCTAGTCGGGTGCTTTTTGACTTGCACTCAGCTCTAATGTTTCTCTATGAGATTGTAATTGTTCTAATTCTTGTTAACAGAACTGAATGTTGCAGTTGCTTTTCACTCTGTTGATGACGACTGTGTGTTGTTTTTTTTGTACCAGGTAGGCGCTGTTAAGTATACGTTTTAATTGATGCTGTTGTATAGAAAAAAAATTATAAACAATGATGATTGTTTTATAATAGAAAAGCTGTTTTTATATGTTATTGTTGTTGTTGGTTAGGAAAAAGCAGATATGTCTCTTATCACTCATTTACCACAAAGAGAAAAATAAATAAATAATACTGGCACTATATGATCACAGGTTTGGTTTCAGCTAGAACTTTTAAAGAAAGACTTTGTTGATGTTGTGTTGTATAAATATATCTTAGTCATTTGTTAAGTGTTATGTTGGAAAGTGTTATATGTGTTATATGGAAAATACTCCCAAGCTGGTGAACTGAATGTTGCAGTTGCTTTGCACACTGTTAATGACGACTGTGTGCTGTTTTCTTTATACCAGTTGCTAGAATAAAGAGGGAGCCCAGAGTAAGGGCAAGTCCAGCGTCGCAGTGCTTTCTACATGGGCATATCGCACCACTTGCACCATAGACTCACAGAACAGCAGCAGCTACACTTACATAAAAAAAGGATTAGCATAATGTAGTGCAAAATGCATAAAGTGTTTTCTTTTAACTCAAGAACATGAAACTTGCATCAAGTGTTTCCATGGTGACCAATCTAGAATTTGGCGTTTGTAATTCTGCATCAGATTTTAAAAATAGTTAATCTGTGCTAGAGAAACCATCAGAGACAGATTGGTGCTGGTGCTGTGCGTCATGGTGAAGACAGAGCTGAGTGTAAAAGCAAAGCTCTTAATTTACCGCTCGATCTACGTCCCTACCCTCACTTATGGTCACGAGCTGTGTTGGGGAATAATGGGATACATGTACCAGTGTTACGTATTTAAAATACAAAATATGAGTAACTGTATTCTGTTACAGTTACCGTTTAAAAAGGTGGTATTCAGAATACAGTTACTTTGTTGAAATAAATGGATTACATGGCGGTACTTCCCTGTTTCATATGTTCAGCTATGTCCTCTCTATTTTTGGTAATTCCACGCCGGTGGAAACCCAAACAAAACAGGCATTAAGAGGCTCAAATATCTGTGTCTCAATCTCGCGGCCCATGCGGCCTGCATAATGACGTGAAGAAATATTTTCTAAAAAATTATTCAAAAAATGATTTAATATGAAGGCAACAGCAGAGTGTTACAGGCATCGCCCTAAAGCATGTAGCATCATGGGCAGTGTAGTCCGTGCTGCAGGGAGAATGGACTGCCATACCCGTTATGTGTCTGTGAGCGAGGGAGGGAGAAAAAGGAAAAGTACGAGCTGTCATCGAGCAGAAACGGGAGCTGGAAGCATGTAAATATAATAATAACCACTGCAGCCAAGAAGAGAGCCTGACGAGCCCAGTTGTAAGTAAGCTATTAAGACTCGACTGTACACCGTGTTCGTGTTTTCCTCTGAAACAATAAGTTCTGTTGGAGCAGCCTTTCAACGCCTCTCTCTGTCTCTGCTAGCAAAGTTGACCCAGACAACAAAGTAAAGCTAGTTTTCGGCTACGAGCCGACACGAACCCACCGTATTAGCCAGAGGTCCCTTTACTACGGTTCGGAGCCGCGGACCTTCAGTAACAGTAATAAATCACAGCAATAGTACATTCATGTAGTTGTAAACAGCATGATAATATATTAAGTAATCCAAAGTATTCAGAATACGTTACTCTCATTGAGTAACGAAACAGAATACGTTACGGAATACATTTTGGGGCATGTAATCTGTAATCTGTAGTGGAATACATTTAAAAGTAACAATTTTGCAGTATAGTAAAAAGCTGTCCAGGAAACTTAGAACGAGACTAATCCGATTCAAATTGCTACACCAAATTTACTGGTTGCCACACAGACTGTACAGGGTGAACCTCATACAGTCCCCTGAATGCTGGAGATGTCAGACTGGGGTGGAGCTGTCCTAAAACCCAAATCTTTTGGACTGAGATACAGGATTTTATCAAATCAACTACACGACGGGATATTCCTTTTTCATCAAGACTATTCGTTTTGGGGAACCCATCACTCCTTAAACATGCGTTATGATTGACAGACTGCATTGATGCTGGGGCGTAAACTCAGGCCCCTTTCATCCCACCTGTCTCTGTATGGCATGTTCAACCAGGGAGACTCGCTGCACTAGAACGACTCTCATACAGGCTTCTGAATAAAGTGGAGAGCTTCCACCTGGAGTGGGATCCATATCTGTCCAGAATAAAAGGATCAGACTAGAATTTAGAGTGGGACAGACACTGACAAAGCACTCTCAGGGATGACAGAGTGTGGCATGGAGTAAAACCCATGTAGTCAAAGGCTGGCTGTGTTTTTTGTTTTGTTTGTTTGTTTGTTTGTTTATCTCTTGTTTTGTTTGTCTCATTTTGGTTTAGTATTCTCTACTGCTCTGCCGTTCTGCTGATGCTTTTTTATGTGATGTAATCTGTGTCTTCAGTGGACTGTAGTGTTCTAAAAATACAATAACACAAAAAAAATCTTTTAATCTGCCAGGGTTATCAGCAGGGTTTAAACATGTACTCATTATTAACTAATTACATTACTACGGCTTTTTCCTAGCAATGGTGTCTCATAATCATCGCTGTCAGGGCAGTCCTCGCGGTCGACCAGCCCGTGTGTCTGTTATGTTTTGCTGTCATGTGTATTGTCTTGGCTCCTCCCCCCTGTTTCCTTCTTTATGAGTATATGTGTTTACAGGCCGGGAAGGTTCGCCGCGCTGAAGCCACTGATCATCATCGTTAGTGGCTCCTTACTTAACTGTGTGGCTGAGCTTCAGTCCACGCTGGTTAGTACAGCTACGGCTCTGAGGTGAAGACTAATCGCTCCATCTTACCTCGTGGGGATCTGGGAAAGAAGTGTGTCACAGGAGCAGTGTTGGAGTTTTCACGATTCACACCACAGATACGAGCGCTGTGTGGGATTTAGGAGGACCACCGTGAAAGCCACAGTAGATCACTTTGTTGATCACTAGTTTTGCTGTAAATAAACTCACTGTCTGTTTTTGGAAAGTCCTGCATTTGGTCCAGTGTTTGTCCTGAATGTGACGAAGCTGAGTGAAAGCTTGTCTGTATTTCAGTGCCTCTAGCAAAACGTCCAGCAATTAGTTTTACATATTTACAAATCAAACATACACACATACGCCCCCCCCCCACCACCACTACCACCAACAAACACACCAAGTGAGATTTGGTGTGCTTGTTGGTGATGGTTCGTCTCTTCGTAAAGCCATTCTCTAGAGAGAGACACCAGTAGGAGAGCAACAGGGCCAATAATACACAACAGTTTGTTTTACTGACACAAACGATGGACAGATTCAGTGTTTTGTTCAAGAGTTAATAAAGTGATGATGTTGGTTTCTTTGTATTACTGTAGGATCTTTACCTTACAAAATAAAGCACCTTGAGGCAGCTGTTGTTGTGATTTGGCGTTACAGCGGTCCCTCGTTTATCGCAGGAGTGACGTTCTAAAAATAACACACCATAGGTGAAATCCGCAAAGTAGCCAACTTTATTTTTTACGATGATTATAGATGTTTAAGGCAGTAAAACCCCTCACTACACACTTTCTACACTTTTCTCAGACAGGCACGAACTTTTTCACACTTTTCTCTCTTGTTTAAACTCTCAAAGTTCAAACCTTCATAAAATAAGTCCAGTGTTATAGCATGAAACCAAAGCTCAAAGCCTGTTTTCAGGTGCAGAACATGGGAATAGAGCAGCTGCTGGAGGAAAAGAATGAGCTGAGGAAAGTTTGACTATCTGACTGTTTGGTTTCACTTAATGCGCCTTACAATGCGGTGTGCTTTAGGGTCCAAAAAATACGGTAACTTCTACCTTCCTGTAGCGTGTCCAGAAGTCCAACTTTTTGTGCGATGGTTAGCATCTTCCTCTGCCACTGCAGGAGCCTCTGACGGTGCAAAACGTCTCATTGTTGTGTTTGTTGGGGAGAAAACTTACAAACATACAGCACTTCAGAGTCACGCTGCTAGAGATCGAAGATTCATGTAAATTTGACAAGCTGAACACATTCTGAGCTGGACCGGAGACACGAGATTGATTGACAATGGTCCACAGCCAATCAGGACGCAGAACACAATGCACTGTAAAAAAATATAAATCTGCGAAACAGTGAGACTGTGAAAAGTGAACCGCATAATAGTGAGGGACAACTGTATATAAATAAAAATGATTTGAAAGTTTCTGTCATCAGAGAAGATGATGACATATTGCATGTCTCCTTACACCACCTCTCACCATCGGAGATTCTTGTCTCTGTATTCTGCTGTCAGTCTCTCACCTCCTGTGGAGGCGTTCCCACATGAAAGTATCCTTTCACGGTCCACTCTAGGACAGTCAGCAAACTTAAGATACCTGGGTGTCTCTGGAGATTCTCCTGATTCCCCTGAAGCCCACAGTGACTGTTTCACAGGAAAAGAGAAGGACAGGCTGGTACCTGAAGCAGAGAAAGGTCAGTGAAATGAGGAGCAGGAAGTGATGACATGCATATCAATGTTACTCCTGCAAGGTAAACAGTGACTCACAATTACTCGGCCAACTTTTAATTAAGATTATAATTGCGTGACTATTGCCCCTGACAGGGATGATTGAGGCGGGGAGTCGATGCTCTGATTAGGGCGCTTCCTGTCCTGTGTCAGGAATAATGACATGACACACAGGGAGAGGCTGCAGCTGATTTTTTATTTTAATTCTTTGTTTAAGCTTTGTTGATTGCACTTTGGAAAACACACACACACACACACACGATTCAGCAAGAACATAACAGGACAAGAGGGTATACTTTCTTTACTGTTATATTTGGGATTTGTGAGTATTTGTGATGTAAAAGTTAAATAATAATAATAATGGATTGCATTTATATAGCGCTTTTCTAAGCACCCAAAGCACTTTATAATTCCACTATTCATTCACTCTCACATTCACACACTGGTGGAGGCAGCTACAGGTGTAGCCACAGCTGTCCTGGGGCAGACTGACAGAAGCGAGGCTGCCATATCACGCCATCGGCCCCTCTGGCCAACACCAGTAGGCGGTAGGTGAAGTGTCTTGCCCAAAGACACAACGACCAGGACAGAGAGAGCTGTGGGATCGAACCGGCAACCCCTTGAACCATGGTCGCCCCGTAAATTATATCATCTCCCTTTTTCTTTCTAGAGCCTTTCCCTAAAACTAACCAATAAGCCACCCTGTAGCTCTCATTCATCCTCGACCGTTTTGCAGTATGAAATTCCCCTACATCTCTGAATTGCTGCCCAAATGTCCCGTTTGTGATTATTGATCACAAAAAACACAGCTTAGTGTTGCCTGCCCTGCACTGCACTGTTGGCCAGTGCTGCACATTATTCCTGCACCTGGAGGTGTTGAGCTACAACAGGGAAGCCCTCTGTGGCTCGGCTGCAGGGGAGAAGCGGAGCAACAGGTTCAGGGAAGGCTGGTGTTCGCGGCCAGCAAGCATCATCTAATCACACCTTCCCTATTTCAGTAGGGGGGCCGGAGAGGAGGGGGGAGCTGCTGGAGCAGAGAGCCAGTGCACAGTGAAAAAAAAGTATAATTCCTGTTTATTTCATTTTTGAGTTTCCAGACCTCTTCCATATATTCCTTTTATTATTTTGGCAGTTTTCATTAAGATCAGATATATGAGAAAAGATTGTATGAATATAATCTGGATCATCATTATTAGGAGTATACAAAGTGACAGTTGTACAAGTATTGTTTAAAATAGTTTCCTGAATTCCAATAGATCAACCTTCTGTGTTCAGAGCAGAGCCTCTAATGTCCTAAGAAAGTGAATTTTGTCGTGTATGTTTATGCAGCGTCTGATCTGGGTGTGTGTCTGTGTAGCATGAGGTTTCTGAACACATATGAAAGTGTTGCTCGTGTCACTGCGCTGTGAGAAGTTGGGTTGTAAATATGGGGGTGCTAATGAGGCATAAGTGCAACAAACCCCCAAATCTTATGACAGAGAAACAAACAGGACAGATGTTACAGAGAGCGTCTGTGTGTGTGAGAGCAAGTGATGTGTGCGTATGAGTGAAAAAGAGATAAGAGATGGAGAATGAGAGAAAGAGAGAGACATGATTCTGTGTCTCATCATTTTTGTCTACTTTCCATTCAGAAGAGCCGTGGATGGTGGTGGGATCAGCTGTCCGTCGATGTAAAGCTCATCATGACAAAAGGGGCTCATTTCCCCTTCTGTCTTTGTTGTTTCAGAACAGGAAATGATACTTCACATCTGTTGTTTATTTCACTATGAAACTGGTCGCTCATACCAAACGATCTTCCTCTTAATTCACGCCCTTTGCTTTTGACAAGTTTCTGCTGGAAATGTTTGAATTTAGCATTGATGGAGCGTGGTCATGTTCCAGAGCGGGTCCAGAGACGGTGTGACGGTTTAGGTCGTTAGAGCGAAGTTTCTAATCAGCATGTTCGGGTTATCTGACGGACTTTCTGGGATTCCTGAGAAAATCAAGCTGTCTCACATACTTCTTGTTTGTATGTCACGAATGGTTTCTTTTGTTTGCCACATTTGTAAGAAAAATGCATTTGCAACTACATTTCTACACACGATCAGAGTCATATGATTGTTGGTTTTCCTCTGTGTCAATTAGTGATGTGTTGGTCGCGAACGAAACGGCTCTTACGGTGTGTTCACACCGAACGCGATGGACGCGAATAGAGCGTCAGGTTTACATGTAAAGTCAATGGAAAAGCGCGATGACGCGCGATTGTGGGTCCCGCGAAAATTCGGAAGCAGATTTGCGTCGCGAAAACGCCAAAACGCGTGAAACGCGCGTCAGTGTAGCGCGTCTGGCGCGTTTGACTCGCGAATAAAACCACGCGCGTGAGTTTTTGTGTTGCATTTTGTGCATACGCGCGTTTCGCGTCTACCGCTCGAGTTGGAAAAATCTGAACTCCAGCGTCAAATCGCGCCGCGACAACCAATCAGGAGCCTGGTGACGTGGCTCTGACCTAGGTCAAAGGGGCAGATCCAGCCAAAGCCCTTCATTCTTCATTCAGTATGGAGGAAAAGCTAATCAGTGCCGTGGCTAATCACCCAGAGCTATATGATGCTAGCTACTACTTCTACCGAGACAGGAATAAAAAGGACCTAGCTTGGAGACACATAAGTGAGGAGATCGGGCAACCTGGTAAGTTCATTCCTTCTTCTTTTTAATTTTCAGACTGACCCGATGAACCCGCGCAAAAGCTAGCAAGCCCGCCTACTGTCCCGCTATTTTCCCACTGATGTACAAATACCTTTCCGCTAACAAGATAATGCGTTTATTCAGAGGACATCTGCAGGAGAAAGTGGAAGAGCCTCAGGGACACTTATAATAAGGAGAAGAAGACAGAGAAGGAGAAGAGGAGTGGGTCTGCAGCAGGATCGGGGAGAAAATGGAAGTTCTTCGCGGTCATGGGGTTTCTGGACCCCTTCCTCACCCTGCGGGAGACTAGCGGAAATATGGTGCGGACCGTGGAGAACTTCTCCCCCGAGGACCAGGGACAGCCCGAAGAGCCAGCAGGGGAGTGTCAGTCAGAAGGTATGTTTACATAGAGTTAATGTAGGCAGTTAATTTATGCGTGTTGTCATACAGGAACATATTTTGTTTATTAATAAACAGTATACAGTAGTCCCGCTGTTCATCCGTCACTGCCTCGCCTTTTCACTGATTTTTTTTATGGCACCGTACAGCTTTCAACAATGCGCATTGCATTCTGCAGCCCAAATGACAAATCTCCTCCATGTCGTGTCTCCTGCGCTTGCCAAACTTATCATGTTTGGTTTTGATAACCATCACGTCCAATAGAAAAAAACAGCACAAAAACACTCATAACTATGACCCTCATTCGGAAATACACACCTGCACCGGGAGCAAAAAAGGCGCACAAAAGTGGCGCCGCAGACGGAGAAAAAGTGCGGCATAATACTTTTACGTTTTAAAATCGACAAAGGTTTTCACTTTGAGAATCAACTTGTGAGAACTGTGACTACTGCTCATGTGCTGCAATAAATGAGAGACCACTGTATATAATAATAAGTATATAAGTATATAATAATATTATATTCTCTATGACTATTGTCTTCAACCTGTTAACATTTAATATTGTCTTCATAGAGTCAAGTAATCATGCAGCAGAGTCCTCCCCTGTCTCTTCTCCTGGCTCCCCAGTCCCTGGTCCCTCAGCTCCTGCTGCTGCACCCACAGGTATGAACATCAAGCACTGACAGCTTTTTACTTGCTTGAATTCCCTTGTGATCACCTTTACTAAATATCTACAACCAATCTGTTTATATCATGTTTTTTTCAATTTTGAAAATGAAAATCTAATAGCAGCCTTCTCATTACTTTGTGTTGTTTTGTGCTGTGTTTTACAGGCCCACAGAGGAGGACAGCTCGAAGGCGGGCGAGGGACGGGTCCCAGGACGGTCCATCGGCGGTGGAGCTGGCCATCCTGGAGTCCCTAAAGAGGCCACGCCCGTCTCCAACTGAACATTTCCTCCTCGGCCTTGTTCCTGCTCTGGAGAGCATGCCGCCTCAGACACGAGAATTCGTGAAATTTCAAATTTATAAATTAGTTTTTGAAAACAGCACAGCTGTATTAAATTTGGAAACATTGGACCCTAATGATCAGTAGTTTTCTGATGAGGCAGCAGCTCTCCAGGGCAGAAACAATGTTCTTATTTTTCTCCTCCTTCTCCCTGAGGCTCTTCCACTCCAAGCTGGGTCCTTTTTATTCCTGTCTCTCTGTAAATAGTTAAATTTCATATATTTATGATAAATGTTTTTGTTAATGAATTTATATTTTTTCAAATAAACATTTATAATGACAAAATGTCTCTGTTCTACTACACAGCAAATATTGGCACCCGACTTGACACAAGTAGAATTTATTTCATATTATACTAATGACAAAACATACTAATACAGTGGGATGCAAAAGTTTGGGCAACATTGTGAAAAGTAATTATTTTCTTGTACAAATCATTGGTTGTCACAATAAAAATAGTCAAATATATCATATAGGAGACACACACAGTGATATTTGAGAAGTGAAATGCAGTTTACAGAAAGTGTGCAATAACTGTTTAAATCAAGCAGGTGCATAAATTGGCAACACAAAAAAAGAGAAATGAAATAAATATTTAGTGTATATCAATGTGTGTGTCTCCTATATGATATATGTAAGTGACATTTTTCATTGTAACAGTGATTCATACAGGAAAATAATGACTATTAATAAGGTTGCCCAAACTTTTGCACCACACTGTATATAGGAACATAGTGAAGACAAGTTATTTAAGAGAGTAAAAAGAGGTTAGTTTATTTTGGAGTAGAGCTCCATTTATTAAGAAAAATTTCAAAAGACAGGAACACTCTTTAGAGGTTTGTGGGTGGCTCTTAAAAGAGCCGTTGTGGGGAAGTCACTCGGACTTCAAACAGGCTACTCCTTTGGTTGCCAAGACACAGCTCCCTCCACCGAGAAGTGAGCCATGAATTTCTCCCTCACCAGGACAGCCTCTCTGGAGGAGTTGTTTGCTGGCAAGGAACCTGGACAAAATTGTTTAAAATGAGTATTATGTGTACTGCAGTTACAAAATACATTATTGAAATTCCAAAATTACAAATTGCAAAACATAAATCTTACATAAAACCTTTTGTAATTATAAGGATAATTACATGATATATATTAGATATAATCTAAAACAGTCTGCGGGGATTATATACAAATATTCAACTATCCCAGAATTAAACCAGGTCTAAATAAAAAGGAGTGAGTATCACTACAAAGGTTAACTCAGTGGTCCTAATGCTACAGTTTGATATCAGAAAATAATGACTATTAATAAGGTTGCCCAAACTTTTGCACCACACTGTATATAGGAACATAGTGAAGACAAGTTACTTAAGAGAGTAAAAAGAGGTTAGTTTATTTTGGAGTAGAGCTCCATTTATTAAGAAAAAATTAAAAGGACAGGAACACTCTTTAGAGGTTTGTGGGTGGCTCTTAAAAGAGCCGTTGTGGGGAAGTCACTCGGACTTCAAACAGGCTACTCCTTTGGTTGCCAAGGCACAGCTCCCTCCGCCGAGAAGTGAGCCATGAATTTCTCCCTCACCAGGACAGCCTCTCTGGAGGAGTTGTTTGCTGCCATACGACCCAGGCCTTGCAACGGCTCCACCACAGCAGGTGCCACACCCCTCACAGCAGGTGCCCCTCTCTCGTCCACACAGCGCAGAAAATTGTGGAGAACACACGTCGCCTTCACACACTTCTCCGCAATTTCAGGACGGAGCTCCATGGAGCGCCGATACAACCTCCACTGTGAGGAGAGGATACCGAAGGCACCCTCCACTATCATCCTGGCCCTGGAAAGGCGGTAGTTAAAGATCCTCTTCTCTAAAGGGAGGAGGCATCCAGGGAAAGGCCTCATGAGCTCACGCCGCAGCGGGAACGCTTCATCAGCCACAAAGACATGGGGCTGGGCTCCACGGTGTTCTCCACCGGGTAGAGGCTGGTCAGGAGGCAGATGGAGAGTCCCAGCCCGAAGAGCCTGACCAAAGGTGGAGTTGGCCAGAATACCACCATCGCTGGTCCTCCTGTACCCCCCAACATCAATGACGCGGAAGCGATGCTCTGCATCCACAACCGCAAGGAGAACAATGGAAAAAGTTCCCTTGTAGTTGTGGAACATGGATCCTGAGTTGGGGGGTGCCTTCGTCTGGACGTGCTTCCCATCCAGAGCTCCACAGCAGAGAGGGAAGTTCCAGCGTTCCTGGAATCCCTCTGCGATGGACCGCCAGTCTTGAGTTGAAGGCACAGCCATGAAATCGTCCACTAGACAGTCCCAGATGGCCGTCGCTACCTGGGGGATGATCTGGCTCACAGTGGACACACCAACTCGAAAACTGAACGCAATGGTCCTGAAGGAGTCCCCGGTGGCAAGGAACCTGGACAAAATTGTTTACAATGAGTATTATGTGTACTGCAGTTACAAAATACATTATTGAAATTACAAAATTACAAATTACAAAACATAAATCTTACATAAAACATTTTGTAATTATAAGGATAATTACATGATATATATTAGATATAATCTAAAACAGTCTGCGGTGATTATATACAAATATTCAACTATCCCAGAATTAAACCAGGTCTAAATAAAAAGGAGTGAGTATCACTACAAAGGTTAACTCAGTGGTCCTAATGCTACAGTTTGATATCAGCAAACACCGAGCTCATACATTGATATGACACCACAGCCATGCTATCATTCAAACACTGATAACAGCATAAATCGAATTAAATCGGGACTTGATGAGACCTTCTGAGTATCACTAGAAATATTATAAACAGTCGTCTCCGTACCACAGTTTGCTATCAGTAAAAACCGAGAGCATTCACTGTTAGCATAGCACATCCATGTTAGCAGTGTATAAATGGATAGTTTAGCATATATTAGCACAGGTATCAATAAAGGACTACCATATTAAATACTTTTACTAACCTCAGGCAGATGGACAGGCGCTCTGCAGGTGGGATTGAGCGCCTGTAGTTGGTGTCTAGGCGGGCGATTCTGGGACCGACGCGGGAAAGCAGGTCCTCAAACTGGCCGAGTGAAAGACGGTGATATCGCTGAAATCGGCCGTCATCCAGGCGCAGCTCCTGGAGCAAATGGTGAAACTCACCAAACTGCTCACGCCTCTGGAGGACCTGATGGACCCAGGTACGGCGAGGGCGTCTTGTACGCAGCTGCTCTGCTCTCCACAGTACATAGAGAAGGGAGACTCTCTCTTCAAGCGCTAACTCGACAGCTGCCATCTTGCAAAGATACCTGTCTGGCACAACTTCCTCCCACATCCCTCCCACATTTCCGGTTCACGCGCGTCAAAATATGATATTTTGACGCGCGATGGATTTTTCTTGGACACGCGTTGAGGCGCGAATGTGCATGCGTCAAATTAGGGGCGTTTTTGTTCGCGTCCATCGCGTTCGGTGTGAACACACCGTTAGAGCCGACTCTTTGACGTGAACGACGCGAGCCGTGAGGTTTTTTCTTTCTCTCACCCTCTCTCTCGCACTTTTTTCCCGCTTCACTCCGCACGTGAGCCTTGTGCTTTGTGCTGGGCAGAGGGGGGAGGGGCGGTAGTTACACTTAGTAGCACAGAGAGAGAAAGAGAGCCAGGGACAACAACGTCACATTAGAAAGGTATATAGTTGCAGATGATAAAGGATTCAGAAAGTTTATTCATGCAGGCCCATATGACAGAGAATGTGCATCTTCTTTTTGTTTTCATATTTTAATTTATATTTAATTGTGTTGTGGTTTGCAGTGTTTTGTGTTGTTTCACTTTAAATTTGTAAAAGGAAAAAGCTGAAAATTTAAATAGTTAAAAGTTGAAATGTAAATAGCTGATTTTTGTATTATATGATTTATTTATTACATTTAATGTGGAGTGAATAAATAAAAGTATATTTACGGTGGCCCCTACAGACAAAACATGTAAAAACTCAAAACATGTAAAAACACAACAGAAGTGCTCCAGGATGCTAGGGGGCAGTGTTGAGCTTTTGTTACCTAGTGGCTACACAAGCCAGCAAGTACCAACGACTGGATTTGGTGTGTGGTAGTAACAGGTAAATGGACATTTTTTAAAATTATTTGAATATATATGAGTGCCTGTGTATAAATACACAAACAATACACACTTGCTTTCATGCTTTCAATTGTGTAATTTAAGTGATCTAGGTAGCTCTGTTTTGGAAGTTCAGTTCATGCTAGAAATGTGTTTTGGAGTTTGTACGTGCTTTGTCTCTAGGGGCCACCGCATATATTTATATATAAACATATATAAATAAAACCACTTTTTTTACGTTAGTAATTCCTTTTGTGCATAATTTTATATTATTGTTAATAATAAATTAATTAAAGCAACAAAACAACCTGAAGAGCCAAAAGAGCCGGTTCTCTAAAAAGAGCCGGAAATCCCATCACTAGTATCTATTGTAGGGTCTACCTTACAATATTAAGCGCCTTGAGGCAACTGTTGCTGTGATTTGGGGCTGAATAAATAAAGTTGAATTGAATTGAACTTCAAATGTTAATGAGTCAAATCAAATTTGATCCTTAAGTAACTATGAGGTTTGTTCTGTACTGTTCTTTGGTGTTTTTCCTAATCAGATGGTGCAGAGAGAGTGATGGAGGACTGCCATCCACAACCTAACACCATCACTCAGCTCTCCCTCCAATCTCCCATCCTGCCTCGCCATCTGTCTCCTTGACCCTGCAGCAATTGGGCAGTGGGGGTGAAAATTGTGTCTTGTCATTGAATTTAAAAAACAAAACCACACACACACACAGACACACACTACAGAAGTTGAAGGTTCAGCAAAATGAAGCAGCAAATGTTGGAATGAGTCTTCGAGGGAGAAAAATGATAAATAAAGGTCACTTACGTTTTTACCATTTGTTCACTGCGGGCTACAAATGACCAAAATGACCAAAATAAACTGTGCAATACATTTTAAGGAATACGTTTCAAAAATATGCTTGATGGAGCAAATATGATACAAAAGAAAATATATAAACTATTATTATTATTTAATTTTTTAGGTTTAATAAACACTCCATCCATCCATCCATCCATCTTCATCCGCTTTATCCGAGGCCGGGTCGCGGGGGCAGCAGCCTAAGCAAAGAGGCCCAGACCTCCCTCTCCCCAGCCACCTCCTCCAGCTTATCCCGGGGAACACCAAGGCGTTCCCAGGCCAGCCGAGAGATATAATCTCTCCAGCGTGTCCTGGATCTGCTCGGGGCCTCCTCCTGGTGGGACATGCCTGGAACACCTCACCCAGGAGGCGCCCAGGAGGCATCCTTGTCAGATGCCCGAACCACCTCAGCTGGCTCCTTTCGATGTGGAGCAGCAGCGGCTCTACTCTGAGCCCCTCCCGGATGGCCGAACTTCTCACCCTATCTCTAAGGGAGAGGCCAGCCACCCTTCGGAGGAAGCTCATTTCTGCCGCTTGTATCCGCGATCTCGTTCTTTCAGTCACTAACCACAGCTCGTGGCCATAGGTGAGGGTAGGGACGTAGATCGACCGGTAAACTGAGAGCTTCGCTTTTACACTCAGCTCCCTCTTCACCATGACGGACCGGACACTCCATTCAAACATATTTAAATCAGTATGATATGAAGCTCTGCGTAAAAATAGATGATTTGTGTAATTTTTGGTTCAACACAGTTTCCATGAAGCATGATTTTAGACAGCAAACCGTTGGTTTATGGACACCTTCATTTTTTATGTTCTAAGGTTAAACTTCTTTGCTAGTTTCTTTTAATTCTCAGTTTTATTTTTCATTCTATTTAACTTTTATGTTTTTTCTTTATTTTATTGATAAAGCAATAACATTTTTAAATTTGCGCCATTATTAAATGTATTAAATGCTTTTCCCTGACCATGCCTGTACAGATTTTTCCCAACTTTCAGTTGCCTCTAACTGCACGTGGAGTGACTTCCAGTTGTAGTTTCTGCTTTTTTGCTCATTTCCCGACTGCCTTACTTCAGTTCGTTTCTTCTTCACCCACCAAGAGTGAGCAACAGCGACCAGTTAGTCGATAAATGGAGTCCATATTTTGTTAGAGATCCAAGTTCAGCCAGTTCGCTGCTATGTTGGGTATTAATTTGTTCCACCCATCACAACCAGCATAGCTTTTCTTCCCCTTACACAGCGTATCCCACATTAGTACTAAATCTTGGTCCTGTGGATAAAAAATGGTGCTTGTGCCACATTACATTATGCAGCTAAAAAAAGGTCCACAGTTTTCCTCTGAGAGCACAGGAGACGAAGGGCATCACCGAGGCCTGTCAGGCCCCTTTAAAACAAATGTATTTAATTCAGTCACACATTGGTTTTAATGATGAGACTGATTAATATGATTAACAGCAGGCCTGTACAGTATTGAATGCAAATACAAACAGATATAGATGGATGAAGGTGCTCACTGAAGCACAGGACAGGGATCAAGGACTCATAATTTCAGGCTGGGGAGCGTCGGGGAGAGAGGGTTATGCTTATTAACCTTTCTGAAATAGCTCATGCACCGAGTCTTTATTGATGACCCAGTTATAAAGTCAGTGATTTCTTTAGCAAGCTGAAATCAAAGGTTAAGCTATTCAGTTTAATTGCTCTACAAGGTCATTTATTGACACCCTTAAGCTTTAAGCACTATGGTGGAAAAAAGGAATGATGAAGAAGAGGAGAGGAGGAAGGTAGCCAGACATCTGATGTTGTTTTACAGCCCCAAACTTTCTAAAGGGCTTATGCATAACTCACAGGCTCGGTGCTGACAGAGCTGACAGAATTAGATTTCTCATTAATAAAATCAAAGGATATTTGGGATTATTGAACAGTTTGATGAATTTAACATGAATCATACTACTATATATTTTACTACGGCCAGTCACCAGATCTAAACCAAGCAGCACACATGGATTGTTTTAAATGAATATTTAGACAGATTCAGAATAGTGCAGCAAGGGTACAAGATGCTTAAAGGATAAATGATATGCAGTGATGTGACCTGTACTCCCAGGACTCCTGACCATCTCCACTGCCGTGTTGTTGATGAGGAGTGGGGTGTAACTGGTACTGCTGGTGTGTAACTTCTCTACTTGAGCACTCAGAGCACTTTACACAACTTGCCTCATTCACCCTTTCACACTTATTCATAAAAGCACGTTTTCTATGCTCAAGTGCTCTCCATCTAACATTCACACACATTCATGCTACAGTGGATGCATTGGAGTGCCACTTGTGGATATCGGGCATGCAGACTGGATATGAAATGCAGCTGTCGCCTTAAGTCAACGGTGAGCTCTTTGGTTTTTCAGCATTCAGTTGTTATCTATGCACCAGTCCAGCTGGTTCACCTCGTCTCTTTAGGCCCACTCACTGTCGTCTTGGCCCACGACTGTTGTGTCAAAATTATGATTAGTAGTAGACTTGGCACAGCAGACATGGGTCTTTAGAGTGTTCAGGGAGATGATGTGGGAGAGACACCAAAACAAACTGGTGTCTGTCAGTGAGGAAGTCTAGTAGCCATTAACACATAGGGGTCCCAATGCCCAGGTAAACCAGTTTGCTTACCAAATTCTGTGGTACAGTGGTTCTTAAGGAACTGAAATCCACAAACACCATCCGTACGTGTGTTTCCTTCTCCTTCAGATGTGCCATGATGTAGTACAGAGGAGAGGCGTCTTTAGTTTGGCCTGCATGCAAACTGTAGTAGGTGAAATGCAGGAGGGAGGAAAGAATGTCATCCTTTACCAGTCTCTCAAAACACTTCATCCTAATAGAGGTTAGTGCTACGGGGTGGCCATTGAGATCAATAACTGTGGGTTCCACACAGCATGTGTTTCAGCATTGAGTGTCTGCTCATCAAGATGTGGTTCCTTGCAGGTGTTTGATTGGAAGCTTCCAAAGTGTGTGCTGAGCTTATTCAGAAAGGTTGTGTTCTCACAGGTGAGGGGGAGGAAGGAGTTTTGTAGTCTGTCATGGCTTGAATATCCGACCCCATTCATCTGGTGTCTGTGGGGTTTGTGGGAAACGTTTTGTATTCTCTCACCGTGGTCTCTTTTAGAACAGGTCAGGCTGGTTCTTGCCGACGTCACTTGACCTAAAAGCGTAATTTCATGCTTTCATCATTGCACCATGAATCTTTTTGGTCACGTGCAGTTTGTTGTTGATGTATGCAGACACTGACTCAGCATACTCGCCCACACTTGTAAGATAACTGTATGGGCAGAAATCTGTGCCATCAGAAACTGAATTTGAAAAAGTTAAATTTGAATTTGGATTGAATCTGAATTGTAACTTGAATAAATGCTTTTACAAACTGAATATGAATTAGCCTAATTTGAAATTCAATTTATTGGTTTGAAAATGATCATCACTAAACTGAAATAGAATTTTATATTTTAAAAATGAATCCATTTGCTTTGAAACCATATTTTATCCTTTAAGAATTTAGCTCTGGAATAATTTCAGATTCACTTCTCACCATTCAGTTTCAGTTCTACAATTCAGTTTTTTGGGACTTACATCCGGTTCCGGTTCAAGCGCAGATTAATAGAACTACGTTTTACTAGCTGACCGAAAGTGTTACTGACGGGAATCTACAGCATCTTGAGCTGAATTAAGACTTCAGAAGTTATTCGTCATGTCGAATGACCAGTGGATAAACTCTCAGGTTGGTAATAAATGTATTACATGTATAAGAACAAGCGTCATGTTAACAAATGATAGCCGTACGGTAACTTTTATGCTTATTGTAGCTGTTAGCTAAAAACGCTAATTTAGCGTAGTTTGCCCTGGATTCAGCTTTGACAAACATGATCGACTGTTTCTAGTAGAATCCCAAAGTTGTCATCTTGGACCCTCTCAGAGCTCTGTATGCTTGCAGAGACCCTACAGTAGGGAAACATGCAAAACGGTGTCCAAACCTTTGTGTTTTAGCTTTATTTATGTCTTACACAGCATCCCAACTCTTTAGCTAACTTAATAACTTTAGCTAAAGTGAATAGTTAGTCTAATTCATTAGTGCAGCATTACTGGATCACCTCTGTTTGAAGTGATATGATATGATATACAACTATCACTGAAACAGCAAACTTTGTAAATAAACAAACAACACTTCTCATTCTCTAAACGTTTGGCCACAGCTGTAGATTACACTATCAGTGCTTCTTCACTCTGGACAAGAATTACATTTCTAAATTCTCTTTGTGCATTTACAGGTAAACAATATCTAATATTTTATCTAAATGACTGCTTTGTCTTTGAAAAGGTGAAGAGCCTGACGGTCCAGTTCTACTCTAAGTACATCCTTACGGTGGCTCACAGGACAAGGCCTCATTCCTGTCCTGCCAGAAGAGAAGAGAAACTTCTTCATGCAGTTCAACCACACCTATCATATTCCATATGACAGGGGTCTCAAACTCCAGTCCTCAAGGGCCAGTGTCATGCAACTTTTCCATGTGTCCCTGGTGCAACACACCTGAATACAATTAGTAGGTCATTAGCAAGAGTATAGAACTTGACTGCATGCTGAGGTGGCAACCCCTAACCCTGCTCAAGTAAATTTAAGTAAATGTATGTATTTGGAAACATATACTTCTAAAAATACTTTTATTGCACCATGTTCATTCATGAGCTGCTGTAACATGAATAGTAAATGGCCTGTATTTGTAAAGCACTTTTCTAGTCCCTAAGGACCCCAAAGCGCTTTACACAACCTGTCATCCACCCATTCACACACACATTCACACACAACATGAATCAAATGGCTGAATTGCCAACTCAGTCAAGTTCTGTAGTCTTCACCTAGTAGGTCATTACTGACCTACTAGGTGTGTTGCAACAGGGACACATGGAAAAGTTGCAGGACAGCGGCCCTCGAGGAGTTTGAGACCCTGCCGTATGGTGTTCATGCAGTTTTCTAACCCACAGTTACAGCATGTCTGACTGCCTGTTCAGCATATGCAAAAATATATGATGAGTTTAGGCATGTGATGACAAAGGCCTTCCCTTATGGTGTTTGTCATCACATGTCACAGACATCTGGATGATCATTTGGAATAAACTAAAAACTAAAAACTTGTTACTTCATCTTTTATCTTTATTATTATTGTTGTTCTTATTTTACATTTTTCATTGTTAGGCATTAGGTTTATTTGTAGTAGTCCTTTCCAGCTTCTTTCCCTCTTCCATGTTACTGTGTCAGCTTGTCAGCATCTATTTGGGGTTGGGAGTGGAACAGAAAGTAAGGAAATCCAAAGTGCCATTAAAACCAGGAGAGGTTCTTATATTTCAGAAGAAATGACCTCAATGCCATATTTTATTTAGGAACCATAGAGAGCACTTCTTATAATTTCACCCTCAGATGAGCCAAGCTACGACTGTCAGGGAAGGTGATGTAGGTACATGTGGTAGCATGTGAGAGTGGTTAAGTTAATGTCTCTTGTCTAGATGAAGGCACAAGAGGGATCAATGGCAAGGCGTAGAGATTCAGTATCTTCAGTCTTCAGTGGACACTCCATTTCTGGCACAAAACACCTGTAAAAGATGGTCGATTTAGGAGGTGACCTGACAACTTCAGCCTCTCAAACATAGCAATGGAGCAGTATGTTTAAAGAAAATCTAATTAAGCATGCACTCAGTAACCTAAGAATTATTATGGTAGTTAAACACAGTGATAATCACATATTATATGTGCAATCGTGGCTCAAGAGTTGGCAGTTCGCCTTGTAATCGGAAGGTTGCCGGTTCGAACCCCGGCTTGGACAGTCTCCGTCGTTGTGTCCTTGGGCAAGACACTTCACCCGTTGCCTACTGGTGCTGGTCAGAGGGCCCAGTGGCGCCAGTGTCCGGCAGCCTCGCCTCTGTCAGTGGCCCCAGAGTGGCTGTAGCTACAATGTAGCTGCCATACTGGCGCCACCGGGCCCTCTGACCACCACCAGGTCATGGTTGTGATGTGTGCATTATCAGCAGGTTTTTCTTCAGGTTTGTCTTATTTTTCTGTCTCTTCCATTGCCATTTTAACTCCATGTGTGCCAAATCTCAAACTCAGACAGTCTTTCCAAGTCAGTTCAGACACAGTGATATTGCAGGTGAACTTCCAAACTTGAATTTGCTAATACTACCAATTTCTACACAAAAGAGAAATTACAGTCGCAACTACCATCTTTGTCTTCTCTCCCAAAAACGGGTTCAAAAATGAACCCAACATGTACCACCATTTATTTGTTTTTTTGGTGTGAAAATAGGAAACATTTGGAATTTGTAAAATGCAAACTATAAGAGCCAAAATATGGTAAAGACAGTATGAACGAGATGCTGACGAGAAAGATGCCTGAATTAGTCTGCTAATTGTTTCAGTTTGCCTGTGCTCATTGTTTGACTTCCCTTGGTGCTGAATGGTGCACCAAACCAAGTTCATCAAAAACTTAAACACCATCTCCTTATTTTTTGCTCTTTGTTAGTAATTTAGGCAAGGCAAGTTTATTTATATAGCACAACTCAACAGCAAGGTCATTCAAAGTGCTTTACAGAGACATTAAAAACCAAAACCAAATAAAAAGCATGATTTAAAATAAAAAAAGGAACAGTAGATAAAAACAGTAGTTAAAATGTAAGTTTTGAAATTTAAGCTTAAAAGTGTGGATTTGGTGCTTTATTCAAATGCAGCTGAGAACAGGTGAGTCTTCAACCTGGATTTAAATAAACTGAGTGTTTCAGCTGATCTGAGGCTTTCTGGGAGTTTGTTCCAGATATAAGGAGCATAAAAGCTGAATGCAGCTTCTCCGTGTCTGGTTCTGACTCTGGGAACTGATAAAAGACCGGATCCAGATGACCTGAGGGATCTGGAAGGTTCATACTGGGTCAGGAGGTCACTGATGTATTTTGGTCCTAAACCATTCAGAGCTTTATAGACCAGCATCAGAACTTTAAAGTCTATCCTCTGACGGACAGGCAGCCAGTGTAAAGACCTCAGAGCTGGACTGATGTGGTCCACTTTTTGGTCTTAGTGAGGACTCGAGCAGCAGAGCTCTGAATGAGCTGTAGTTGTCTGACTGATTTTTTAGGTAGACCTGTAAAGATGCTGTTACAGTAATCAAGCCTACTAAAGATGAATGCATGGACTAGTTTTTCCAGGTCCTGTTGAGACATCAGATCTTTTATCCTTGAAATATTCTTGAGGTGATAGTAAGCTGATTTTGTTATTGTCTTAATGTGTTTTTCTAAGTTTAGGTCTGCATCCATCACTACACCCAAATTTCTCGCCTGGTTTGTGGTTTTTAGGTGTATAGATTGAAGTTCTCTGGTGACCTGTAATCGTTTTTCTTTGGCTCCAAAGACTATTACCTCAGTTTGTTTTTGTTTAGCTGGAGAAAATTGTGGCACAACCAGTCATTAATTTCCTCAATGCATTTACCAAGAGCCTGTACAGGGCCTCGGTCTCCTGGTGACATTGTGATATATATTTGTGTGTCATCGGCATAGCTGTGATAGTTTATTTTGTTGTTCTTTATAATCTGTGCCAGTGGGAGCATGTAAATGTTAAACAGAAGGGGTCCCAAGATGGAGCCTTGGGGAACTCCACATGTGATACGTGTCTGCTCAGATGTGAAGTTACCTGTTGATACAAAGTATTTCCTGTTTTCTAAGTATGTTTTGAACCAGTTTAGTACAGTTCCTGAAAGACCTGCCCAGTTCTCCAGTCGTTTGAGTAATATGTTGTGGTCATCTGTATCAAATGCTGCACTGAGATCCAGTAAAACTAAGATTGACATTTTTCCACCGTCTGTATTCAGACATATGTCATTGAACACTTTGGTCAGAGCGGTTTCAGTGCTGTGGTTCTGTCTAAAACCTGACTGGAAGGCATCATAGCAGTTATTCTGTTTAAGAAGTAATTGAGCTGTTGAGAAACTGCTTTTTCAATGATCTTACTTAAAAATGGGAGATTTGAGATCGGCCTGTAGTTGTTCATTTGTGTCTTGTCAAGATTGTCCTTTTTTAGTACAGGTTTTATTACAGCAGTTTTTAGTGATTCTGGAAACACACCTGATAATAAAGAAAAATTGACGATCTGTAACAGGTCTGACTCTAAAGTCTTTGAGACCTTTTTGAAAAAACCTGTTGGCAGGACATCTAAACAGCAAGAGGAGGAGTTCAGCTGACCTAAGATGTCCTCCAGGTCTTTGCTGTTAACAGGGTGAAACTGTTTGATGTTTAAACAGTTTTTCGGTGGATACGGTACATATCCTGGATCTGCTGTTGATGTACCAATTGCTTGTCTAATCTTTTGGATTTTTTCTGTGAAGAATTTGACGAAGTCATTGCAGGCCATAGTCGAAGTTCAGCTGCCACTGACACAGGAGGGTTTGTTAGCCTGTCAACTGTAGAAAATAAGACCCGAGCATTATGATGTTTTTGGTGATGATGTCAGAGAAGTACGACCTCCTTGCACTCCTCAGCTGTAAATTATAATTGTGAAGTTTCTCTTTATAGATGTCATAATGAAGCTGGAGGTTTGTTTTTCTCCATCTGCACTCAGCTTTCCTACACTCTCTTTTTTCATTTTTCACTAGTGTGGAGTTTCTCCATGGAGACTTTTTCCTTCCAGAGATAACCTTCACCTTAATGGGAGCAATAGTGTCCATTGCATTTAACATGTTAGCATTGAAGCTGTTGACGAGCTCGTTGACTGAACCTCTGGACAGGTCAGGTGTTAATGGGAAGACCTGGTTAAAGATCTCACTACTGTGTTCAGTTATACACCGTTTTGTGATCATTGCTGTTGATATATTTGTGTGGGCTGAGATTTTACTGTCAAAGAAAACACAGTAATGATCAGACAGGCCCACATCAGACACAGTAACCTCTGAAATGCTCAGGCCCTTGGAGATCAGTAGGTCAAGAGTGTGTCCTCTATTATGTGTGGCCTCTGTTACATGCTGAGTGTTACTCAGGTCTTTAGTCCCTTTGTCCTGAGGGTTGTCCACATGGATGTTAAAATCCCCAACAATAATTACACAGTCAAAATCAACACAGATCACAGACAGCAGTTTACTGAGATCATTAAAAAAGTCTGTGCAGTATTTGGGAGGCCTGTAAACATTAAGAAACACAACTTTGGATGGGCCTTCAGCTCTAAAGCCACATATTCAAAAGACTGAAAACTTCCAGGAGATAGCTGATTACATTGAAATGATTCATTAATAAGACAGCAACCCCTCCTCCTCTCCTGCTCACCCTGGCCTCACTGATGAAACTGTAGTTAGGAGGGGTCGTCTCGATGAGAACAGCTCCACTGGGGAAGGAGTGACGGAAGACGGAAGTGATGGGTAAGGTAAGCGACGGGTAAGGTAAGCGACCCATGTTGTAGGTGACGTCAGACGCCGGAGATTTGGCGGAAAAAACAAAGCGAATGGTAGCGTAGAGTTTAACAAAGTTTCCTTAAGCTTCAGTACTGCCAAATAAACTAACCAACTGTCATATAACTAACAACATCTGTCTTATCATCTCTAACACCCTGGAGGACAACGGGGAGAGTTTAGACGCTCTCCAAGAATACATCGAACGCTGCTTCCAAGATTTAGTAATGAAGAAGGCCCAGAGTGCATCTTCCCCGGCCAAAACCGAGACGCCGTCATCGAAGAGATGTCGTCCGGCAGACTCCCCCGGCACAACATCGCCTGCCGGCAAAGACATCGCAGATATCCTGGAGTCAATCGACAAGAGATTGTCCAGTTTCGATGCGAGGCTGTCCCTGGTGGAGATTCTACACCGGGAATTTAAATCTCTGAGAGAATCCCTGGAATTCAGCCAGCAGCAGGTGGAAACGCTTGCCGCTGAAAATGCCACGCTACGGGAGTCGGTCAAATCTCTCGCCGATAACGTGACCCAGCTAAACACTGAAAATAAAAAAATAAAAGAGTCCGTTATCGATCTACAAGCCCGTAGCATGAGAGACAATCTTGTTTTTTCTGGTATTCCAGAATCTACCGGAGAGGACGCGGAGGCAACGGTGAAAAGCTTCATTAAAATCCACCTGAAGCTGCCGGAGGACACCGTAAAGAACATCGCCTTCGACAGAGTGCATCGCTTGGGGGGCGTGAGGTCGCGGACCGGGAGACCACGTCCTATTGTGGCCAAATTTGGTCAATTTAAACAGAAGGAACAGGTGAAGAGTCGCGGCAGGGAACTGAAAGGAACGGACTTCAGCGTGAACGACCAGTTCCCCAAAGAGATCCTGGAACGACGCAAGGTCCTGTTCCCAGTCCGACGTAGCTTCATGCAGAAAGGCTCCCGCGCTGTCATCGCCGTGGACCGGCTCTACGTGGACGGACAGCTCTACCGCGACCCCGGCACCACACCGTGGTTATATTGACTGCACTCCAGATAAGAACCCGCTACACTCTTTTCTTATTCATTCACACTTTCTCCTTTAACATGGGTTGAACCTAGTAATATCAGTATGATGTCATAGCAGATATAACACCGTCACCCTCCGTCATTACTTTAATTGGAATGTTTCCGTTTCTTTTCTTTTTTTTGTTGTCGCTCACACTTTATGTGGTTTCTTTCTTTCTCTTGTCTTTCACTGCTGTGATCACCTACTTCCCCACTCACCTACAAACAACACCCTCTATTTCTCCATATATTCGCACCACGATCACGCAAACACACACGCTCAACGGCAGCACATTTACAACAGCCTCACAGCAAGCACAGACTTACAGGACACATACGCAAGCCACGCTTGTTCATATTAGTGAATAGTCACACACATAGTCAGACTTATGGAGCCTATCACCACACTTTTTTCTCTTTCTATTTACAAACAAGTGATGTTTCCACATTTTCTCCACCCGTCTAAACGAAACACCCAGCTTACATCATTAGACATACACACACAATTATGGGCATGCTGAGGTTTGTCACATGGAATGTAAATGGGGCTGGCACCAGAGGAAAGAGGTTAAAGATATTTAACCAGCTTAAAAAACTACAGGCAGATGTTGTTTTATTACAAGAAACTCACAGACCTGTTACAGGTTTAAACGAACTTAAAACACCTGAGTTTCCTAATGTGTTTGCAGCTTGTTATAATTCTAGACAAAGAGGAGTAGCAATTTTAATACATAAAAATGTTAATTTTACAGTACTTGATACAGTTATGGATCCAGAGGGTAGATTTCTAATTATTAAACTATCAATATTGAACAAAAAACTATGTATTGTAAGTATATATGGTCCAAATGTTGATGAACCCTCATTCTTCCACGGATTTTTTAGTGCACTCTCTGAACACCTTGATTGCACACTCATTCTTGGAGGCGACCTCAACCTTGGACTAAATGAAGAAATGGATAGGCTCAACACAACAGGAACTCAGCGCAATTGGCAATCCGCAAATATAATCAAACAGTATATGAGCGACTATGGCCTTTGCGATGCATGGCGCTCCCTTCACCCCAACAGTAAGGAATATACTTTCTTCTCACATGTTCATCACTCCTACTCTCGTCTGGATTATTTTTTGGTCAGCAGCTCACTGCTGAGTGACATTTCAGACACTGAGATTCACCCTATAGCTGTCAGCGATCATGCTCCTGTATCTTTAACACTAATACACAAGAATAATACTACGCCAAGTAAAAACTGGAGATTTAACACATCACTACTTAAAGATGAAGACTTTATTAAATATTTTAAAAAGGAATGGACTTCATATTTAGACTTTAATGACACTCCCGGAACATCTGCTTCTGTTCTATGGGAAGCAGGAAAAGCTGTGATGAGAGGTAAAATAATTTCTTTCTCATCACACAAAAAGAAAGAAGAAAACAAAAATATTCAGGAATTAGAAAAAACCATCAAATCCTTAGAAGAAGCCTACGCGTTCCACCAAGATCAAGAAATAATGAACAAAATATGCAAAACAAAACTAGAATTAAATGAAATTATTAATAGAAAAACACAATTCCTTGTACAAAGACTTCGCTTGCAGAATTTTGAACACAGTAACAAACCAGGTCGATTTCTAGCAAACCAGTTAAAAATAAATAAAGAAAAAACAACTATATGTGCCACTAAAGATTTATCAGGGAACACAATATATGACCCTGTAAGAATAAACAAGATTTTTAGGGATTTCTATGAAACTTTATATTCACCACAAATAAACCCGTCTAAAACTGAAATTGATTTGTTTCTTGACAACGTAACTCTTCCAAAATTACTAGACAGTCAAGCAATGGCACTGGATTCGCCACTGACGCCAGGTGAACTCCAGGAAGCCCTGATAAGTATGCCCATTAATAAAGCTCCAGGTCCAGACGGCTTTCCTGCAGAATTCTACAAAGAATTCTGGACAATTTTGGCACCAGTATTCCATGGAATGTTGCAGGAAATCAAGAAAAATGGCAGACTACCACCAAATATGAATTCTGCTAACATTAGTCTCCTGCTAAAACCAGGAAAAGACCCTTTATTTCCCTCAAGTTATCGTCCAATATCCCTTATAAATGTAGACCTTAAAATAATCTGCAAAGCTCTCTCAAAGAGATTAGAGAAAATAACCCCCCTCTTAATTCATCCTGACCAAACTGGTTTCATAAAAGGTCGGCACTCCTCAACAAATACTCGTAGATTTCTTAATTTAATAGACTACTCATACAATAAAAACATTGAAACCATAATATTATCTCTAGATGCAGAAAAAGCATTTGACAGAGTTAACTGGAAATTTTTATTTGCAACTTTACACAAATTTGGTTTTGGAAACTCTTTCATAAATTGGATAAGAATATTATACAATTCCCCAACAGCTCGTATCAGAACAAATGACCAGACATCCTCCAGCTTTTGTCTCCTGAGGGGCACCAGACAGGGATGCCCACTCTCCCCTTCACTTTTTGCAATTTTTATCGAACCTCTAGCAGCAGCACTTAGACAGGCTACAACAATTAAGGGCATAAAATGTAATAACGTAGAACATAAAATCAGTCTCTATGCAGATGATGTGTTGCTTTTTCTGCAAAACTCACAAATCAACCTCTCTGAGGTAATTACTCTAATAAACTGGTTTTCAAGAGTTTCAGACTATTCAATTAACTGGCCAAAATCTACAGTTCTTCCCATTAACTGCTCCTTCCACAATTCATCTTCTGCCCCACTACAATCTGGAAATATTAAATATTTAGGTATTATTGTTTCTCCTAAGCTTTCAGACTTAATTAAATTAAACCACATCCCACTTCTAAAGAAAGTAGAAGGCGATCTGACTAGATGGAAATCTCTACCCATATCACTCATGGGAAGGGTCGCCACTATAAAAATGATGATCTTGCCAAAAATAAATTACTTATTTTTAATGATCCCTAACAAACCATCACAAGATTGGTTCAGATCTCTGGATTCACATATTTCTAAATTCCTTTGGAAAGATAAACCCCCGCGCATCAGCTTAAAAACGCTACAAAGAACCAAGGATAGAGGAGGACTAGATCTGCCTAATTTTCACCAATACTTCTTAGCCAACAGGCTTCAGTTCATCTCAGAATGGTTAAAATGTACCCTCTTAGATGAGCCCTGGCTAGATGTTGAACAGGCACTATGCAATGATCTAGAGATTTCAGACCTACCATTTATTAGCTCAAACATCAAAAGACATGAATGCTTTAAAAGCATCAACATCAGCTTTTCTCTGTCAGCATGGTGGGAGTTTCTAAAAATAACGGAGTCTTCATTAATCCCATGCAAACGTACACCTATCTGGAATAACCCTGACATATTACAAAACAAAAATATGATTAATTTCCCAGAATGGAGTTGTAAAGGAATTAAATACTTAGAACATATATTAGAGGGAACAGAATTTATTCCATTTGATAGACTAGTTACACAATATGGGATCAACAAGAAAAGATTTTTAGAATATCAACAAATTAAATCCATAGTAAAAAAGAAATTTAACCTCAGTCAAGTTGAATTACAAACACCACCAAGTGTGGTTCAATTTCTTACTCTTAAATCCCCCAAACTATTATCTAAAATATACAGAACACTTTCTAAAATAGATGAATCAATATCCCTTCCTATTGCAAAGTGGGAAGCAGATTTATCAGTCAGCTTAGACCAAAACGTCTGGTCTCAGATTTGCTTAAAAACCTTTAAATTTATTAAAAATCCCAATCTGCAATTAATACAATACAAAATACTGCATAGAGTGCACTATACAGGTCATCGAATGTTTAAGATGGGCTTTACATCCGCCAACAACTGCTCACACTGTCAAGGCAATACACCAGACAGTTACATCCACGCTCTTTGGTTCTGTCCACCAGTGCAGAAGTTTTGGCACGAGATATGTGAGGACTTATCAAAGTGTCTGAAATGTAAAATTCCAACCTCCCCTTTAGTATGCTTGTTGGGAAATTTGGATGATGTCACTACAGAAATTAATACAGTCCATATGGTTTTTATTGCCCTATGCATCGCCAAGAAAACGGTCCTCATGAACTGGAAAAATAAAAATAATCTTAATTCTAGCCAATACAGAAATTATCTAATAGATCACATTAGTCTCGATATAGCCTCTGCCACCACATTAGATCAATCCCTCTGGGCTCCTTTGATCGGCTCCATCACCTAGCGGGGGTGGGGGGTCGTGGTTTGGTCCCGCCTTGGCTATTGTGGTTGATGTGGAGGTTGGGATGGGCTTAGGGCACCTGGAGGACCCCTAGAGACGTTATCCCTGGAGGGCTTAACCCGGGGGTTGTGTTCATAACCTGGTTAGTGGCTCTGGTCGCTCTCAGAGGTTGTTCTCCTCGTGGCCGCGTGCAGCGGGGCTGGAGGATGGTCTGTGCTGGCGGACGTAGGTTACTGGCCTGGTGGCCTGGCTGCCCCTGAGTGGATCCGGGGCGGGCGTGGGGGTTTGGGGTTCGGGGGTGCTTCGCCTCCGTGCTGGGGCTCTGGCTGGGCCTTGGGGGCTTCGGTCCTCGTCGGTGTGTCGCCGAGGTTGTGGGCGGGTGGGTGCACGGGGGCTCAGCCCTGGCGCAGGGGGCCTCTTGTGCATCGGCCTAACCGGGGGGCTCTTGAACTGGCAGGGAGGTTGTTCCATCTTTGCAGGAGTCCACTCTGCAGGTGGGGGAGAGACATAGGAGAGGTGGAGAATAAACTTAACCTGGGTGTCTGTGTCTTGTGTAGTCTGGGAGATGATTGAATGTTGGGGTGGGTACAGTTTCCTCTGCGGTGGGGTGGAGTGGGCTGCCCCGGGTCCTGTGGGGCTTGGCGGTGTTGCTGCCGTAGGCCCCGGTCTGGATGGGCCTGGGCTCCCTTGCCTTGGTGGATACCAGAGGACGGGGGTGCATATTGGGGTCAGCGGGGGAGCTGGCCCTAGGGAGGGACACCCTCCCCTCCCTTCTTTTCCTCCCCATCCCCGGCTGCCTCCCTCTTCACGCTCCACCACACCCACCCACACAGGTAGGGCTTTGGGGTGCGGGTGTGTCACCAGGGTGCAGGGGAGACATTCCCCCCCCCTCTGTCCTCTTCTGGCCACCTGTGCCTCAATTTTATCTCACAACTTAGACATCCACATTACTTACACTCTCATAACACACACATATATATATATATAGGGCCTTGAGGGTGGGCACGTTAACGGCGTCCAGTAGACGGTCTGTGTATTCAAACCTGCCTCTGGCGCCGGTGCCCACCTCTCAATTTTAAATCCATGTAGACATTGAGGGTTCTCGGGAGGGGCCGTGCTAACACCTGCTGCTCTCTGGCAGCAGCACCATGCTCTCCCTTGTTTTAAATACACTTTAGAGCAACACGCAGCAACACTACACTTGAGCGGGAGGAGGGAGGTATGGGGTCTTAACACACCCCTGTTCTCTGCTAGCCATCGGGGCGGGGGGGCTGGGAAGAGATGCTGGCTGTCCGATTGGCCTCCCTGCTGCTGCGGAGCCTGGGGCGGTCTGCTTGCCTCCACCCCGGAGGGAAGGGTAACATCTCTTGGGTCTGCGTGCCGTTTCCATCTCTGGGGGTGAGGATACCTGGACCCGGGATATAGAGTATGTTTGGGGAGTGTGATTGTGTGTACATGTCCATTTACGTTTATTCCTGCGTTGGGTGAGTGCTGAGTGTTTGTATATGTGTGCATGAGGGTGGGAATGCATGTCTGTGTCTGTGTGTGCCTGTTTGTCTGTGTCTATATGTCAGGTCGGGTCTTAGACTTCACCTCTCTGGGAACTCCAAGGCCCTCCAAAGTGTGGAGGCCTATCTCCCCTCACCACACTCCCTGCCGGTGACTGATGCCCTCAGGGGTCGGTGCGTTGGTGGTTCTTGGTGTCCGGGGCTGGGCGCTCAGGTATGTACCAGCTCACTCCCGGTGACTACTTGGCGGGGCCTGGCGCCTGCTGCTCGGTCAGGCCTCTTCCGGGGCGCGGGGGGCCCTCGGGCCTCCGGCCTCTGTGCCTGCGGCTCGGTTCACTCTGGCACAGCTGGCTGCCGGCAGAGCCGGCGGGCACGCCGGTGCAGCCCCCTCTAGCTTCTGCCCGGTGGCTACTGGGTGACCCCTCATCTGGGGATCCTCAGCCCTTCCCATGAAGGTGGCACGGATGCCCCTCCGGTGGTCCTCCTTGGGCTCTTGCACTCTGGGGCCTCTGGATGTCTGGGGCCTGGATCTCCTCCATGCCTGCTTCATGCCCTGGGGGACGGGGCTATGGCTCTCTACATCCTCTAGCAGACCATTACATGGGGAAACCATTTGAATACAAGCGCGCCGATCCACACAGGTGTGCACATGGGTGTTCACTATTCGTAGACTTAAATCACACCTTTCTTGGCTGCTACTTCAAAGCACATTGTGCGCTGTCTGTCCTGCGTGCTTCACAACAACATTCAATATTTAGTATTTACTGCTGTTTACCCTTAGCTAGATTAATGCGATGGTGTTGTGTATAGTATGTTGCATTGTTTTGTTTTGTTTTTTTGCTTGTTTTCTATTCTTTTTCTCTCAACAGGTGATCCCGGAGATATTTTTTCTTCCCCCCTTTCTCACTGTCCCTCTCCCCTTCTGTTTTTCTTTTCCTTCCTCTTTCTTTCTCCCTTTCCTATCCCTCACTCATGTCTGTCCCGTCTGTAACAACTGAAAATAAAATAAATAATAAAAACAAAGGTCGATCAAATGGACCAATACGGCAATGCCATGATGATCCATTTGGCAAAATAAATCCATTGGGTATCCTTGTTGGTCTTCAGACAACAATTCTGACGGCTAAAGAACCAAATGGGACAGGCGAAAAAAAAAAAAAAAAAAAAAAAAAAAAAAAAAAAAGAGAACAGCTCCACTGTTACTTTGGTCCAACCAAGTTTCAGTTAAAAACATAAAATCAAGGCTGTGCTCAGTGATTAAATCATTAATTAAAAATGTTTTCCCAGCTAAAGATCTAACGTTTAATAAAGCCAACTTTAGTGTTTTAGAGGTATTAAATGGTAAATGGACTGGTTCTTATATAGCGCTTTTCTACTCTTCTGAGCACTCAAAGCGCTTTATACAACTTGTGCATTCACCGATTCACACCCATTCGCACAAGCACATTTTTCCTAGGTGCTTTCTAACTGACATTCACACACATTCATACTCCGATGGATGCATCGGAGAGCAATTTGGGGTTAGTATCTTGCCCAAGGATATTTGGCATGCAGACTAGGGGAAGCCAAGAATCGAACCACCAACCTTCCGATCAGTAGATGACCTGCTCTACCACCTGAGCTACAGCCACCCTACCTTACTTGCCCCCTCGTGTTTGGGAGCAGTCTGTGGCACACGAGGTATGTTTACTATATTTAAAGATCTTTTAGAGTGCCGCTCTCGGTGTTTTGACCAGGCCACATGTCTCCTTCTGTCACCTAAAAGTACAGAAATGTTAAAACCTTCTAGTAAACAGGGTCCCAGCTTCTCCTGGGAAAAGTCACCACTGCCATAATCCTCGCAGCCCGGACCCTCCACACATCACACATCAGACTGTGGAGACAGAGCATGAAGGTGGTAAGGAGGAACTAAGGCAATGTAATTTACTAGTTATGCTGAGTTTACTGTCTGTGCTTATTGAGAAATAATAAGCTGAAAAACGAATGAAAGTTGCACATAGAATAAAACAGGGCTTAAATTGTTCCATTTTTATGCCACCATAAAACACCGTGTGAACTTTGTTTTAAAAAGAGATGTATCAATGATTTGGCAGTGGTCACACAATGAAATGGCACTCACCAACTTTCTGCACTTGTTCCTATTAATCCAGAGCACTGACCTGCTTTTCTAACCACTTTGTTTCAACCACAGAGGCTAAGGAGATGGGGGAGGATGGATCTGCCTTTGGATATATCTTCATAAACCCCCATCAACCACATTTCTGGTCCAGCACTTGACAGAAACACTAAATCAGCGATACTTTATGCTGCTTAGCTGTGAGCAAGATCGAGACTGCATCACCAGCTCAGCTGACACCTCCTTTTAGGAGCTTTTCACTTCTTAAGCCAGAGAGGGAGCAAACCTAAGATAATCTCGTCATTAAACTATGTGGAGACTTTTTTTTTTTTTTTTTTCCGCCTGTCCCATTTGGTTCTTTAGCCGTCAGAATTGTTGTCTGAAGACCAACAAGGATACCCAATGGATTTATTTTGCCAAATGGATCATCATGGCATTGCCGTATTGGTCCATTTGATCGACCTTTGTTTTTATTATTTATTTTATTTTCAGTTGTTACAGACGGGACAGACATGAGTGAGGGATAGGAAAGGGAGAAAGAAAGAGGAAGGAAAAGAAAAACAGAAGGGGAGAGGGACAGTGAGAAAGGGGGGAAGAAAAAATATCCCCGGGATCACCTGTTGAGAGAAAAAGAATAGAAAACAAGCAAAAAAAACAAAACAAAGCAATATACTATACACAACACCATCGCATTAATCTAGCTAAGTGTAAACAGCAGTAAATACTAAATATTGAATGTTGTTGTGCAGCACGCAGGACAGACAGCGCACAATGTGCTTTGAAGTAGCAGCCAAGAAAGGTGTGATTTAAGTCTACGAACAGTGAACACCCGTGTGCACACCTGTGTGGATCGGCGCGCTTGTATTCAAATGGTTTCCCCATGTAATGGTCTGCTAGAGGATGTAGAGAGCCATAGCCCTGTCCCCCAGGGCATGAAGCAGGCATGGAGGAGATCCAGGCCCCAGACATCCAGAGGCCCCAGAGTGCAAGAGCCCAAGGAGGACCACCGGAGGGGCATCCGTGCCACCTTCATGGGAAGGGCTGAGGATCCCCAGACGAGGGGTCACCCAGTAGCCACCGGGCAGAAGCTAGAGGGGGCTGCACCGGCGTGCCCGCCGGCCCCGCCGGCAGCCAGCTGTGCCCGAGTGAACCGAGCCGCAGGCACAGAGGCCGGAGGCCCGAGGGCCCCCCGCGCCCCGGAAGAGGCCTGACCGAGCAGCAGGCGCCAGGCCCCGCCAAGTAGCCACCGGGAGTGAGCTGGCACATGACCTGAGCGCCCAGCCCCGGACACCAAGAACCAACAATGCACCGACCCCTGAGGGCGTCAGTCACCGGCAGGGAGTGTGGTGAGGGGAGATAGGCCTCCACACTTTGGAGGGCCTGGGAGTTCCCAGAGAGGTGGAGTCTAAGACCCGACCTGACATATAGACACAGACAAACAGGCACACACAGACACAGACATGCATTCCCACCCTCATGCACACATATACAAACACTCAGCACTCACCCAACGTAGGAATAAACGTAAATGGACATGTACACACAATCACACTCCCCAAACATACTCTATACCCCGGGTCCAGGTATCCTCGCCCCCAGAGGTGGAAACGGCACCCAGACCCAAGAGATGTTACCCTTCCCTCCGGGGTGGAGGCAAGCAGACCGCCCCAGGCTCCGCAGCAGCAGGGAGGCCAATCGGACAGCCAGCATCTCTTCCCAGCCCCCCCGCCCCGATGGCTAGCAGAGAACGGGGGTGTGTTAAGACCCCATACCTCCCTCCTCCCGCTCAAGTGTAGTGTTGCTGCGTGTTGCTCTAAAGTGTATTTAAAACAAGGGAGAGCATGGTGCTGCTGCCAGAGAGCAGCAGGTGTTAGCACGGCCCCTCCCGAGAACCCTCAATGTCTACATGGATTTAAAATTGAGAGGTGGGCACCGGCGCCAGAGGTAGGTTTGAATACACAGACCGTCTACTGGACGCCGTTAACGTGCCCACCCTCAAGGCCCTATATATATATATATATATATATATATATATATATATATATATATATATATATATATATATATATATGTGTGTGTGTGTGTTATGAGAGTGTAAGTAATGTGGATGTCTAAGTTGTGAGATAAAATTGAGGCACAGGTGGCCAGAAGAGGACAGAGGGGGGGGGAATGTCTCCCCTGCACCCTGGTGACACACCCGCACCCCAAAGCCCTACCTGTGTGGGTGGGTGTGGTGGAGCGGGAAGAGGGAGGCAGCCGGGGATGGGGAGGAAAAGAAGGGAAGGGAGGGTGTCCCTCCCTAGGGCCAGCTCCCCCGCTGACCCCAATAGGCACCCCCGTCCTCTGGTATCCACCAAGGCAAGGGAGCCCAGGCCCATCCAGACCGGGGCCTACGGCAGCAGCACCGCCAAGCCCCACAGGACCCGGGGCAGCCCACCCTACCCCACCACAGAGGAAACTGTACCCACCCCAACATTCAATCATCTCCCAGACTACACAAGACACAGACACCCAGGTTAAGTTTATTCTCCACCTCTCCTATGTCTCTCCCCCACCTGCAGAGTGGACTCCTGCAAAGATGGAACAACCTCCCTGCCAGTTCAAGAGCCCCCCGGTTAGGCCGATGCACAAGAGGCCCCCTGCGCCAGGGCTGAGCCCCCGTGCACCCACCCGCCCACAACCTCGGCGACACACCGACGAGGACCGAAGCCCCCAAGGCCCAGCCAGAGCCCCAGCACGGAGGCGAAGCACCCCCGAACCCCAAACCCCCACGACCGCCCCGGATCCACTCAGTGGCAGCCAGGCCACCAGGCCAGTAACCTACGTCTGCCAGCACAGACCATCCTCCAGCCCCGCTGCACGCGGCCACGAGGAGAACAACCTCTGAGAGCGACCAGAGCCACTAACCAGGTTATGAACACAACCCCCGGGTTAAGCCCTCCAGGGATAACGTCTCTAGGGGTCCTCCAGGTGCCCTAAGCCCATCCCAACCTCCACATCAACCACAATAGCCAAGGCGGGACCAAACCACGACCCCCCACCCCCGCTAGGTGATGGAGCCGATCAAAGGAGCCCAGAGGGATTGATCTAATGTGGTGGCAGAGGCTATATCGAGACTAATGTGATCTATTAGATAGTTTCTATATTGGCTAGAATTAAGATTATTTTTATTTTTCCAGTTCATGAGGACCGTTTTCTTGGCGATGCATAGGGCAGTAAAAACCATGTGGACTGTATTAGTTTCTGTAGTGACATCATCCAAATTTCCCAACAAGCATACTAAAGGGGAGGTTGGAATTTTACATTTCAGACACTTTGATAAGTCTTCACATATCTCGTGCCAAAACTTCTGCACTGGTGGACAAAACCAAAGAGCGTGGATGTAATTGTCTGGTGTATTGCCTTGACAGTGTGAGCAGTTGTTGGCGGATGTAAAGCCCATCTTGAACATTCGATGACCTGTATAGTGCACTCTATGCAGTATTTTGTATTGTATTAATTGCAGATTGGGATTTTTAATCAATTTAAAGGTTTTTAAGCAAATCTGAGACCAGACGTTTTGGTCTAAGCTGACTGATAAATCTGCTTCCCACTTTGCAATAGGAAGGGATATTGATTCATCTATTTTAGAAAGTGTTCTGTATATTTTAGATAATAGTTTGGGGGATTTAAGAGTAAGAAATTGAACCACACTTGGTGGTGTTTGTAATTCAACTTGACTGAGGTTAAATTTCTTTTTTACTATGGATTTAATTTGTTGATATTCTAAAAATCTTTTCTTGTTGATCCCATATTGTGTAACTAGTCTGTCAAATGGAATAAATTCTGTTCCCTCTAATATATGTTCTAAGTATTTAATTCCTTTACAACTCCATTCTGGGAAATTAATCATATTATTGTTTTGTAATATGTCAGGGTTATTCCAGATAGGTGTACGTTTGCATGGGATTAATGAAGACTCCGTTATTTTTAGAAACTCCCACCATGCTGTCAGAGAAAAGCTGATGTTGATGCTTTTAAAGCATTCATGTCTTTTGATGTTTGAGCTAATAAATGGTAGGTCTGAAATCTCTAGATCATTGCATAGTGCCTGTTCAACATCTAGCCAGGGCTCATCTAAGAGGGTACATTTTAACCATTCTGAGATGAACTGAAGCCTGTTGGCTAAGAAGTATTGGTGAAAATTAGGCAGATCTAATCCTCCTCTATCCTTGGTTCTTTGTAGCGTTTTTAAGCTGATGCGCGGGGGTTTATCTTTCCAAAGGAATTTAGAAATATGTGAATCCAGAGATCTGAACCAATCTTGTGATGGTTTGTTAGGGATCATTAAAAATAAGTAATTTATTTTTGGCAAGATCATCATTTTTATAGTGGCGACCCTTCCCATGAGTGATATGGGTAGAGATTTCCATCTAGTCAGATCGCCTTCTACTTTCTTTAGAAGTGGGATGTGGTTTAATTTAATTAAGTCTGAAAGCTTAGGAGAAACATTAATACCTAAATATTTAATATTTCCAGATTGTAGTGGGGCAGAAGATGAATTATGGAAGGAGCAGTTAATGGGAAGAACTGTAGATTTTGGCCAGTTAATTGAATAATCTGAAACTCTTGAAAACCAGTTTATTAGAGTAATTACCTCAGAGAGGTTGATTTGTGAGTTTTGCAGAAAAAGCAACACATCATCCGCATAGAGACTGATTTTATGTTCTACGTTCTTACATTTTATGCCCTTAATTGTTGTAGCCTGTCTAAGTGCTGCTGCTAGAGGTTCGATAAAAATTGCAAAAAGTGAAGGGGAGAGTGGGCATCCTGTCTGGTGCCCCTCAGGAGACAAAAGCTGGAGGATGTCTGGTCATTTGTTCTGATACGAGCTGTTGGGGAATTGTATAATATTCTTATCCAATTTATGAAAGAGTTTCCAAAACCAAATTTGTGTAAAGTTGCAAATAAAAATTTCCAGTTAACTCTGTCAAATGCTTTTTCTGCATCTAGAGATAATATTATGGTTTCAATGTTTTTATTGTATGAGTAGTCTATTAAATTAAGTAATCTACGAGTGTTTGTTGAGGAGTGCCGACCTTTTATGAAACCAGTTTGGTCAGGATGAATTAAGAGGGGGGTTATTTTCTCTAATCTCTTTGAGAGAGCTTTGCAGATTATTTTAAGGTCTACATTTATAAGGGATATTGGACGATAACTTGAGGGAAATAAAGGGTCTTTTCCTGGTTTTAGCAGGAGACTAATGTTAGCAGAATTCATATTTGGTGGTAGTCTGCCATTTTTCTTGATTTCCTGCAACATTCCATGGAATACTGGTGCCAAAATTGTCCAGAATTCTTTGTAGAATTCTGCAGGAAAGCCGTCTGGACCTGGAGCCTTATTATTGGGCATACTTATCAGGGCTTCCTGGAGTTCACCTGGCGTCAGTGGCGAATCCAGTGCCATTGCTTGACTGTCTAGTAATTTTGGAAGAGTTACGTTGTCAAGAAACAAATCAATTTCATTTTTAGACGGGTTTATTTGTGGTGAATATAAAGTTTCATAGAAATCCCTAAAAATCTTGTTTATTCTTCCAGGGTCATATATTGTGTTCCCCGATAAATCTTTAGTAGCACATATAGTTGTTTTTTCTTTATTTATTTTTAACTGGTTTGCTAGAAATCGACCTGATTTGTTACTGTGTTCAAAATTCTGCAAGCGAAGTCTTTGTACAAGGAATTGTGTTTTTCTATTAATAATTTCATGTAATTCTAGTTTTGTTTTGCATATTTTGTTCATTATTTCTTGATCTTGGTGGAACGCGTAGGCTTCTTCTAAGGATTTGATGGTTTTTTCTAATTCCTGAATATTTTTGTTTTCTTCTTTCTTTTTGTGTGATGAGAAAGAAATTATTTTACCTCTCATCACAGCTTTCCCTGCTTCCCATAGAACAGAAGCAGATGTTCCGGGAGTGTAATTAAAGTCTAAATATGAAATCCATTCCTTTTTAAAATATTTAATAAAGTCTTCATCTTTAAGTAGTGATGTGTTAAATCTCCAGTTTTTACTTGGCGTAGTATTATTCTTGTGCATTAGTGTTAAAGATACAGGAGCATGATCGCTGACAGCTATAGGGTGAATCTCAGTGTCTGAAATGTCACTCAGCAGTGAGCTGCTGACCAAAAAATAATCCAGACGAGAGTAGGAGTGATGAACATGTGAGAAGAAAGTATATTCC
Source organism: Neolamprologus multifasciatus (assembly GCF_963576455.1). NCBI lineage: Eukaryota > Metazoa > Chordata > Actinopteri > Cichliformes > Cichlidae > Neolamprologus > Neolamprologus multifasciatus. The sequence goes on from NC_140449.1 coordinate 3,271,606, forward strand.
TTACTGTTGGGGTGAAGGGAGCGCCATGCATCGCAAAGGCCATAGTCGCTCATATACTGTTTGATTATATTTGTGGATTGCCAATTGCGCTGAGTTCCTGTTGTGTTGAGCCTATCCATTTCTTTATTTAGTCCAAGGTTGAGGTCGCCTCCAAGAATGAGTGTGCAATCAAGGTGTTCAGAGAGTGCACTAAAAAATCCGTGGAAGAATGAGGGTTCATCAACATTTAGACCATATATACTTACAATACATAGTTTTTTGTTCAATATTGATAGTTTAATAATTAGAAATCTACCCTCTGGATCTATAACTGTATCGAGTACTGTAAAATTTACATTTTTATGTATTAAAATTGCTACTCCTCTTTGTCTAGAATTATAACAAGCTGCAAACACATTAGGAAACTCAGGTGTTTTAAGTTCGTTTAAACCTGTAACAGGTCTGTGAGTTTCTTTTAATAAAACAACATCTGCCTGTAGTTTTTTAAGCTGGTTAAATATCTTTAACCTCTTTCCTCTGGTGCCAGCCCCATTTACATTCCATGTGACAAACCTCAGCATGCCCATAATTGTGTGTGTATGTCTAATGATGTAAGCTGGGTGTTTCGTTTAGACGGGTGGAGAAAATGTGGAAACATCACTTGTTTGTAAATAGAAAGAGAAAAAAGTGTGGTGATAGGCTCCATAAGTCTGACTATGTGTGTGACTATTCACTAATATGAACAAGCGTGGCTTGCGTATGTGTCCTGTAAGTCTGTGCTTGCTGTGAGGCTGTTGTAAATGTGCTGCCGTTGAGCGCATGTGTTTGCGTGATCGTGGTGTGAAAATATGGAGAAATAGAAGGTGTTGTTTGTAGGTGAGTGGGGAAGTAGGTGATCACAGCAGTGAAAGACAAGAGAAAGAAAGAAACCACATAAACTGTGAGCGACAACAAAAAAAAGAAAAGAAACGGAAACATTCCAATTAAAGTAATGACGGAGGGTGACGGTGACTATGTGGAGACTTTTGCCTCCAGAAGTTTCTCACATTCAACTTTGGGCTGTGAATATTGAATTTTCTCAAGATCTCTGACAGATGTGTCACCTGCCAAAACATTATGTTTTTTTTACATAGTATGGGATAGATGGATAGAAATACTATGCTTCAGGCGCCACATACAAAACATCAAGAACAAAAGAATATGCAGCAAATAACGGCAAGAGTTTCTCTTGCCATAGAGGTTAAGTTAAACTTCAGTTGGAAATGATAAATTATGATATCTCTAAAGTCACAGGAGCACATTTTGGTGAGAGTTTGGATTCTAAATCAACTCAGAGCCACATAAACAGGAAACAAACCAAACACAAAAAATACCACTATTGATGACATTACTGCTCGCTTTTTAAGCACACAGTCTCGTTGTCAGGGGTTGCTGTGCAGATGTGAAGAAGAGGAGACCCAAACGCAGGACTCGTGGTGAGGATGGGTGGAGTTTATTATACAGTGGGGCAAAAAAGTATTTAGTCAGCCACCGATTGTGCAAGTTCCCCCACTTAAAATGATGACAGAGGTCAGTAATTTGCACCAGAGGTACACTTCAACTGTGAGAGACAGAATGTGAAAAAAAAATCCATGAATTCACATGGTAGGATTTGTAAAGAATTTATTCGTAAATCAGGGTGGAAAATAAGTATTTGGTCACCTCAAACAAGGAAAATCCCTGGCTCTCACAGACCTGTAACGTCTTCTGTAAGAAGCTTTTCTGTCCCCCACATGTTACCTGTATGAATGGCACCTGTTTGACCTCATCATCTGTATAAAAGACACCTGTCCACAGCCTCAACCAGTCAGACTCCAAACTCCACCATGGCCAAGACCAAAGAGCTTTCGAAGGACACCAGGAAAAGAATTGTAGACCTGCACCAGACTGGGAAGAGTGAATCTACAATAGGCAAGCAGCTTGGTGTGAAAAAATCAACTGTGGGAGCAATCATCAGAAAATGGAAGACATACAAGACCACTGATAATCTCCCTCGATCTGGGGCTCCACGCAAGATCTCATCCCGTGGGGTCAAAATGATCATGAGAACGGTGAGCAAAGATCCCAGAACCACACGGGGGGACCTGGTGAATGACCTGCAGAGAGCTGGGACCAAAGTAACAAAGGTCACCATCAGTAACACACTACAACGGCAGGGAATCAAATCCCGCAGTGCCAGACGTGTTCCGCTGCTGAAGCCAGTGCATGTCCAGGCCCGTCTGAAGTTTGCCAGAGAGCACATGGATGATACAGCAGAGGATTGGGAGAATGTCATGTGGTCAGATGAAACCAAAGTAGAACTTTTTGGTATAAACTCAACTCGTCGTGTTTGGAGGAAGAAGAATACTGAGTTGCATCCCAAGAACACCATACCTACTGTGAAGCATGGGGGTGGAAACATCATGCTATGGGGCTGTTTTTCTGCCAAGGGGACAGGACGACTGGTCCGTGTTAAGGACAGAATGAATGGGGCCAAGTATCGTGATATTTTGAGCCAAAACCTCCTTCCATCAGTGAGAACTTTGAGGATGAAACGAGGCTGGGTCTTCCAACATGACAATGATCCAAAACACACCGCCCGGGCAACAAAGGAGTGGCTCCGTAAGAAGCATTTGAAAGTCCTGGAGTGGCCTAGCCAGTCTCCAGACCTCAACCCCATAGAAAATCTGTGGCGGGAGTTGAAAGTCCGTGTTGCTCGGCGACAGCCCCAAAACATTCAATTCAATTTCAATTCAATTTTATTTATATAGCGCCAAATCACAACAAATGTCGCCTCAAGGCGCTTCATAGAGAAAAGCCCAACAATCATATGACCCCCTATGAGCAAGCACTTTGGCGACAGTGGGAAGGAAAAACTCCCTTTTAACAGGAAGAAACCTCCGGCAGAACCAGGCTCAGGGAGGGGCGGCCATCTGCTGCGACCGGTTGGGGTGAGAGAAGGAAGACAGGATAAAGACATACTGTGGAAGAGAGACAGAGATTAATAACAGATACGATTCAATACAGAGAGGTCTGTTAATACATAGTGAGTGAGAAAGGTGACTGGAAAGGAAAAACTCAATGCATCATGGGAATCCCCCGGCAGCCTACATCTATTGCAGCATAACTAAGGGAGGATTCAGGGTCACCTGGTCCAGCCCTAACTATATGCTTTAGCAAAAAGGAAGGTTTTAAGCCTAATCTTAAAAGTAGAGATAGTGTCTGTCTCCTGAATCCAAACTGGAAGCTGGTTCCACAGAAGAGGGGCCTGAAAACTGAAGGCTCTCCCTCCCATGCTACTTTTAAATACTCTAGGAACAACAAGTAGGCCTGCAGAGCGAGAGCGAAGTGCTCTAATAGGGTGATATGGTACTACAAGGTCATTAAGATAAGATGGGGCCTGATTATTTAAGACCTTGTATGTGAGGAGCAGGATTTTGAATTCAATTCTGGATTTAACAGGAAGCCAATGAAGGGAAGCCAAAACAGGAGAAATATGCTCTCTCTTTCTAGTCCCTGTCAGTACTCTTGCTGCAGCATTTTGGATTAACTGAAGGCTTTTCAGTGAGTTTTTTGGACATCCTGATAATAATGAATTGCAGTAGTCTAGCCTGGAAGTAATAAATGCATGAACTAGTTTTTCAGCGTCACTCTGAGACAGGATATTTCTAATTTTAGAGATGTTGCGCAAATGGAAGAACGCAGTCTTACATATTTGTTTAATATGTGCGTTGAAGGACATATCCTGGTCAAAAATGACTCCAAGGTTCCTCACAGTGTTACTGGAGGCCAAGGTAATGCCATCCAGAGTAAGAATCTGGTTAGATACCATATTTCTAAGCTTTTCAGCGCCGAGTACAATGACCTCAGTTTTATCTGAGTTAAGAAGCAGAAAGTTAGTGGCCATCCAAGTCTTTATGTCTTTAAGACATTCCTGCAGTTTAACTAATTGGTGTGTGTTATCTGGCTTCATGGACAGATAGAGCTGGGTGTCGTCTGCATAGCAGTGAAAATGTATGCTATGTCTTCTAATGATGCTGCCTAGGGGAAGCATGTATAATGTAAACAGAATTGGTCCTAGCACCGAACCCTGTGGAACTCCATAATTAACCTCAGTGTGTGAAGAGGACTCTCCATTTACATGCACAAATTGGAGTCTATTAGATAGATATGATACAAACCACTGCAGTGCAATACCTGTAATACCTACAGCATGTTCTAATCGCTCTAATAGAATATTATGGTCAACAGTATCGAATGCTGCACTAAGGTCAAGAAGGACAAGCACAGAGATGAGTCCACTGTCAGAGGCCATAAGAAGATCATTTGTAACCTTCAATAAAGCTGTTTCTGTGCTGTGATGAACTCTGAAACCTGACTGAAACTCTTCAAATAAACCATTCCTCTGCAGATGATCTGTTAGCTGTTTGACAACTACTCTTTCAAGGATTTTTGATATGAAAGGAAGGTTGGAGATTGGCCTATAATTAGCTAAGACTGCTGGGTCTAGAGATGGCTTTTTGAGTAAAGGTTTAACTGCAGCCACCTTGAAGGCCTGTGGTACATAGCCGATTATTAGAGATAGGTTGATCATATATAAGATCGAAGAATTAATCAATGGCAGGACTTCTTTGAGCAGTTTTGTAGGAATGGGGTCTAAAAGACACGTTGATGGTTTGGAGGAAGTAATTATTGAAGTTAACTCAGAAAGATCGATTGGAAAAAAAGAGTCTAACTTAACATCAATGGAACTAAGAGTAGCTGTAGATAATATTACATCTGTGGGATGATTATTGGTAATTTTTTCTCTAATGATAAAAATTTTATTTGTGAAGAAGTTCATGAAGTCATCACTAGTTAACGTTAAAGGGATGGTTGGCTCAAAAGAGCTCTGACTTTTTGTCAGCCTGGCTACAGTGCTGAAGAGAAACCTGGGGTTGTTCTTATTTTCTTCAATCAGTGATGAGTAGTAAGCTGTTCTGGCTTTGCGGAGGGCTTTCTTATAAAGCAACAAACTATTTTTCCAGGCTAAATGATGATCCTCTAAATTTGTGACACGCCATTTCCTCTCCAGATTACGAGTCATCTGCTTTAGGGTACGTGTTTGAGAATTATACCACGGGGTCAGGTACTTCTGATTAGAGACCTTAGTTTTCACTGGAGCTACAGTATCCAGAGTCGTACGTAGTGGGGAGGTGAAATTATTAACAAGATAATCGACCTCTGTTGGGGTAGCGTTCAGATAGCTGCTCTGCTCTGTGTTGGTACAGGGCATTGACGATGATAACAGTGGCTGGATTATATTCTTAAACTTAGTTACAGCGCTTTCAGAAAGACATCTACTTTGATAAAGTCCACTCTCCACTGCTGCGTAATCAATTATTGTAAAAGTAAATGTTATCAAGAAATGATCAGACAGGAGAGGGTTTTCAGGAAACACTGTTAAATGTTCAGTTTCTATGCCATATGTTAAAACAAGATCTAGAGTGTGATTAAAGTGGTGGGTGGGTTCTTTTACATTTTGAGAGAAACCAATTGAGTCTAACAACAGATTAAATGCCATGTTGAGGCTGTCATTTTTAGCATCTACATGGATGTTAAAATCACCCACAATAATTATTTTATCTGAGCTCAGAACTAAATTAGATATAAAGTCTGAGAAATCAGACAGAAACTCTGTGTAAGGCCCAGGTGGACGATAGATGATAACAAGTAAGACTGGTTTCTGAGTTTCACAGCTGGGGTGGACAATGTTAAGCATCAGGCTTTCAAATGAATTAAAAGTCTGTCTTGGTCTTTCATTAATTAATAGACTGGTGTGAAAAATTGCTGCCACACCGCCCCCTCGACCTGTGCTTCGAGATTTCTGGTAGTTAGAATGACTCGGGGGTGTTGATTCATTTAAACTAACATAATCATCCTGCTGCAACCAGGTTTCTGTAAGGCAGAGTAAATCAATTTGTTGATCAATTATTAAGTCATGTACTAACAGAGACTTGGAGGAGAGAGACCTAATATTTAATAATCCACATTTCACTGTTTTACTCTTTGGTTCAGATGTGGATACTGTATTGTTCTTTCTTTGTGATTGTTTAAGTTGTTTGTTGCTGGTTTTTAGTTTGTTTTTTGTCTTTTTGGAAGCAGACACAGTCTCTATGGAGATGGGTTTTTGGGGGGGTAGCAGGAGGAGAGAAGCTGCAGAGAGGCGTGTAAGACTGCAACTCTGCTTCCTGGTCCCAACTCTGGATAGTCATGTTTTGAGGGGTTTAATAAATTTGTCGATATTTCTAGAAATGAGAGCTGCTCCATCCAAAGTGGGATGGATGCCATCTCTCCTAACAAGACCAGGTTTCCTCCAGAAGGTTTGCCAATTATCTATGAAGCCCACATCGTTTCTGGGACACCACTCAGACAGCCAGCAATTTAAGGAGAAACATCACTGCTCTTGAGAAGATCTGCATGGAGGAATGGGCCAAAATACCAGCTACTGTGTGTGCAAACCTGGTAAAGACCTATAGTAAACGTTTGACCTCTGTTATTGCCAACAAAGGTTATGTTACAAAGTATTGAGTTGTATTTTTGTTATTGACCAAATACTTATTTTCCACCCTGATTTACGAATAAATTCTTTACAAATCCTACCATGTGAATTCATGGATTTTTTTTTCACATTCTGTCTCTCACAGTTGAAGTGTACCTCTGGTGCAAATTACTGACCTCTGTCATCATTTTAAGTGGGGGAACTTGCACAATCGGTGGCTGACTAAATACTTTTTTGCCCCACTGTAAGAACCGGATGAGCTGAACATAACATGACCGACTGAACTGAAAGCACAGCAACGACAACATTACATCAACAATGACACGACCCTGAACAGAGAGAAACTGAGGGTTTAAGTACACTGGCTACTGATGATGATTAGTAGGGCTGGGTATCGTCACTGATTTCTAGAATCGATTCGATTCACTTCGATTTGAATCTGGGAAATTTTGACAGTCAGAAATATTATAATTCAGATCAGTACATTTACATATTTTTGTATCTATAAAAAGGAAGCTGACACACGCAAGACTTTATCAAAGGTGTGAGCGTCACAGCAGAGGCCTTTGTGTCAAAGTAGCTGAAGATAAAACAGAAAAACATGAAGGTGATTTTCCTGTTCTGGGATTTTATAAAAATATTCTGCAGTACATCAAAAACAAAAGAAAACCATTAATCAACACATGAACATCACCTCTGAAGTTACAGCGGTTTGATTAGAGACACAGTGTTTTGCATTTTGTATAATTTTAAAAAGTTTAAATTTGTTCAGTATTGAACGGCAGAAATGAGGTTTTCTTTTCGGAAGTATATAAAACGGAAAAAAAAAAAACCTCGGCCGACAGCCTGTAAACAACGGTAGACTTGTGCATAACAAGCAAGCGAATAATGAAGAAAACAGTACAGACAGAGAGAGAGAGAGCTGTGCATCGTGGTCGAAGCAAAACAGTAAACGTCAGAGTGAATTCATGACGATTTATGTGAAGCGTAGTTTGGATCTTCTTTTGCTGCTGCTTCGGTCAATATTGTTTGGAGAGACATCAAACTAACAGCTTTAGAATCAGCGCATAAAGGACGTGAACACAAAGCACCGACCCGCCCACAGATCAGAATCAGCAAGCTGTCGGCTTTCAGCCCCGACTGTGAGAAAGGCGACATCTCACTGATTGTGATCCGCGGGTCGCGCTGTGTGTTTAAGTCTTTGTGCAGAATCCGTGTTCCTGCTCTCATTTACTGTCTTAGCTGTTTGGTGGTTGTGGAAATTTTGTGAGATTTCACCTAAGATTCTGGCATTTCGGGCAAAATAAATTTATATTAAAAAATCGATTCAGGATTTTAATGAATCGATTTTACGTTATCCAAGCCAGAATCAATTTTAATCGATAAATCGATTATAAAAACCCAGCCCTAATGATTAGGGACCGGTGAGAACACAGCTGAACATAATGAAACAGGAAGTAGAACTAATGTCACTGACACAGAGGGCTGGCACAGTGAAGCGGGAAACATGAATGTGAACTCTTCTGCCCTCAGCTGAATGTCTCTATCCAGCTTATGCAGAGAGATAAACATTAAATGGCTTCAGTAAACACTCAGGAGACCGCGTGGCATTCTTCAGAGCTTTACTGATCCTTATTTTTCTTTTTTTGTAAAACTGTAATAACAGAAACAGAATACAGTGTATTCACTCCATACAAATACACAAAGATTACATTAAATATTGTTGACTTATGTAAACAGTCACTACACAATCTCAGTATCAACACATGTCAAGAGATACAGCTAACACCACATGCTGGTATGCTTCATGCTAGCAGGCTAAACAAAGGGCTAACAGCTAGCTTGTGCTAGTAATGTAACAAACTCGCTAAACACACAAGAAACTCATTACTTTGCTGAACAAGGTGCTAATAAGTGAGAACAATAAACCGTTTTGCCACACTTACAGATTATGCCTTTTCAAGGGTGTCAGATGCAGGAAATTACAGAGACACAGAGAAATGGACCGTCCCTGTCGAGCGCTGGGAGAAACCCACTGCTTGCGCTCTAACATGGCGCTACCCTGTCAACCCACTAGATGGCGGGCTTTGCCCAGACAAGATCAGGAATAAACATATTTTCTAACACGTTGCAACAGTTAATTACAGAACGAATGATTATGACCCGCCATATAACAAACTTATAAAAAACATACCTTAGAAATAACAGGAGGGACAGAATATGAACATAAACTGAACATGAACTGAAAACACCGGGTGAACCACCCAGGAACCCTGACACTGGTTTGCAATGTAATGTGTGACAGGCTCTTGTTACAAATATTGAGTTGGACTCATAAACACAAATGTGTGAGTAAACCCATTTCTAAAATTATAGCATTTGCTCTCAGGAGAGGATTGATGATGGAGGATGAAGGAATTAAGCTGTAATGTCAGAGGATGCTTAGTGGACTAATGCTTTCTTTTATTGATGTGGAAACAGATACTGTGATTACAGATTAACAAACAATTTGGTTGTCAGAACATAAAGAAGAGGGTTTTTATTTCCCTGTGTAAAGTGGAAACCAAATAAAATCCAGATTCCTGTCCCTCCTGCACTTTCCTGCTCATTGTGTCAGATGTTTAGTTACTCCTCGGCCTCCTTTAGCAGTAATGATGCTTGTAATAAATGTAGCCTGTTTGCAGCTCTGGAGGCCAGGATTACTGAATTGAAGACTCGGCTGAAGGTTGCCAGGGATTGGCGGGTGCAAGTGGACTTGGATCAGAGCCTAATTTTTCCCACAGAGATCGTAACAAGTACTCTGTGAACAGACCTCGTCCTTTGGACTAACTCCCAAAAACTTGCGTACGTCATTGAGTTGACGGTACCATGGGAGGAAGCAATTGAGGAGGCATTTGAGTGTAAGAAGCTGCGCTATGCCAACTTGGCAGCTGTGACAGAGGCTGGAAGATCAAGGTGCGCCCGGTGGAAGTGGGGTGCACGGGCTTTGTTGCCACTACAACAGCAAAACTGCTCAGAGAGATTGGGATCAGAGGACAGGCGCAACAGTAGGCTATAAGAGAGTTAGCTAACACTGCTGAGAGGACCAGTCACTGGCTGTGGCTAAAAACTGCTGACATCACTTGGGCAGCTAAAGCAATCAGCTAACCGCGAGACACATGCCCAGGATTGATCGACCCGTGGTGGGCCTGTCTCAGCAGGGGGTGTCAAAAGGGTAAAACATATGAAAGGCTGCTCCAACAGAACTTATTGTTTCAGAGGAAAACACGAACACGGTGTACAGTCGAGTCTTAATAGCTTACTTACAACTGGGCTCGTCAGGCTCTCTTCTTGGCTGCAGTGGTTATTATTATATTTACATGCTTCCAGCTCCCGTTTCTGCTCGATGACAGCTCGTACTTTTCCTTTTTCTCCCTCCTCGCGCTCACAGACACATAACGTGTATGGCAGTCCATTCTCCCTGCAGCACGGACTACACTGCCCATGATGCTACATTCTTTAGAGCTATACCTGTAGCATTCTGCCTATTAGCTTAGCACAACAACAACAACAACAAGCGCTCTCTCACCCAGGAAACACAGAGAGAGAGAGCGTCACCCTGTAACCATGGCAACCGTAACGCTGCCGCCTGGAACAACAGAACGTAGCTGTCAAACAAAACCCAAACAGTCCTGACCCGCCACAATATGAAACAGGGAAGTACCGCCGTGTAATCCATTTATTTCAACAAAGTAACTGTATTCTAAATACCACCTTTTTAAACGGTAACTGTAACGGAATACAGTTACTCATATTTTGTATTTTAAATATGTAACGGCGGTACATGTATTCCGTTACTCCCCAACACTGACTACTAACGATGTGTCCCAAATTTTAATATGATCATTTAGATCAGATCTCTAATCTCTAAACATAACCAAGGAAAAAAAAGGCAGATTAGCCTGGGTAAAAGACTGGGCTGCCTGTCCTCATAACAGGCATCCCTCAAGAGTCTCTCCATTTAAAGCAATGGATCATCAGGGACTGTAACATCTAGTCCTTTTACTGACTCACGAGATCATGTGAGAGTGTGATGCTTCCTTTCTTTTTTTCTCATCTTTGCTGTGTTTTTCGTGTAATAGCTGTTGTTGCTCAGTGATAGTTATTGGGGATAGTGATTGTAATTGGGAAGAATTGGTTATATTCTGGAGAACACAAAAAAATAGTTGATGCAAGGAAACAAAGACAAAGAGGAGCATATCCGCTCCGGGACATGAACACCTACGCCCCCCCGTGATCAGGTACCCTGCTGGGATAATAAGCAAGATCCAGCCATTACTGTTGTCCTTCATCGTTCCAATGTTGAAATATGTGCTGAGCAAGACTTTAGGAGACCAAAGGATACTAGTTTTGAAATTAAAGTTATTGTCACAGTTAATGTCTGCAGGGCCTTGGCCCTCACTCAGACAACTGTTGCCAAGTGACAGATCAGTTGCTTCCTCTGGTCCTCGGTGAGTTTCTACACACTTCCAGAACAGTGAACTGAACAACATTAGCTGCACTGAATAACTACAGATGATTTCATGTTAATTGTTAAACCAACAATCGCTCTGCGTGATACTCTTCTAAATTGCAGATAAATGCAATTAACATGGAGCAGTAGGACATCAAACGCCATATTTGTCACCATCAGGATATGAGCAGGCATCTGATTGCGTATCTGATTGGGGAAGATTGCATCCCTCCTCAGAGGTGTCCCCCCCTCCTTCATCTCTCCCGTGTTTTGAGGGGAAGTGGGAAGAACAGAGCGAGATTGGTGTGAAGTAATTACACTTGTGAGTCTTGACAGGGGAGAGGCTGGAGCTCCAGCTATGAGTGCTATGACAGCTTGTCTGTCAGCTGCACTGAAAAAGATCTCATGTTGAGAGTTAATCAGACTTTATGTCATTCTGTTTATTCTGACATCGACAGCAGATACATGCAGATAAGATAAACACCATCTTCACCCATTGTTGCTTCTCTAAGGTCTCTGTGCTGTTTCAGTGCACTGCTGAAGCGGTGTGGTCACTACCATGGCTGTCGACCAGATGCCTCTTGCATAAAATTCAAGTTGGATATTGTTACACAGCCTGAAGCTTAAGAAAACCCCCAAAGCTAAAAACAACTAATGCTGAGCCTTAAAAGTGGATTTGAGACTCCAGAACAGTCCTAGTATTTAAAAGGTCCAGTATGTAAAATATCATCGCTGCACTGGAGATAAATTCAGTTTTTTGCCATTCCCAATGCAAATGCATATTGCAAGCTGTTTTGGCCTCTGTAAGACAAACATCTCATCTGTTGTGAGCGTGGGCTGTCTGTTGTTCATCTCAGATAGGGTTTATGTCTCTTTACTCTGAGTGAACCTGATATGAGTTGATGAGTCATGGAAGCTCAATTTTCCCAGTGACTATAAATAAAGTCCAATGACTGATATTGAGAATATCCTGAACCTTTCTGTGTGTTTCTGTAGTTGTTAAGTCGGGTTAGTGATGCTTTCTTTAACATTGTTGGACTCATAGCAGATACACTCACACGGTGTGAGAAAGCAGTATTTATCAGAGGGTAACTGTGATTTTTAAGTAACTGAAGCCTAAAATGAGCTAGCATAATGTGACAGGAGGACACATGCATATTTTCTGACAACATCAGAAATAAATAAGCATGTTCATGCACATCTATGTGTGTTAGAGCGCTGATGTTAGATGAGGAGATGAGGTGGAAATAAAGGAGGCGATAGACATGATGAAAATACCCATGCATACATTTGGTTGAACATTTAATTACACACTAATGTTTTTAAGTACAACATTCTTTTTTCTCCTTACTGTAATTTTAAAATGATCTTCATCTAACAAAATTTTCAGTCTTTTAAAGTGGGGGACCATCCATCTATAGTCTAAGCAGACCCAAGCCAACCCAAAGACCTTATCTCATCTTACCCTAGTCTGCCCCGGGGCCTCTTCTTGGTGAGGGAACATCTCACTAAGAACAAATCCATGATAAGTCACTTTGCTTTTCCACAGGTGGTAGATGATGAGTCCAGCAATCATTCACACTGGAGGAACTGGAAACAGACACGAGAAACTAGAGTCAGGAGCATGAACAGCTTGTAAGTAAAAAAACAGAGTTGACCTGAGCCTGATTACAAATATAGGAGTAAAAGCAACCTGGTAGTGAACAAGGTTATTATCGTTAACGAAAACTAATGAAATAACAAAAACTAGAAGTGAAAAAACATTTTCGTTAACGGAAATAAAAATAAAAACAAAAACAAAAAAAGGAAAACTAACTAAAACTATAATGAGTGTTCACAAAACTAAAATTAACTGAATTTATAGCAAAAATGTGTTTAGTTTTCATTGATGTGTGCGTGTCATACAATAGTCAAGGGTGAAAATGAAGTTTAGTTTCCAGATTTTTTTCTTGCTGTGTCTCATTATGCCAGCAGGTGGCAGCACGTTAGTCGAGTCGTCTGTGTTGCTGCTCCGTCCACGCGCAGAATCATGTCAGGAAAAGTCGGGAGCCAGAGTCCAATTTGGGATTACTTTGAATATGACTGTGTTTTGGATAAAGCAAGTGTCTTGTAGTGGAAACAGACAAATTATGAGGGACATTTCTAAAGGGAAAAAAATCCCACAAACCTTAAAGTGCACTTGAAAAGCTCACACAAGAAGGCTAACCTAGCTTAGCTTGAGAAGGTAAGGGAGCACACTCAACCCTCATCCCAGGAAAACAGAAGCTCACCCCAGGCAAGGCAGCGTGATGCATCCCGAGACAACAGGACGGGGATATCTACACAACTGTGTGAGTCAATTACCTTCAAAAAGTTTATCAATTCACTTGAACCAAAATTACGAACACCCGGTGCTGCGAGAGTTAATAGTCTCATTGGGGCCAAGATATACATTTTATAGTTGCCTGGTATCAATGGTTGTTCATCTGCCTTTATTTATTTATTTAAAGAACCCATAGGTGGGAATGTGAGTTGTCTGTCTCTGCGTGTTAGCCCTGCGACAGACAGGCGACCTGTCCAGGGTGCAGTATGGTAGCTGGAATAGCAACATACCCAAGGATGAGCAGAATGACTGATATGATGAAACTGGGATTTTGTTACACTTAATTATTGCAAACACAACTAAAACTATAACTGAAACTAATCAAAACTAAACTGAAACTAAGGATTTTCAAAAAAATAAAAACTAAACTAAACTAGCAAACAATTGGTAAAAACTAATTAAAACTGATATAAAATTGAAAATCTGAAGCCAAAACGAAATAAAAATAAAAACTAATGAAAATTGCAAAACTATTAAAACCCTGGTAGTGAATAGAGCTAAGAGCTAGTCCTTAACTCCACAGCAATGATGAGAAGATGGTAGATGCTGCTGCCAAACCTCCTGACCGATGCAGTCACTTGTCCAGTACCAGTCCATTTTCCACATCTTCACGATTTCTTGTTTCATCAGAATCCAGCAGCCGAATACTTTACTAATCAAACTCTGCACATTAACAAACAATGTTTATTACTTTCAGTTATACCTCTTACATCTTTATAACTACTGTACTGTAAATCTCAAATAGTCCACAGCCATAACATTCAAACTTTCACCATCTTTGAGCGACACAACCAGATCCAATGTGATTAAGAAACAGCCCCACCTATAATAAGCCACCTTCCTTCTGCTCAGTGTGCAGCCTCAGGGCGCTACACTTAATGAAATCCTTCATGCATGGTGAGGAGCTTTTTCTGTCTTGATGTCAGTCGGCTGATCATCACAGCAGGGCTGATCACTGCCCAGGTGTTGATTGCCCAGATCTCCATCTTTATATTTATCTTAACTCCTCAGGACTTGCCTCGGTGTCTGCAGGTATTTGGTGGCTGGATGACATCACTGTTTATTCTGGTGGTGTGGATCAGTGAACTGATATCTTGTTCACTCCGAACAAACAGCCTGATGTCATCCATGTAGAGGAGGTGACTGCTGATTGGTCCTTGAAAACACACACACACACACACACACACACACACACACACACACACACACACACACACACACACACACACACACACACACACACACACAGGAACTGAGCATGTGCAGCTAAATGACAGATGTTTTTATTATTTATTTATTTTTATTTTTACTCTATCAGACAGAATCAGTTCAAGAACAAACAAAATAGTTCACCTGTCTGCTGCTGCACACATTAAATCATAATATGTTCAGAAATTGTTCCATAAAGTCTATGAATAATATATATATAGTATAGTATATATATAAAGTCTATAGGTTACTGAGAAGTGTGTGTGTGTGTCTGCTGTGTGTTCCTGTCTAACTATCTTAGTGAGGACTGAAATCTGCATTCTACTATACTTGTGAGGACCAACAGTCACTTGTGAGGACACACAACCCGGTCCGCACAAGTTTGAAGCCTTTTTGAGGCTCAAAATGTGGTTTTAGTGTCAGAGTTACAATTAGGTTATTGTTAGGTTTAGGTTTAGGGTTAGGGAAACCATTATGTCAATGAAGGTCCTCACTAAGATAGCTGAATGGACTTGTGTGTGTGTGTGTGTGTTTTCAAGGTCTTTTGTGAAACACGTTATTTCATATGACTCCCTATTCTCACAGCCCAGCTCTGTTACACCTGGAAAGTGACAGTCAATTTACCACTCCTCTGTTTCATCTCTCACACACTAACCACTAAACTACACACAGGCTGTTCTCAGGAGCACTGCAGTGCACTTTAAAAACACTAGGGGGCAACAGAAATCTGCTCACAGCCTCTGCAAGTCACCAAAAGGGCCTTGAGAACCAATTAAAAGAGCTTTAAGAGATCTCTTGACTGACTTGGTATTTACACATTTTGAAGTGTCACATCTCTGCAAAGTGACTGGAGAATGTATGTGGACAAACATCAAAGCATATCTTATTGTGACAATGTGCTCTCATTTGGTTTTCAAGAAAGAGATTAGAGTGGACAAAATTGAAATCTGTAAAACAAACAAAAAAACCCAATCAAATAAATAATATGCAATCTCAACAACACTCAGGTATTTCTATTACACAGTGGTGAATACCTACTTCCTGCACCAATGACCTTTTAAAAAAATTTAAGGATGAAAAATGATAAATCTCTTTCTTTCCATATTTATTGCCAGTGATTTATTTCAAAAATTGTTATTTATTATTAAATAATATTAAACGTCTTCAGCTTATTTATACAGTATAGGAGGAAGGGGCAATGAGGCTTTAATTAAAAAAAAAGCAACACAAGTCCCAAGTTTGTGAAAAGACAGCCAGGTAAAACAGGAAGTTCTATGATTTATTCCCGGGGCTGCAATAAGTTATTAATCACCAAACGAAAACATTTTAAGGAGGTTTTTAGATTACCATTGTGTAAGAGAAATAGTTCAGTAATCTGGGTCTTCAGGCTCATTATCATTTTTATTCTGGCTTGCTGTGGGTTATTTGTTGGTTTGTTATTTCTGTTGTTTTTTTTCTGTTTATTTGTACATTTGTACAACTGTGAAGTAAATCTGACTTTATCTACTAAATTATACACGTGTGTTCGCACGTTAAACCTTGTTTTGTTTCTCCAATCACAGAAGTATTTGGTAATATTTTTACAGACTGCATCAGGTATGATCGTGGTTGATAATTTAAAATTACATCAGACATTACTTTTAGCTATACATCAATGCTATCAAGATTTTCATTATAGTTTTCTCTTCAAATCATAAAATAAAGCCACTTATTACACGTGATCAAAATTGATTCAGGATACAGATGAGTCAGGACCCAAGGTGCCGAATATAACCATCCCATCCTTCACCATACTCACCAGAGAAACGGTTTCTAGTCTCTTTGTTTGACAGGCGCTGCTGATGCTCCTGGGCTTGGAGCAAGTTGTGGTAAATGGTAAATGGACTGGTTCTTATACAGTGCTTTTCTACTCTATTAAACACTCAAAGCGCTTTACACAACTTGCCTCATTCACCCATTCACACAAGCACTTTTTGCTATGCTTTCCTATCTACCATTCACACACATTCATACTCTGATGGATGCATTGGAGAGCAATTTGAGGTTAGTATATAGGGTGTCTGTAGCTTAGGAGCTAGAGCAGCTCATTCAAGGATTTAAGGAGTTTTATTTGTCATTCGCATCACATGTTAACATGAGGTGGAATCATGTACACACGGTCCTGGAGTGAGAAGAAACAAAAATAATGAAGAAACAGAATTATTATTTTTTTAAGTTATAAATAAATAGTTAAGTTTTTATTTAACAAACAGAAATGACAAGTAATAAAACAATACAATAAATAATACTATAAGTAGAGTGCAACAACCTGAGTACCAGTATGGAGTTTGGATATAGAGTGTGGGTATAAATATAGGTGTAAATAAATACTTTAGCAGCAAAGGGCACGATGATAAAGTGATGGTGTCAGTAAGTGTCAGTAGTGATTAAGGTGCTACAATAACAGTTCTTGTCCATTATGCACTGAGAAGTCTCACAGCTCCGAGCGAAGCTGTTTCTCAGTCTGCTGGTTTAGCATTTAATACTGCTCAGGTCCCTGGGGCATTGTGCATCCCTGGTTTTGTAGTCAGTGATCCACTTGATGCCCCTCCACATACTGCGTGGGTCCTGGGAAAAGAGATGACCCTGAATCTTCTGTGCGTATGTGGCTTTGGCTCTCTTGACGCCTGCAGTCAGTTCTCTCCAAGCCCTCCTGAGTCTCTGTGCATCACCAGACCTGATGGCAGCGTCCCTGGCTTTCTCCTGCATTCAGCCAGGGTTTCTGGTTTGGATAGCACATCACACACGGTGTGGTGGTGGTAACATCCTCCGCACACTTACTAATGTAGCCGAGAACAGCAGATGTATACTCCTCCAAATCCTTATACACCGCAGCGTCCCTGAAGACCTGCCAGTCTGTGCTTTCAAAGCAGTCCTGCAGTACAGAGTCTCTGTCATTGGGCCACACAGTGATGGTTTCCTGTGTGGGTTTGGAGCGTCGTAGTGGGGGATGGTAGGCAGGGACCAACATAATGCAGATGTGGTCGGAGAGGCCGAGGTGGGGGCGGGGTACTGCTCTGTATGCGTCTCGCGTGTTATCTCCCCGTGTTGGGATGGTGACATGCTGGTAAAACCTTGGCAAGACGTCTGTCACGTTTACACTAAAAAGCTTCTGGGTGCTTATTCTGAAGCGAGCTGATGTTGTTGTGTAGCTCCTTCAGTGCGTTGTTAGGATTAGCATACGCTGCTATGTAGGCTGCTATGACAAACATCACTGAAAACTGACGAGGTGAATAGAATGGGCGACATTTCACAGTCATAAGTTCCACATCCTCAGTGGCTGTTTATCTCCACACAGTTTGCGCACAAACCTTTGTTTATGTTCATGTTTCATCTGCATCCATTGGGGTGTTTTCCCATGGCAACCTCCTTAAAGTGTGTAGCTTTACTCTCAGGGCTAGGACATGCTGGATTCCACTCTTAGCCAGTCTTGGACCTTCCTCCCAGTTTTCTTTAGGTCCAACAGCTCAAATGGTTTCCAGCCAAACAAGATCTCAATTGGAGAAAACCCCAGGGAAAACTGTGGGACTTCCCACACTGTGAACACTGGGAGGGTCTAAAGACAGGTCAGGCTAGGTAGCACTGGCTGGTGAACCGCACGAGCAGCAACCGACCGAAACAATGGAAAATGAATGTGGTAAACGTAGTCTGAATTGACTTAATGCTCAATTAATAAACCACTATTAATGGTTTAATGGTTTATTAATGGTTTATTAATGTTTATTATGGTTTATTATGGTTTATTATGCATTAGTTAAGGGTGAGAAAATCTCAGTATTCTTGCCAATTACTGAGCCAAATGTGTTCACCTATATGTTTCATCTAGAGTTGCTATATTAAACATTTCAGACTAAGTTACTATCGTGTAAGCACAATAAGCATTTGTAAACATATTTTTTAATAATATTGTACTTCATAAATGCATATAAGTATTCACAACTATCAGTCGGAACTATCAGTGTAAAAAATAACACCATCATTAATGACTAATAAATATTTATAAATGGCAAAAATGAGATTTAAATGTATAACGTCACCATTTATTACACTTGGACCAAAATTACAATCAGTGCTTGAAATAACATTTAACTACTGTCAAAAATGGCAATGTATTGGTATGTCAGGTGCTGCAAAAGAGCAAGTCACAGGAAAGTTTCTGGCTCCCTCTTTGAGAAATCAAAATCATCTCTTTTCAGTTGGATCAACTTCATTGACAGGTATATGTAGATGTAGACATGAATAGCAATGCACCTTTCATAACTGAACACCAATACAAGACATTTGAAATGCAATTAGGGCCTCAGTAAGTAATAACTGTCCGTGTGATCAAACTGCATATTTCAGAGTGGCCTTTCATTGTGGGCAGTCTAAGGCAAACCTGTGCAAAACTCATGCTGCCTAATCAGCACCTTAAAATGCCACACCTGTGAGGTGGGATGGATTATCTCGCCAAAGGAGAACTTCTCACTAACACCGATTTAGACTGATTTGAGAACAATACTTGACTAGTTCAGCTAATGAAAAAAGGGAGCAAAAACAAAAGTGTTGCGTTTATATTTTGGTTCAGTGTATATCTCTCTGGAGAGATCTGAAAATGGTTGTGCACAGACGTCCATATCCAACCTGAGGGAGCCTGAGAGGTTCTGCAAAGAAGAGTCCAACACCATAAACATGTGTGCCAAGCTTGTAGCATCATACTCAAAAAGATGCTTCAAAAACACCAATGATTAACCAAAGAAGAAATCACATACAGCAGTATGAGGACTGTGAAAACAAAACCAAAATCACCCGAAGGAGGATTAAAAAACGCAACTGAGAAGGAGAGGTAAGCAAGATAAGAAAGAGAAGATGAAAAGAGTAAATTATTTCGCTCTCTCCAGTGCTATTCTTCATTTTAAGCAGCTTGTTGACCTTTCCAGTCAAGCTTGTAGGTGTAACTCAGATTCTGCTGAGGTACCTGCAGTAACTTAGTTGGAAACTTGTGCAGTAGGGATGAAAGAGAGAAGACAAATACCAGGGGTGAGGCAGAAGATGGAATAAAGAGGAAGAAAAAAAAGAGTGTAAGAGAATGGTGAGGCCATGCTGAGGTCTCCAAATGACCACCTCTCACAATGTTGTTTTATACTGCGTCACATAGTAATAGAAGAGTCCAGGTAGATAATTCACACTCTAACACCACCTGAAAAGACAGCTGCAGGCAATCACACAGTGGACGATCACAAAGTGGCGAAGAAATGCTTCATCACACAGTAAACTAGCTGTCAGACAGTGAAAAGCCAATAGTGGACTTTCCCCTTGGATTTTTGTGTCATCATTGTTTGTGTCAGTAAATTTGCAACAAGGTAACAAAAAGAGTGACTTGTGAAATATTTACACTCCCCGTGCTCTGTCTCTATGTTGTGTCAAGTTAGTCTGTCACGATTTGGGTGGATGTGAAGAAAAGGGACCCAAATACAGGACTGCAGAGGCAACTGGGGGGGGGGGGGGGGGGGGCATTGACAAGACACCCTGAGGGAAACTGAGGACATAAGGTGAGTACACAACTGAATCTGACTAATAACACACAGGAAGTAGGGCGACACATAATGCATGGTGACAGATGACTAACACAATAAAACTGGAAACGTGAACATATGGAAAATAAACAGAGAACAGGAACAAACTGAAACCAGGAGCAACGTCTTGTTCGCCCCACTCAGCCATGTGTCTGCCTTTGTTTAACTTTTCCCTGTGTCCACTTTGTATGTCTGGATCTTTGTCTCGGTGTTAGGTTTCCTGTGCATTGTGTGCAGGTTTGGTTCTTCTAGTCAGATTTAGTTCACCTGTGTTCCCTGGTGTGTATTTTAGTCCTCTGTATTTTGTATTTTTGAGTTCTTGAGTATTAGCAACTAGTGATGGGAATAACGGCGTTACAAGTAACGGCGTTACTTGTAAATAACTCATGAAAGAATAAAGTTACGTTGAAACCAAGCACACCATTGTTTTTCTTGTGACATTACCAATAAGTTTGATGTGTCACATGGCCCTCTTCCTATTGGAAAAACAAAAGTTGTATCCAAGATGGCCGACTTCTAAATGGCCACCATGGTCACCACCCATTTTGAGGAGTTTGCCCCCTCACATATACTAATGTGCCACAAACAGGACTTTAATATCACCAACCATTCCCATGTTATTATGCTGTATCCATATAAATGGCCCACCCTGTATTCTGATTGTTTCAGATTGTGGACCTCATTTTGCGTCTTGAGTATGGAAGGACTTCTGGATCTCTCTTGGTTATTCTCTCCTCTGGTCTCCATCCTCAGACCAACAGCCAACAAGAGAGGATGAACCAAGAGCTGGAGATGGCCTGTTTTCTCTAATCCTTCCGCTTGGAGCAATCAGCTCCCCTGGATTGAATATGTGCAAAATTCCCCGACCTCTGCCACTGGTCTCTTACCCTTTGAGTCTTCCTTAGGTTATCGGCTGCCATTGTTTCCATCCATTGAAGGTGACTGCACTG